>NW_027193721.1:307879-615759 GCF_032444005.1 Ranitomeya imitator | reverse complement strand
GTATCTCCTATACTAATAGAGCCACATGCTCACCAGGTTTGCCACATGATGTAGGCCTATGGACTGAACAAGAAACCACCAAAAATTTTAACCAGTCATCGTTCTCACAACACTGAGGACCAGTCATTCGAATGACTACTCCATGCATTTTATGCATTGGTAAAGCACTATGATGAAAAGTGTGATATGTTTTCAGGTATCTCCTATACTAATAGAGCACATGCTCACCGGTTTGCCACATGATGTAGGCTATGGACTGAACAAGAAACCACCAAAATTTTAACCAGTCATCGTTCTCACAACACTGAGGACCAGTCATTCGAAATGACTTCTCCATGCATTTTATGCATTGGTAAAAGCACTATGATGAAAAGTGTGATATGTTTTCAGGTATCTCCTATACTAATAGAGCCACATGCCTCACCGGTTTGCCACATGATGTAGGCCTATGGACTGAACAAGAAACCACCAAAAATTTTAACCAGTCATCGTTCTCACAACACTGAGGACCAGTCATTCGAAATGACTTCTCCATGCATTTTATGCATTGGTAAAAGCACTATGATGAAAAGTGTGATATGTTTTCAGGTATCTCCTATACTAATAGAGCCACATGCTCACCGGTTTGCCACATGATGTAGGCCTATGGACTGAACAAGAAACCACCAAAAATTTTAACCAGTCATCGTTCTCACAACACTGAGGACCAGTCATTCGAAATGACTTCTCCATGCATTTTATGCATTGGTAAAAGCACTATGATGAAAAGTGTGATATGTTTTCAGGTATCTCCTATACTAATAGAGCCACATGCTCACCGGTTTGCCACATGATGTAGGCCTATGGACTGAACAAGAAACCACCAAAAATTTTAACCAGTCATCGTTCTCACAACACTGAGGACCAGTCATTCGAAATGACTTCCCATGCATTTTATGCATTGGTAAAAGCACTATGATGAAAAGTGTGATATGTTTTCAGGTATCTCCTATACTAATAGAGCCACATGCTCACCGGTTTGCCACATGATGTAGGCCTATGGACTGAACAAGAAACCACCAAAAATTTTAACCAGTCATCGTTCTCACAACACTGAGGACCAGTCATTCGAAATGACTTCTCCATGCATTTTATGCATTGGTAAAAGCACTATGATGAAAAGTGTGATATGTTTTCAGGTATCTCCTATACTAATAGAGCCACATGCTCACCGGTTTGCCACATGATGTAGGCCTATGGACTGAACAAGAAACCACCAAAAAATTTTAACCAGTCATCGTTCTCACAACACTGAGGACCAGTCATTCGAAATGACTTCTCCATGCATTTTATGCATTGGTAAAAGCACTATGATGAAAAGTGTGATATGTTTTCAGGTATCTCCTATACTAATAGAGCCACATGCTCACCGGTTTGCCACATGATGTAGGCCTATGGACTGAACAAGAAACCACCAAAAATTTTAACCAGTCATCGTTCTCACAACACTGAGGACCAGTCATTCGAAATGACTTCTCCATGCATTTTATGCATTGGTAAAAGCACTATGATGAAAAGTGTGATATGTTTTCAGGTATCTCCTATACTAATAGAGCCACATGCTCACCGGTTTGCCACATGATGTAGGCCTATGGACTGAACAAGAAACCACCAAAAATTTTAACCAGTCATCGTTCTCACAACACTGAGGACCAGTCATTCGAAATGACTTCTCCATGCAATTTATGCATTGGTAAAAGCACTATGATGAAAAGTGTGATATGTTTTCAGGTATCTCCTATACTAATAGAGCCACATGCTCACCGGTTTGCCACATGATGTAGGCCCATGGACTGAACAAGAAACCACCAAAAATTTTAACCAGTCATCGTTCTCACAACACTGAGGACCAGTCATTCGAAATGACTTCTCCATGCATTTTATGCATTGGTAAAAGCACTATGATGAAAAGTGTGATATGTTTTCAGGTATCTCCTATACTAATAGAGCCACATGCTCACCGGTTTGCCACATGATGTAGGCCTATGGACTGAACAAGAAACCACCAAAAATTTTAACCAGTCATCGTTCTCACAACACTGAGGACCAGTCATTCGAAATGACTTCTCCATGCATTTTATGCATTGGTAAAAGCACTATGATGAAAAGTGTGATATGTTTCAGGTATCTCCTATACTAATAGAGCCACATGCTCACCGGTTTGCCACATGATGTAGGCCTATGGACTGAACAAGAAACCACCAAAAATTTTAACCAGTCATCGTTCTCACAACACTGAGGACCAGTCATTCGAAATGACTTCTCCATGCATTTTATGCATTGGTAAAAGCACTATGATGAAAAGTGTGATATGTTTTCAGGTATCTCCTATACTAATAGAGCCACATGCTCACCGGTTTGCCACATGATGTAGGCCTATGGTACTGAACAAGAAACCACCAAAAATTTTAACCAGTCATCGTTCTCACAACACTGAGGACCAGTCATTCGAAATGACTTCTCCATGCATTTTATGCATTGGTAAAAGCACTATGATGAAAAGTGTGATATGCTTTCAGGTATCTCCTATACTAATAGAGCCACATGCTCACCGGTTTGCCACATGATGTAGGCCTATGGACTGAACAAGAAACCACCAAAAATTTTAACCAGTCATCGTTCTCACAACACTGAGGACCAGTCATTCGAAATGACTTCTCCATGCATTTTATGCATTGGTAAAAGCACTATGATGAAAAGTGTGATATGTTTTCAGGTATCTCCTATACTAATAGAGCCACATGCTCACCGGTTTGCCACATGATGTAGGCCTATGGACTGAACAAGAAACCACCAAAAATTTTAACCAGTCATCGTTCTCACAACACTGAGGACCAGTCATTCGAAATGACTACTCCATGCATTTTATGCATTGGTAAAAGCACTATGATGAAAAGTGTGATATGTTTTCAGGTATCTCCTATACTAATAGAGCCACATGCTCACCGGTTTGCCACATGATGTAGGCCTATGGACTGAACAAGAAACCACCAAAAATTTTAACCAGTCATCGTTCTCACAACACTGAGGACCAGTCATTCGAAATGACTTCTCCATGCATTTTATGCATTGGTAAAAGCACTATGATGAAAAGTGTGATATGTTTTCAGGTATCTCCTATAGTAATAGAGCCACATGCTCACCGGTTTGCCACATGATGTAGGCCTATGGACTGAACAAGAAACCACCAAAAATTTTAACCAGTCATCGTTCTCACAACACTGAGGACCAGTCATTCGAAATGACTTCTCCATGCATTTTATGCATTGGTAAAAGCACTATGATGAAAAGTGTGATATGTTTTCAGGTATCTCCTATACTAATAGAGCCACATGCTCACCGGTTTGCCACATGATGTAGGCCTATGGACTGAACAAGAAACCACCAAAAATTTTAACCAGTCATCGTTCTCACAACACTGAGGACCAGTCATTCAAATGACTTCTCCATGCATTTATGCATTGGTAAAAGCACTATGATGAAAAGTGTGATATGTTTTCAGGTATCTCCTATACTAATAGAGCCACATGCTCACCGGTTTGCCACATGATGTAGGCCTATGGACTGAACAAGAAACCACCAAAAATTTTAACCAGTCATCGTTCTCACAACACTGAGGACCAGTCATTCGAAAATGACTTCTCCATGCATTTTCTGCATTGGTAAAAGCACTATGATGAAAAGTGTGATATGTTTTCAGGTATCTCCTATACTAATAGAGCCACATGCTCACCGGTTTGCCACATGATGTAGGCCTATGGACTGAACAAGAAACCACCAAAATTTTAACCAGTCATCGTTCTCACAACACTGAGGACCAGTCATTCGAAATGACTTCTCCATGCATTTTATGCATTGGTAAAAGCACTATGATGAAAAGTGTGATATGTTTTCAGGTATCTCCTATACTAATAGAGCCACATGCTCACCGGTTTGCCACATGATGTAGGCCTATGGACTGAACAAGAAACCACCAAAAATTTTAACCAGTCATCGTTCTCACAACACTGAGGACCAGTCATTCGAAATGACTTCTCCATGCATTTTATGCATTGGTTAAAGCACTATGATGAAAAGTGTGATATGTTTTCAGGTATCTCCTATACTAATAGAGCCACATGCTCACCGGTTTGCCACATGATGTAGGCCTATGGACTGAACAAGAAACCACCAAAAATTTTAACCAGTCATCGTTCTCACAACACTGAGGACCAGTCATTCGAAATGACTTCTCAATGCATTTTATGCATTGGTAAAAGCACTATGATGAAAAGTGTGATATGTTTTCAGGTATCTCCTATACTAATCGAGCCACATGCTCACCGGTTTGCCACATGATGTAGGCCCATGGACTGAACAAGAAACCACCAAAAATTTTAACCAGTCATCGTTCTCACAACACTGAGGACCAGTCATTCGAAATGACTTCTCCATGCATTTTATGCATTGGTAAAAGCACTATGATGAAAAGTGTGATATGTTTTCAGGTATCTCCTATACTAATAGAGCCACATGCTCACCGGTTTTGCCACATGATGTAGGCCTATGGACTGAACAAGAAACCACCAAAAATTTTAACCAGTCATCGTTCTCACAAAACTGAGGACCAGTCATTCGAAATGACTTCTCCATGCATTTTATGCATTGGTAAAAGCACTATGATGAAAAGTGTGATATGTTTTCAGGTATCTCCTATACTAATAGAGCCACATGCTCACCGGTTTGCCACATGATGTAGGCCTATGGACTGAACAAGAAACCACCAAAAATTTTAACCAGTCATCGTTCTCACAACACTGAGGACCAGTCATTCGAAATGACTTCTCCATGCATTTTATGCATTGGTAAAAGCACTATGATGAAAAGTGTGATATGTTTTCAGGTATCTCCTATACTAATTGAGCCACATGCTCACCGGTTTGCCACATGATGTAGGCCTATGGACTGAACAAGAAACCACCAAAAATTTTAACCAGTCATCGTTCTCACAACACTGAGGACCAGTCATTCGAAATGACTTCTCCATGCATTTTCTGCATTGGTAAAAGCACTATGATGAAAAGTGTGATATGTTTTCAGGTATCTCCTATACTAATAGAGCCACATGCTCACCGGTTTGCCACATGATGTAGGCCTATGGACTGAACAAGAAACCACCAAAAATTTTAACCAGTCATCGTTCTCACAACACTGAGGACCAGTCATTCGAAATGACTTCTCCATGCATTTTATGCATTGGTAAAAGCACTATGATGAAAAGTGTGATATGTTTTCAGGTATCTCCTATACTAATAGAGCCACATGCTCACCGGTTTGCCACATGATGTAGGCCTATGGACTGAACAAGAAACCACCAAAAATTTTAACCAGTCATCGTTCTCACAACACTGAGGACCAGTCATTCGAAATGACTTCTCCATGCATTTTATGCATTGGTAAAAGCACTATGATGAAAAGTTGTGATATGTTTTCAGGTATCTCCTATACTAATAGAGCCACATGCTTACCGGTTTGCCACATGATGTAGGCCTATGGACTGAACAAGAAACCACCAAAAATTTTAACCAGTCATCGTTCTCACAACACTGAGGACCAGTCATTCGAAATGACTTCTCCATGCATTTTATGCATTGGTAAAAGCACTATGATGAAAAGTGTGATATGTTTTCAGGTATCTCCTATACTAATAGAGCCACATGCTCACCGGTTTGCCACATGATGTAGGCCTATGGACTGAACAAGAAACCACCAAAAATTTTAACCAGTCATCGTACTCACAACACTGAGACCAGTCATTCGAAATGACTTGTCCATGCATTTTATGCATTGGTAAAAGCACTATGATGAAAAGTGTGATATGTTTTCAGGTATCTCCTATACTAATAGAGCCACATGCTCACCGGTTTGCCACATGATGTAGGCCTATGGACTGAACAAGAAACCACCAAAAATTTTAACCAGTCATCGTTCTCACAACACTGAGGACCAGTCATTCGAAATGACTTCTCCATGCATTTTATGCATTGGTAAAAGCACTATGATGAAAAGTGTGATATGTTTTCAGGTATCTCCTATACTAATAGAGCCACATGCTCACCGGTTTGCCACATGATGTAGGCCTATGGACTGAACAAGAAACCACCAAAAATTTTAACCAGTCATCGTTCTCACAACACTGAGGACCAGTCATTCGAATGACTTCTCCATGCATTTTATGCATTGGTAAAAGCACTATGATGAAAAGTGTGATATGTTTTCAGGTATCTCCTATACTAATAGAGCCACATGCTCACCGGTTTGCCACATGATGTAGGCCTATGGACTGAACAAGAAACCACCAAAAATTTTAACCAGTCATCGTTCTCACAACACTGAGGACCAGTCATTCGAAATGACTTCTCCATGCATTTTATGCATTGGTAAAAGCACTATGATGAAAAGTGTGATATGTTTTCAGGTATCTCCTATACTAATAGAGCCACATGCTCACCGGTTTGCCACATGATGTAGGCCTATGGACTGAACAAGAAACCACCAAAAATTTTAACCAGTCATCGTTCTCACAACACTGAGGACCAGTCATTCGAAATGACTTCTCCATGCATTTTATGCATTGGTAAAAGCACTATGATGAAAAGTGTGATATGTTTTCAGGTATCTCCTATACTAATAGAGCCACATGCTCACCGGTTTGCCACATGATGTAGGCCTATGGACTGAACAAGAAACCACCAAAAATTTTAACCAGTCATCGTTCTCACAACACTGAGGACCAGTCATTCGAAATGACTTCTCCATGCATTTTATGCATTGGTAAAAGCACTATGATGAAAAGTGTGATATGTTTTCAGGTATCTCCTATACTAATAGAGCCACATGCTCACCGTTTGCCACATGATGTAGGCCTATGGACTGAACAAGAAACCACCAAAAATTTTAACCAGTCATCGTTCTCACAACACTGAGGACCAGTCATTCGAAATGACTTCTCCATGCATTTTATGCATTGGTTAAAGCACTATGATGAAAAGTGTGATATGTTTTCAGGTATCTCCTATACTAATAGAGCCACATGCTCACCGGTTTGCCACATGATGTAGGCCTATGGACTGAACAAGAAACCACCAAAAATTTTAACCAGTCATCGTTCTCACAACACTGAGGACCAGTCATTCGAAATGACTTCTCAATGCATTTTATGCATTGGTAAAAGCACTATGATGAAAAGTGTGATATGTTTTCAGGTATCTCCTATACTAATCGAGCCACATGCTCACCGGTTTGCCACATGATGTAGGCCCATGGACTGAACAAGAAAACCACCAAAAATTTTAACCAGTCATCGTTCTCACAACACTGAGGACCAGTCATTCGAAATGACTTCTCCATGCAATTTATGCATTGGTAAAAGCACTATGATGAAAAGTGTGATATGTTTTCAGGTATCTCCTATACTAATAGAGCCACATGCTCACCGGTTTTGCCACATGATGTAGGCCCATGGACTGAACAAGAAACCACCAAAAATTTTAACCAGTCATCGTTCTCACAACACTGAGGACCAGTCATTCGAAATGACTTCTCCATGCATTTTATGCATTGGTAAAAGCACTATGATGAAAAGTGTGATATGTTTTCAGGTATCTCCTATACTAATAGAGCCACATGCTCACCGGTTTGCCACATGATGTAGGCCTATGGACTGAACAAGAAACCACCAAAAATTTTAACCAGTCATCGTTCTCACAACACTGAGGACCAGTCATTCGAAATGACTTCTCCATGCATTTTATGCATTGGTAAAAGCACTATGATGAAAAGTGTGATATGTTTTCAGGTATCTCCTATACTAATAGAGCCACATGCTCACCGGTTTGCCACATGATGTAGGCCTATGGACTGAACAAGAAACCACCAAAAATTTTAACCAGTCATCGTTCTCACAACACTGAGGACCAGTCATTCGAAATGACTTCTCCATGCATTTTATGCATTGGTAAAAGCACTATGATGAAAAGTGTGATATGTTTTCAGGTATCTCCTATACTAATAGAGCCACATGCTCACCGGTTTGCCACATGATGTAGGCCTATGGACTGAACAAGAAACCACCAAAAATTTTAACCAGTCATCGTTCTCACAACACTGAGGACCAGTCATTCGAAATGACTTCTCCATGCATTTTATGCATTGGTAAAAGCACTATGATGAAAAGTGTGATATGCTTTCAGGTATCTCCTATACTAATAGAGCCACATGCTCACCGGTTTGCCACATGATGTAGGCCTATGGACTGAACAAGAAACCACCAAAAATTTTAACCAGTCATCGTTCTCACAACACTGAGGACCAGTCATTCGAAATGACTTCTCCATGCATTTTATGCATTGGTAAAAGCACTATGATGAAAAGTGTGATATGTTTTCAGGTATCTCCTATACTAATAGAGCCACATGCTCACCTGTTTGCCACATGATGTAGGCCTATGGACTGAACAAGAAACCACCAAAAATTTTAACCAGTCATCGTTCTCACAACACTGAGGACCAGTCATTCGAAATGACTTCTCCATGCATTTTATGCATTGGTAAAAGCACTATGATGAAAAGTGTGATATGTTTTCAGGTATCTCCTATACTAATAGAGCCACATGCTCACCGGTTTGCCACATGATGTAGGCCTATGGACTGAACAAGAAACCACCAAAAATTTTAACCAGTCATCGTTCTCACAACACTGAGGACCAGTCATTCAAAATGACTTCTCCATGCATTTTATGCATTGGTAAAAGCACTATGATGAAAAGTGTGATATGTTTTCAGGTATCTCCTATACTAATAGAGCCACATGCTCACCGGTTTGCCACATGATGTAGGCCTATGGACTGAACAAGAAACCACCAAAAATTTTAACCAGTCATCGTTCTCACAACACTGAGGACCAGTCATTCGAAATGACTACTCCATGCATTTTATGCATTGGTAAAAGCACTATGATGAAAAGTGTGATATGTTTTCAGGTATCTCCTATACTAATAGAGCCACATGCTCACCGGTTTGCCACATGATGTAGGCCTATGGACTGAACAAGAAACCACCAAAAATTTTAACCAGTCATCGTTCTCACAACACTGAGGACCAGTCATTCGAAATGACTTCTCCATGCATTTTATGCATTGGTAAAAGCACTATGATGAAAAGTGTGATATGTTTTCAGGTATCTCCTATAGTAATAGAGCCACATGCTCACCGGTTTGCCACATGATGTAGGCCTATGGACTGAACAAGAAACCACCAAAAATTTTAACCAGTCATCGTTCTCACAACACTGAGGACCAGTCATTCGAAATGACTTCTCCATGCATTTTATGCATTGGTAAAAGCACTATGATGAAAAGTGTGATATGTTTTCAGGTATCTCCTATACTAATAGAGCCACATGCTCACCGGTTTGCCACATGATGTAGGCCTATGGACTGAACAAGAAACCACCAAAAATTTTAACCAGTCATCGTTCTCACAACACTGAGGACCAGTCATTCAAAATGACTTCTCCATGCATTTTATGCATTGGTAAAAGCACTATGATGAAAAGTGTGATATGTTTTCAGGTATCTCCTATACTAATAGAGCCACATGCTCACCGGTTTGCCACATGATGTAGGCCTATGGACTGAACAAGAAACCACCAAAAATTTTAACCAGTCATCGTTCTCACAACACTGAGGACCAGTCATTCAAAATGACTTCTCCATGCATTTTATGCATTGGTAAAAGCACTATGATGAAAAGTGTGATATGTTTTCAGGTATCTCCTATACTAATAGAGCCACATGCTCACCGGTTTGCCACATGATGTAGGCCTATGGACTGAACAAGAAACCACCAAAAATTTTAACCAGTCATCGTTCTCACAACACTGAGGACCAGTCATTCAAAATGACTTCTCCATGCATTTTCTGCATTGGTAAAAGCACTATGATGAAAAGTGTGATATGTTTTCAGGTATCTCCTATACTAATAGAGCCACATGCTCACCGGTTTGCCACATGATGTAGGCCTATGGACTGAACAAGAAACCACCAAAAATTTTAACCAGTCATCGTTCTCACAACACTGAGGACCAGTCATTCGAAATGACTTCTCCATGCATTTTATGCATTGGTAAAAGCACTATGATGAAAAGTGTGATATGTTTTCAGGTATCTCCTATACTAATAGAGCCACATGCTCACCGGTTTGCCACATGATGTAGGCCTATGGACTGAACAAGAAACCACCAAAAATTTTAACCAGTCATCGTTCTCACAACACTGAGGACCAGTCATTCGAAATGACTTCTCCATGCATTTTATGCATTGGTAAAAGCACTATGATGAAAAGTGTGATATGTTTTCAGGTATCTCCTATACTAATAGAGCCACATGCTTACCGGTTTGCCACATGATGTAGGCCTATGGACTGAACAAGAAACCACCAAAATTTTAACCAGTCATCGTTCTCACAACACTGAGGACCAGTCATTCGAAATGACTTCTCCATGCATTTTATGCATTGGTAAAAGCACTATGATGAAAAGTGTGATATGTTTTCAGGTATCTCCTATACTAATAGAGCCACATGCTCACCGGTTTGCCACATGATGTAGGCCTATGGACTGAACAAGAAACCACCAAAAATTTTAACCAGTCATCGTACTCACAACACTGAGGACCAGTCATTCGAAATGACTTGTCCATGCATTTTATGCATTGGTAAAAGCACTATGATGAAAAGTGTGATATGTTTTCAGGTATCTCCTATACTAATAGAGCCACATGCTCACCGGTTTGCCACATGATGTAGGCCTATGGACTGAACAAGAAACCACCAAAAATTTTAACCAGTCATCGTTCTCACAACACTGAGGACCAGTCATTCAAAATGACTTCTCCATGCATTTTATGCATTGGTAAAAGCACTATGATGAAAAGTGTGATATGTTTTCAGGTATCTCCTATACTAATAGAGCCACATGCTCACCGGTTTGCCACATGATGTAGGCCTATGGACTGAACAAGAAACCACCAAAAATTTTAACCAGTCATCGTTCTCACAACACTGAGGACCAGTCATTCGAAATGACTTCTCCATGCATTTTATGCATTGGTAAAAGCACTATGATGAAAAGTGTGATATGTTTTCAGGTATCTCCTATACTAATAGAGCCACATGCTCACCGGTTTGCCACATGATGTAGGCCTATGGACTGAACAAGAAACCACCAAAAATTTTAACCAGTCATCGTTCTCACAACACTGAGGACCAGTCATTCGAAATGACTTCTCCATGCATTTTATGCATTGGTAAAAGCACTATGATGAAAAGTGTGATATGTTTTCAGGTATCTCCTATACTAATAGAGCCACATGCTCACCGGTTTGCCACATGATGTAGGCCTATGGACTGAACAAGAAACCACCAAAAATTTTAACCAGTCATCGTTCTCACAACACTGAGGACCAGTCATTCGAAATGACTTCTCCATGCATTTTATGCATTGGTAAAAGCACTATGATGAAAAGTGTGATATGTTTTCAGGTATCTCCTATACTAATAGAGCCACATGCTCACCGGTTTGCCACATGATGTAGGCCTATGGACTGAACAAGAAACCACCAAAAATTTTAACCAGTCATCGTTCTCACAACACTGAGGACCAGTCATTCGAAATGACTTCTCCATGCATTTTATGCATTGGTTAAAGCACTATGATGAAAAGTGTGATATGTTTTCAGGTATCTCCTATACTAATAGAGCCACATGCTCACCGGTTTGCCACATGATGTAGGCCTATGGACTGAACAAGAAACCACCAAAAATTTTAACCAGTCATCGTTCTCACAACACTGAGGACCAGTCATTCGAAATGACTTCTCAATGCATTTTATGCATTGGTAAAAGCACTATGATGAAAAGTGTGATATGTTTTCAGGTATCTCCTATACTAATCGAGCCACATGCTCACCGGTTTGCCACATGATGTAGGCCCATGGACTGAACAAGAAACCACCAAAAATTTTAACCAGTCATCGTTCTCACAACACTGAGGACCAGTCATTCGAAATGACTTCTCCATGCATTTTATGCATTGGTAAAAGCACTATGATGAAAAGTGTGATATGTTTTCAGGTATCTCCTATACTAATAGAGCTACATGCTCACCGGTTTGCCACATGATGTAGGCCTATGGACTGAACAAGAAACCACCAAAAATTTTAACCAGTCATCGTTCTCACAAAACTGAGGACCAGTCATTCGAAATGACTTCTCCATGCATTTTATGCATTGGTAAAAGCACTATGATGAAAAGTGTGATATGTTTTCAGGTATCTCCTATACTAATAGAGCCACATGCTCACCGGTTTGCCACATGATGTAGGCCTATGGACTGAACAAGAAACCACCAAAAATTTTAACCAGTCATCGTTCTCACAACACTGAGGACCAGTCATTCGAAATGACTTCTCCATGCATTTTATGCATTGGTAAAAGCACTATGATGAAAAGTGTGATATGTTTTCAGGTATCTCCTATACTAATTGAGCCACATGCTCACCGGTTTGCCACATGATGTAGGCCTATGGACTGAATAAGAAACCACCAAAAATTTTAACCAGTCATCGTTCTCACAACACTGAGGACCAGTCATTCGAAATGACTTCTCCATGCATTTTCTGCATTGGTAAAAGCACTATGATGAAAAGTGTGATATGTTTTCAGGTATCTCCTATACTAATAGAGCCACATGCTCACCGGTTTGCCACATGATGTAGGCCTATGGACTGAACAAGAAACCACCAAAAATTTTAACCAGTCATCGTTCTCACAACACTGAGGACCAGTCATTCGAAATGACTTCTCCATGCATTTTATGCATTGGTAAAAGCACTATGATGAAAAGTGTGATATGTTTTCAGGTATCTCCTATACTAATAGAGCCACATGCTCACCGGTTTGCCACATGATGTAGGCCTATGGACTGAACAAGAAACCACCAAAAATTTTAACCAGTCATCGTTCTCACAACACTGAGGACCAGTCATTCGAAATGACTTCTCCATGCATTTTATGCATTGGTAAAAGCACTATGATGAAAAGTGTGATATGTTTTCAGGTATCTCCTATACTAATAGAGCCACATGCTTACCGGTTTGCCACATGATGTAGGCCTATGGACTGAACAAGAAACCACCAAAAATTTTAACCAGTCATCGTTCTCACAACACTGAGGACCAGTCATTCGAAATGACTTCTCCATGCATTTTATGCATTGGTAAAAGCACTATGATGAAAAGTGTGATATGTTTTCAGGTATCTCCTATACTAATAGAGCCACATGCTCACCGGTTTGCCACATGATGTAGGCCTATGGACTGAACAAGAAACCACCAAAAATTTTAACCAGTCATCGTACTCACAACACTGAGGACCAGTCATTCGAAATGACTTGTCCATGCATTTTATGCATTGGTAAAAGCACTATGATGAAAAGTGTGATATGTTTTCAGGTATCTCCTATACTAATAGAGCCACATGCTCACCGGTTTGCCACATGATGTAGGCCTATGGACTGAACAAGAAACCACCAAAAATTTTAACCAGTCATCGTTCTCACAACACTGAGGACCAGTCATTCAAAATGACTTCTCCATGCATTTTATGCATTGGTAAAAGCACTATGATGAAAAGTGTGATATGTTTTCAGGTATCTCCTATACTAATAGAGCCACATGCTCACCGGTTTGCCACATGATGTAGGCCTATGGACTGAACAAGAAACCACCAAAAATTTTAACCAGTCATCGTTCTCACAACACTGAGGACCAGTCATTCGAAATGACTTCTCCATGCATTTTATGCATTGGTAAAAGCACTATGATGAAAAGTGTGATATGTTTTCAGGTATCTCCTATACTAATAGAGCCACATGCTCACCGGTTTGCCACATGATGTAGGCCTATGGACTGAACAAGAAACCACCAAAAATTTTAACCAGTCATCGTTCTCACAACACTGAGGACCAGTCATTCGAAATGACTTCTCCATGCATTTTATGCATTGGTAAAAGCACTATGATGAAAAGTGTGATATGTTTTCAGGTATCTCCTATACTAATAGAGCCACATGCCTCACCGGTTTGCCACATGATGTAGGCCTATGGACTGAACAAGAAACCACCAAAAATTTTAACCAGTCATCGTTCTCACAACACTGAGGACCAGTCATTCGAAATGACTTCTCCATGCATTTTATGCATTGGTAAAAGCACTATGATGAAAAGTGTGATATGTTTTCAGGTATCTCCTATACTAATAGAGCCACATGCTCACCGGTTTGCCACATGATGTAGGCCTATGGACTGAACAAGAAACCACCAAAAATTTTAACCAGTCATCGTTCTCACAACACTGAGGACCAGTCATTCGAAATGACTTCTCCATGCATTTTATGCATTGGTAAAAGCACTATGATGAAAAGTGTGATATGTTTTCAGGTATCTCCTATACTAATAGAGCCACATGCTCACCGGTTTTGCCACATGATGTAGGCCTATGGACTGAACAAGAAACCACCAAAAATTTTAACCAGTCATCGTTCTCACAACACTGAGGACCAGTCATTCGAAATGACTTCTCCATGCATTTTATGCATTGGTAAAAGCACTATGATGAAAAGTGTGATATGTTTCAGGTATCTCCTATACTAATAGAGCCACATGCTCACCGGTTGCCACATGATGTAGGCCTATGGACTGAACAAGAAACCACCAAAAATTTTAACCAGTCATCGTTCTCACAACACTGAGGACCAGTCCATTCGAAATGACTTCTCCATGCATTTTATGCATTGGTTAAAGCACTATGATGAAAGTGTGATATGTTTTCAGGTATCTCCTATACTAATAGAGCCACATGCTCACCGGTTTGCCACATGATGTAGGCCTATGGACTGAACAAGAAACCACCAAAAATTTTAACCAGTCATCGTTCTCACAACACTGAGGACCAGTCATTCGAAATGACTTCTCAATGCATTTTATGCATTGGTAAAAGCACTATGATGAAAAGTGTGATATGTTTTCAGGTATCTCCTATACTAATCGAGCCACATGCTCACCGGTTTGCCACATGATGTAGGCCCATGGACTGAACAAGAAACCACCAAAAATTTTAACCAGTCATCGTTCTCACAACACTGAGGACCAGTCATTCGAAATGACTTCTCCATGCAATTTATGCATTGGTAAAAGCACTATGATGAAAAGTGTGATATGTTTTCAGGTATCTCCTATACTAATAGAGCCACATGCTCACCGGTTTGCCACATGATGTAGGCCCATGGACTGAACAAGAAACCACCAAAAATTTTAACCAGTCATCGTTCTCACAACACTGAGGACCAGTCATTCGAAATGACTTCTCCATGCATTTTATGCATTGGTAAAAGCACTATGATGAAAAGTGTGATATGTTTTCAGGTATCTCCTATACTAATAGAGCCACATGCTCACCGGTTTGCCACATGATGTAGGCCTATGGACTGAACAAGAAACCACCAAAAATTTTAACCAGTCATCGTTCTCACAACACTGAGGACCAGTCATTCGAAATGACTTCTCCATGCATTTTATGCATTGGTAAAAGCACTATGATGAAAAGTGTGATATGTTTTCAGGTATCTCCTATACTAATAGAGCCACATGCTCACCGGTTTGCCACATGATGTAGGCCTATGGACTGAACAAGAAACCACCAAAAATTTTAACCAGTCATCGTTCTCACAACACTGAGGACCAGTCATTCGAAATGACTTCTCCATGCATTTTATGCATTGGTAAAAGCACTATGATGAAAAGTGTGATATGCTTTCAGGTATCTCCTATACTAATAGAGCCACATGCTCACCGGTTTGCCACATGATGTAGGCCTATGGACTGAACAAGAAACCACCAAAAATTTTAACCAGTCATCGTTCTCACAACACTGAGGACCAGTCATTCGAAATGACTTCTCCATGCATTTTATGCATTGGTAAAAGCACTATGATGAAAAGTGTGATATGTTTTCAGGTATCTCCTATACTAATAGAGCCACATGCTCACCTGTTTGCCACATGATGTAGGCCTATGGACTGAACAAGAAACCACCAAAAATTTTAACCAGTCATCGTTCTCACAACACTGAGGACCAGTCATTCGAAATGACTTCTCCATGCATTTTATGCATTGGTAAAAGCACTATGATGAAAAGTGTGATATGTTTTCAGGTATCTCCTATACTAATAGAGCCACATGCTCACCGGTTTGCCACATGATGTAGGCCTATGGACTGAACAAGAAACCACCAAAAATTTTAACCAGTCATCGTTCTCACAACACTGAGGACCAGTCATTCAAAATGACTTCTCCATGCATTTTATGCATTGGTAAAAGCACTATGATGAAAAGTGTGATATGTTTTCAGGTATCTCCTATACTAATAGAGCCACATGCTCACCGGTTTGCCACATGATGTAGGCCTATGGACTGAACAAGAAACCACCAAAAATTTTAACCAGTCATCGTTCTCACAACACTGAGGACCAGTCCATTCGAAATGACTACTCCATGCATTTTATGCATTGGTAAAAGCACTATGATGAAAAGTGTGATATGTTTTCAGGTATCTCCTATACTAATAGAGCCACATGCTCACCGGTTTGCCACATGATGTAGGCCTATGGACTGAACAAGAAACCACCAAAAATTTTAACCAGTCATCGTTCTCACAACACTGAGGACCAGTCATTCGAAATGACTTCTCCATGCATTTTATGCATTGGTAAAAGCACTATGATGAAAAGTGTGATATGTTTTCAGGTATCTCCTATAGTAATAGAGCCACATGCTCACCGGTTTGCCACATGATGTAGGCCTATGGACTGAACAAGAAACCACCAAAAATTTAACCAGTCATCGTTCTCACAACACTGAGGACCAGTCATTCGAAATGACTTCTCCATGCATTTTATGCATTGGTAAAAGCACTATGATGAAAAGTGTGATATGTTTTCAGGTATCTCCTATACTAATAGAGCCACATGCTCACCGGTTTGCCACATGATGTAGGCCTATGGACTGAACAAGAAACCACCAAAAATTTTAACCAGTCATCGTTCTCACAACACTGAGGACCAGTCATTCAAAATGACTTCTCCATGCATTTTATGCATTGGTAAAAGCACTATGATGAAAAGTGTGATATGTTTTCAGGTATCTCCTATACTAATAGAGCCACATGCTCACCGGTTTGCCACATGATGTAGGCCTATGGACTGAACAAGAAACCACCAAAAATTTTAACCAGTCATCGTTCTCACAACACTGAGGACCAGTCATTCGAAATGACTTCTCCATGCATTTTATGCATTGGTAAAAGCACTATGATGAAAAGTGTGATATGCTTTCAGGTATCTCCTATACTAATAGAGCCACATGCTCACCGGTTTGCCACATGATGTAGGCCTATGGACTGAACAAGAAACCACCAAAAATTTTAACCAGTCATCGTTCTCACAACACTGAGGACCAGTCATTCGAAATGACTTCTCCATGCATTTTATGCATTGGTAAAAGCACTATGATGAAAAGTGTGATATGTTTTCAGGTATCTCCTATACTAATAGAGCCACATGCTCACCTGTTTGCCACATGATGTAGGCCTATGGACTGAACAAGAAACCACCAAAAATTTAACCAGTCATCGTTCTCACAACACTGAGGACCAGTCATTCGAAATGACTTCTCCATGCATTTTATGCATTGGTAAAAGCACTATGATGAAAAGTGTGATATGTTTTCAGGTATCTCCTATACTAATAGAGCCACATGCTCACCGGTTTGCCACATGATGTAGGCCTATGGACTGAACAAGAAACCACCAAAAATTTTAACCAGTCATCGTTCTCACAACACTGAGGACCAGTCATTCAAAATGACTTCTCCATGCATTTTATGCATTGGTAAAAGCACTATGATGAAAAGTGTGATATGTTTTCAGGTATCTCCTATACTAATAGAGCCACATGCTCACCGGTTTGCCACATGATGTAGGCCTATGGACTGAACAAGAAACCACCAAAAATTTTAACCAGTCATCGTTCTCACAACACTGAGGACCAGTCATTCGAAATGACTACTCCATGCATTTTATGCATTGGTAAAAGCACTATGATGAAAAGTGTGATATGTTTTCAGGTATCTCCTATACTAATAGAGCCACATGCTCACCGGTTTGCCACATGATGTAGGCCTATGGACTGAACAAGAAACCACCAAAAATTTTAACCAGTCATCGTTCTCACAACACTGAGGACCAGTCATTCGAAATGACTTCTCCATGCATTTTATGCATTGGTAAAAGCACTATGATGAAAAGTGTGATATGTTTTCAGGTATCTCCTATAGTAATAGAGCCACATGCTCACCGGTTTGCCACATGATGTAGGCCTATGGACTGAACAAGAAACCACCAAAAATTTTAACCAGTCATCGTTCTCACAACACTGAGGACCAGTCATTCGAAATGACTTCTCCATGCATTTTATGCATTGGTAAAAGCACTATGATGAAAAGTGTGATATGTTTTCAGGTATCTCCTATACTAATAGAGCCACATGCTCACCGGTTTGCCACATGATGTAGGCCTATGGACTGAACAAGAAACCACCAAAAATTTTAACCAGTCATCGTTCTCACAACACTGAGGACCAGTCATTCAAAATGACTTCTCCATGCATTTTATGCATTGGTAAAAGCACTATGATGAAAAGTGTGATATGTTTTCAGGTATCTCCTATACTAATAGAGCCACATGCTCACCGGTTTGCCACATGACGTAGGCCTATGGACTGAACAAGAAACCACCAAAAATTTTAACCAGTCATCGTTCTCACAACACTGAGGACCAGTCATTCGAAATGACTTCTCCATGCATTTTATGCATTGGTAAAAGCACTATGATGAAAAGTGTGATATGTTTTCAGGTATCTCCTATACTAATAGAGCCACATGCTCACCGGTTTGCCACATGATGTAGGCCTATGGACTGAACAAGAAACCACCAAAAATTTTAACCAGTCATCGTTCTCACAACACTGAGGACCAGTCATTCGAAATGACTTCTCCATGCATTTTATGCATTGGTAAAAGCACTATGATGAAAAGTGTGATATGTTTTCAGGTATCTCCTATAGTAATAGAGCCACATGCTCACCGGTTTGCCACATGATGTAGGCCTATGGACTGAACAAGAAACCACCAAAAATTTTAACCAGTCATCGTTCTCACAACACTGAGGACCAGTCATTCGAAATGACTTCTCCATGCATTTTATGCATTGGTAAAAGCACTATGATGAAAAGTGTGATATGTTTTCAGGTATCTCCTATACTAATAGAGCCACATGCTCACCGGTTTGCCACATGATGTAGGCCTATGGACTGAACAAGAAACCACCAAAAATTTTAACCAGTCATCGTTCTCACAACACTGAGGACCAGTCATTCAAAATGACTTCTCCATGCATTTTATGCATTGGTAAAAGCACTATGATGAAAGGTGTGATATGTTTTCAGGTATCTCCTATACTAATAGAGCCACATGCTCACCGGTTTGCCACATGATGTAGGCCTATGGACTGAACAAGAAACCACCAAAAATTTTAACCAGTCATCGTTCTCACAACACTGAGGACCAGTCATTCGAAATGACTTCTCCATGCATTTTATGCATTGGTAAAAGCACTATGATGAAAAGTGTGATATGCTTTCAGGTATCTCCTATACTAATAGAGCCACATGCTCACCGGTTTGCCACATGATGTAGGCCTATGGACTGAACAAGAAACCACCAAAAATTTTAACCAGTCATCGTTCTCACAACACTGAGGACCAGTCATTCGAAATGACTTCTCCATGCATTTTATGCATTGGTAAAAGCACTATGATGAAAAGTGTGATATGTTTTCAGGTATCTCCTATACTAATAGAGCCACATGCTCACCTGTTTGCCACATGATGTAGGCCTATGGACTGAACAAGAAACCACCAAAAATTTTAACCAGTCATCGTTCTCACAACACTGAGGACCAGTCATTCGAAATGACTTCTCCATGCATTTTATGCATTGGTAAAAGCACTATGATGAAAAGTGTGATATGTTTTCAGGTATCTCCTATACTAATAGAGCCACATGCTCACCGGTTTGCCACATGATGTAGGCCTATGGACTGAACAAGAAACCACCAAAAATTTTAACCAGTCATCGTTCTCACAACACTGAGGACCAGTCATTCAAAATGACTTCTCCATGCATTTTATGCATTGGTAAAAGCACTATGATGAAAAGTGTGATATGTTTTCAGGTATCTCCTATACTAATAGAGCCACATGCTCACCGGTTTGCCACATGATGTAGGCCTATGGACTGAACAAGAAACCACCAAAAATTTTAACCAGTCATCGTTCTCACAACACTGAGGACCAGTCATTCGAAATGACTACTCCATGCATTTTATGCATTGGTAAAAGCACTATGATGAAAAGTGTGATATGTTTTCAGGTATCTCCTATACTAATAGAGCCACATGCTCACCGGTTTGCCACATGATGTAGGCCTATGGACTGAACAAGAAACCACCAAAAATTTTAACCAGTCATCGTTCTCACAACACTGAGGACCAGTCATTCGAAATGACTTCTCCATGCATTTTATGCATTGGTAAAAGCACTATGATGAAAAGTGTGATATGTTTTCAGGTATCTCCTATACTAATAGAGCCACATGCTCACCGGTTTGCCACATGATGTAGGCCTATGGACTGAACAAGAAACCACCAAAAATTTTAACCAGTCATCGTTCTCACAACACTGAGGACCAGTCATTCAAAATGACTTCTCCATGCATTTTATGCATTGGTAAAAGCACTATGATGAAAAGTGTGATATGTTTTCAGGTATCTCCTATACTAATAGAGCCACATGCTCACCGGTTTGCCACATGATGTAGGCCTATGGACTGAACAAGAAACCACCAAAAATTTTAACCAGTCATCGTTCTCACAACACTGAGGACCAGTCATTCGAAATGACTTCTCCATGCATTTATGCATTGGTAAAAGCACTATGATGAAAAGTGTGATATGTTTTCAGGTATCTCCTATACTAATAGAGCCACATGCTCACCGGTTTGCCACATGATGTAGGCCTATGGACTGAACAAGAAACCACCAAAAATTTTAACCAGTCATCGTTCTCACAACACTGAGGACCAGTCATTCGAAATGACTTCTCCATGCATTTTATGCATTGGTAAAAGCACTATGATGAAAAGTGTGATATGTTTTCAGGTATCTCCTATAGTAATAGAGCCACATGCTCACCGGTTTGCCACATGATGTAGGCCTATGGACTGAACAAGAAACCACCAAAAATTTTAACCAGTCATCGTTCTCACAACACTGAGGACCAGTCATTCGAAATGACTTCTCCATGCATTTTATGCATTGGTAAAAGCACTATGATGAAAAGTGTGATATGTTTTCAGGTATCTCCTATACTAATAGAGCCACATGCTCACCGGTTTGCCACATGATGTAGGCCTATGGACTGAACAAGAAACCACCAAAAATTTTAACCAGTCATCGTACTCACAACACTGAGGACCAGTCATTCGAAATGACTTCTCCATGCATTTTATGCATTGGTAAAAGCACTATGATGAAAAGTGTGATATGTTTTCAGGTATCTCCTATACTAATAGAGCCACATGCTCACCGGTTTGCCACATGATGTAGGCCTATGGACTGAACAAGAAACCACCAAAAATTTTAACCAGTCATCGTTCTCACAACACTGAGGACCAGTCATTCGAAATGACTTCTCCATGCATTTTATGCATTGGTAAAAGCACTATGATGAAAAGTGTGATATGTTTTCAGGTATCTCCTATACTAATAGAGCCACATGCTCACCGGTTTGCCACATGATGTAGGCCTATGGACTGAACAAGAAACCACCAAAAATTTTAACCAGTCATCGTTCTCACAACACTGAGGACCAGTCATTCGAAATGACTTCTCCATGCATTTTATGCATTGGTAAAAGCACTATGATGAAAAGTGTGATGTTTTCAGGTATCTCCTATACTAATAGAGCCACATGCTCACCGGTTTGCCACATGATGTAGGCCTATGGACTGAACAAGAAACCACCAAAAAATTTTAACCAGTCATCGTTCTCACAACACTGAGGACCAGTCATTCGAAATGACTTCTCCATGCATTTTATGCATTGGTAAAAGCACTATGATGAAAAGTGTGATATGTTTTCAGGTATCTCCTATACTAATAGAGCCACATGCTCACCGGTTTGCCACATGATGTAGGCCTATGGACTGAACAAGAAACCACCAAAAATTTTAACCAGTCATCGTTCTCACAACACTGAGGACCAGTCATTCGAAATGACTTCTCCATGCATTTTATGCATTGGTAAAAGCACTATGATGAAAAGTGTGATATGTTTTCAGGTATCTCCTATACTAATAGAGCCACATGCTCACCGGTTTGCCACATGATGTAGGCCTATGGACTGAACAAGAAACCACCAAAAATTTTAACCAGTCATCGTTCTCACAACACTGAGGACCAGTAATTCGAAATGACTTCTCCATGCATTTTATGCATTGGTAAAAGCACTATGATGAAAAGTGTGATATGTTTTCAGGTATCTCCTATACTAATAGAGCCACATGCTCACCGGTTTGCCACATGATGTAGGCCTATGGACTGAACATGAAACCACCAAAAATTTTAACCAGTCATCGTTCTCACAACACTGAGGACCAGTCATTCGAAATGACTTCTCCATGCATTTTATGCATTGGTAAAAGCACTATGATGAAAAGTGTGATATGTTTTCAGGTATCTCCTATACTAATAGAGCCACATGCTCACCGGTTTGCCACATGATGTAGGCCTATGGACTGAACAAGAAACCACCAAAAATTTTAACCAGTCATCGTTCTCACAACACTGAGGACCAGTCATTCGAAATGACTTCTCCATGCATTTTATGCATTGGTAAAAGCACTATGATGAAAAGTGTGATATGTTTTCAGGTATCTCCTATACTAATAGAGCCACATGCTCACCGGTTTGCCACATGATGTAGGCCTATGGACTGAACAAGAAACCACCAAAAATTTTAACCAGTCATCGTTCTCACAACACTGAGGACCAGTCATTCGAAATGACTTCTCCATGCATTTTATGCATTGGTAAAAGCACTATGATGAAAAGTGTGATATGTTTTCAGGTATCTCCTATACTAATAGAGCCACATGCTCACCGGTTTGCCACATGATGTAGGCCTATGGACTGAACAAGAAACCACCAAAAATTTTAACCAGTCATCGTTCTCACAACACTGAGGACCAGTCATTCGAAATGACTTCACCATGCATTTTATGCATTGGTAAAAGCACTATGATGAAAAGTGTGATATGTTTTCAGGTATCTCCTATACTAATAGAGCCACATGCTCACCGGTTTGCCACATGATGTAGGCCTATGGACTGAAGAAGAAACCACCAAAAATTTTAATCAGTCATCGTTCTCACAACACTGAGGACCAGTCATTCGAAATGACTTCTCCATGCATTTTATGCATTGGTAAAAGCACTATGATGAAAAGTGTGATATGTTTTCAGGTATCTCCTATACTAATAGAGCCACATGCTCACCGGTTTGCCACATGATGTAGGCCTATGAACTGAACAAGAAACCACCAAAAATTTTAACCAGTCATCGTTCTCACAACACTGAGGACCAGTCATTCGAAATGACTTCTCCATGCATTTTATGCATTGGTAAAAGCACTATGATGAAAAGTGTGATATGTTTTCAGGTATCTCCTATACTAATAGAGCCACATGCTCACCGGTTTGCCACATGATGTAGGCCTATGGACTGAACAAGAAACCACCAAAATATTAACCAGTCATCGTTCTCACAACACTAAGGACCAGTCATTCGAAATGACTTCTCCATGCATTTTATGCATTGGTAAAAGCACTATGATGAAAAAGTGTGATATGTTTTCAGGTATCTCCTATACTAATAGAGCCACATGCTCACCGGTTTGCCACATGATGTAGGCCTATGGACTGAACAAGAAACCACCAAAAATTTTAACCAGTCATCGTTCTCACAACACTGAGGACCAGTCATTCAAAATGACTTCTCCATGCATTTTATGCATTGGTAAAAGCACTATGATGAAAAGTGTGATATGTTTTCAGGTATCTCCTATACTAATAGAGCCACATGCTCACCGGTTTTGCCACATGATGTAGGCCTATGGACTGAACAAGAAACCACCAAAAATTTTAACCAGTCATCGTTCTCACAACACTGAGGACCAGTCATTCGAAATGACTTCTCCATGCATTTTATGCATTGGTAAAAGCACTATGATGAAAAGTGTGATATGTTTTCAGGTATCTCCTATACTAATAGAGCCACATGCTCACCGGTTTGCCACATGATGTAGGCCTATGGACTGAACAAGAAACCACCAAAAATTTTAACCAGTCATCGTTCTCACAACACTGAGGACCAGTCATTCGAAATGACTTCTCCATGCATTTTATGCATTGGTAAAAGCACTATGATGAAAAGTGTGATATGTTTTCAGGTATCTCCTATACTAATAGAGCCACATGCTCACCGTTTGCCACATGATGTAGGCCTATGGACTGAACAAGAAACCACCAAAAATTTTACCAGTCATCGTTCTCACAACACTGAGGACCAGTCATTCGAAATGACTTCTCCATGCATTTTATGCATTGGTAAAAGCACTATGATGAAAAGTGTGATATGTTTTCAGGTATCTCCTATACTAATAGAGCCACATGCTCACCGGTTTGCCACATGATGTAGGCCTATGGACTGAACAAGAAACCACCAAAAATTTTAACCAGTCATCGTTCTCACAACACTGAGGACCAGTCATTCGAAATGACTTCTCCATGCATTTTATGCATTGGTTAAAGCACTATGATGAAAAGTGTGATATGTTTTCAGGTATCTCCTATACTAATAGAGCCACATGCTCACCGGTTTGCCACATGATGTAGGCCTATGGACTGAACAAGAAACCACCAAAAATTTTAACCAGTCATCGTTCTCACAACACTGAGGACCAGTCATTCGAAATGACTTCTCAATGCATTTTATGCATTGGTAAAAGCACTATGATGAAAAGTGTGATATGTTTTCAGGTATCTCCTATACTAATCGAGCCACATGCTCACCGGTTTGCCACATGATGTAGGCCCATGGACTGAACAAGAAACCACCAAAAATTTTAACCAGTCATCGTTCTCACAACACTGAGGACCAGTCATTCGAAATGACTTCTCCATGCAATTTATGCATTGGTAAAAGCACTATGATGAAAAGTGTGATATGTTTTCAGGTATCTCCTATACTAATAGAGCCACATGCTCACCGGTTTGCCACATGATGTAGGCCCATGGACTGAACAAGAAACCACCAAAAATTTTAACCAGTCATCGTTCTCACAACACTGAGGACCAGTCATTCGAAATGACTTCTCCATGCATTTTATGCATTGGTAAAAGCACTATGATGAAAAGTGTGATATGTTTTCAGGTATCTCCTATACTAATAGAGCCACATGCTCACCGGTTTGCCACATGATGTAGGCCTATGGACTGAACAAGAAACCACCAAAAAATTTTAACCAGTCATCGTTCTCACAACACTGAGGACCAGTCATTCGAAATGACTTCTCCATGCATTTTATGCATTGGTAAAAGCACTATGATGAAAAGTGTGATATGTTTTCAGGTATCTCCTATACTAATAGAGCCACATGCTCACCGGTTTGCCACATGATGTAGGCCTATGGACTGAACAAGAAACCACCAAAAATTTTAACCAGTCATCGTTCTCACAACACTGAGGACCAGTCATTCGAAATGACTTCTCCATGCATTTTATGCATTGGTAAAAGCACTATGATGAAAAGTGTGATATGTTTTCAGGTATCTCCTATACTAATAGAGCCACATGCTCACCGGTTTGCCACATGATGTAGGCCTATGGACTGAACAAGAAACCACCAAAAATTTTAACCAGTCATCGTTCTCACAACACTGAGGACCAGTCATTCGAAATGACTTCTCCATGCATTTTATGCATTGGTAAAAGCACTATGATGAAAAGTGTGATATGCTTTCAGGTATCTCCTATACTAATAGAGCCACATGCTCACCGGTTTGCCACATGATGTAGGCCTATGGACTGAACAAGAAACCACCAAAAATTTTAACCAGTCATCGTTCTCACAACACTGAGGACCAGTCATTCGAAATGACTTCTCCATGCATTTTATGCATTGGTAAAAGCACTATGATGAAAAGTGTGATATGTTTTCAGGTATCTCCTATACTAATAGAGCCACATGCTCACCTGTTTGCCACATGATGTAGGCCTATGGACTGAACAAGAAACCACCAAAAATTTTAACCAGTCATCGTTCTCACAACACTGAGGACCAGTCATTCGAAATGACTTCTCCATGCATTTTATGCATTGGTAAAAGCACTATGATGAAAAGTGTGATATGTTTTCAGGTATCTCCTATACTAATAGAGCCACATGCTCACCGGTTTGCCACATGATGTAGGCCTATGGACTGAACAAGAAACCACCAAAAATTTTAACCAGTCATCGTTCTCACAACACTGAGGACCAGTCATTCAAAATGACTTCTCCATGCATTTTATGCATTGGTAAAAGCACTATGATGAAAAGTGTGATATGTTTTCAGGTATCTCCTATACTAATAGAGCCACATGCTCACCGGTTTGCCACATGATGTAGGCCTATGGACTGAACAAGAAACCACCAAAAATTTTAACCAGTCATCGTTCTCACAACACTGAGGACCAGTCATTCGAAATGACTTCTCCATGCATTTTATGCATTGGTAAAAGCACTATGATGAAAAGTGTGATATGTTTTCAGGTATCTCCTATACTAATAGAGCCACATGCTCACCGGTTTGCCACATGATGTAGGCCTATGGACTGAACAAGAAACCACCAAAAATTTTAACCAGTCATCGTTCTCACAACACTGAGGACCAGTCATTCGAAATGACTTCTCCATGCATTTTATGCATTGGTAAAAGCACTATGATGAAAAGTGTGATATGTTTTCAGGTATCTCCTATAGTAATAGAGCCACATGCTCACCGGTTTGCCACATGATGTAGGCCTATGGACTGAACAAGAAACCACCAAAAATTTTAACCAGTCATCGTTCTCACAACACTGAGGACCAGTCATTCGAAATGACTTCTCCATGCATTTTATGCATTGGTAAAAGCACTATGATGAAAAGTGTGATATGTTTTCAGGTATCTCCTATACTAATAGAGCCACATGCTCACCGGTTTGCCACATGATGTAGGCCTATGGACTGAACAAGAAACCACCAAAAATTTTAACCAGTCATCGTTCTCACAACACTGAGGACCAGTCATTCAAAATGACTTCTCCATGCATTTTATGCATTGGTAAAAGCACTATGATGAAAAGTGTGATATGTTTTCAGGTATCTCCTATACTAATAGAGCCACATGCTCACCGGTTTGCCACATGATGTAGGCCTATGGACTGAACAAGAAACCACCAAAAATTTTAACCAGTCATCGTTCTCACAACACTGAGGACCAGTCATTCGAAATGACTTCTCCATGCATTTTATGCATTGGTAAAAGCACTATGATGAAAAGTGTGATATGTTTTCAGGTATCTCCTATACTAATAGAGCCACATGCTCACCGGTTTGCCACATGATGTAGGCCTATGGACTGAACAAGAAACCACCAAAAATTTTAACCAGTCATCGTTCTCACAACACTGAGGACCAGTCATTCGAAATGACTTCTCCATGCATTTTATGCATTGGTAAAAGCACTATGATGAAAAGTGTGATATGTTTTCAGGTATCTCCTATAGTAATTGAGCCACATGCTCACCGGTTTGCCACATGATGTAGGCCTATGGACTGAACAAGAAACCACCAAAAATTTTAACCAGTCATCGTTCTCACAACACTGAGGACCAGTCATTCGAAATGACTTCTCCATGCATTTTATGCATTGGTAAAAGCACTATGATGAAAAGTGTGATATGTTTTCAGGTATCTCCTATACTAATAGAGCCACATGCTCACCGGTTTGCCACATGATGTAGGCCTATGGACTGAACAAGAAACCACCAAAAATTTTAACCAGTCATCGTACTCACAACACTGAGGACCAGTCATTCGAAATGACTTCTCCATGCATTTTATGCATTGGTAAAAGCACTATGATGAAAAGTGTGATATGTTTTCAGGTATCTCCTATACTAATAGAGCCACATGCTCACCGGTTTGCCACATGATGTAGGCCTATGGACTGAACAAGAAACCACCAAAAATTTTAACCAGTCATCGTTCTCACAACACTGAGGACCAGTCATTCGAAATGACTTCTCCATGCATTTTATGCATTGGTAAAAGCACTATGATGAAAAGTGTGATATGTTTTCAGGTATCTCCTATACTAATAGAGCCACATGCTCACCGGTTTGCCACATGATGTAGGCCTATGGACTGAACAAGAAACCACCAAAAATTTTAACCAGTCATCGTTCTCACAACACTGAGGACCAGTCATTCGAAATGACTTCTCCATGCATTTCATGCATTGGTAAAAGCACTATGATGAAAAGTGTGATATGTTTTCAGGTATCTCCTATACTAATAGAGCCACATGCTCACCGGTTTGCCACATGATGTAGGCCTATGGACTGAACAAGAAACCACCAAAAATTTTAACCAGTCATCGTTCTCACAACACTGAGGACCAGTCATTCGAAATGACTTCTCCATGCATTTTATGCATTGGTTAAAGCACTATGATGAAAAGTGTGATATGTTTTCAGGTATCTCCTATACTAATAGAGCAACATGCTCACCGGTTTGCCACATGATGTAGGCCTATGGACTGAACAAGAAACCACCAAAAATTTTAACCAGTCATCGTTCTCACAACACTGAGGACCAGTCATTCGAAATGACTTCTCAATGCATTTTATGCATTGGTAAAAGCACTATGATGAAAAGTGTGATATGTTTTCAGGTATCTCCTATACTAATCGAGCCACATGCTCACCGGTTTGCCACATGATGTAGGCCCATGGACTGAACAAGAAACCACCAAAAATTTTAACCAGTCATCGTTCTCACAACACTGAGGACCAGTTCATTCGAAATGACTTCTCCATGCATTTTATGCATTGGTAAAAGCACTATGATGAAAAGTGTGATATGTTTTCAGGTATCTCCTATACTAATAGAGCCACATGCTCACCGGTTTGCCACATGATGTAGGCCTATGGACTGAACAAGAAACCACCAAAAATTTTAACCAGTCATCGTTCTCACAACACTGAGGACCAGTCATTCGAAATGACTTCTCCATGCATTTTATGCATTGGTAAAAGCACTATGATGAAAAGTGTGATATGTTTTCAGGTATCTCCTATACTAATAGAGCCACATGCTCACCGGTTTGCCACATGATGTAGGCCTATGGACTGAACAAGAAACCACCAAAAATTTTAACCAGTCATCGTTCTCACAACACTGAGGACCAGTCATTCGAAATGACTTCTCCATGCATTTTATGCATTGGTAAAAGCACTATGATGAAAAGTGTGATATGTTTTCAGGTATCTCCTATACTAATAGAGCCACATGCTCACCGGTTTGCCACATGATGTAGGCCTATGGACTGAACAAGAAACCACCAAAAATTTTAACCAGTCATCGTTCTCACAACACTGAGGACCAGTCATTCGAAATGACTTCTCCATGCATTTTATGCATTGGTAAAAGCACTATGATGAAAAGTGTGATATGTTTTCAGGTATCTCCTATACTAATAGAGCCACATGCTCACCGGTTTGCCACATGATGTAGGCCTATGGACTGAACAAGAAACCACCAAAAATTTTAACCAGTCATCGTTCTCACAACACTGAGGACCAGTCATTCGAAATGACTTCTCCATGCATTTTATGCATTGGTAAAAGCACTATGATGAAAAGTGTGATATGTTTTCAGGTATCTCCTATACTAATAGAGCCACATGCTCACCGGTTTGCCACATGATGTAGGCCTATGGACTGAACAAGAAACCACCAAAAATTTTAACCAGTCATCATTCTCACAACACTGAGGACCAGTCATTCGAAATGACTTCTCCATGCATTTTATGCATTGGTAAAAGCACTATGATGAAAAGTGTGATATGTTTTCAGGTATCTCCTATACTAATAGAGCCACATGCTCACCGGTTTGCCACATGATGTAGGCCTATGGACTGAACAAGAAACCACCAAAAATTTTAACCAGTCATCGTTCTCACAACACTGAGGACCAGTCATTCGAAATGACTTCTCCATGCATTTTATGCATTGGTAAAAGCACTATGATGAAAAGTGTGATATGTTTTCAGGTATCTCCTATACTAATAGAGCCACATGCTCACCGGTTTGCCACATGATGTAGGCCTATGGACTGAACAAGAAGCCACCAAAAATTTTAACCAGTCATCGTTCTCACAACACTGAGGACCAGTCATTCGAAATGACTTCTCCATGCATTTTATGCATTGGTAAAAGCACTATGATGAAAAGTGTGATATGTTTTCAGGTATCTCCTATACTAATAGAGCCACATGCTCACCGGTTTGCCACATGATGTAGGCCTATGGACTGAACAAGAAACCACCAAAAATTTTAACCAGTCATCGTTCTCACAACACTGAGGACCAGTCATTCGAAATGACTTCTCCATGCATTTTATGCATTGGTAAAAGCACTATGATGAAAAGTGTGATATGTTTTCAGGTATCTCCTATACTAATAGAGCCACATGCTCACCGGTTTGCCACATGATGTAGGCCTATGGACTGAACAAGAAACCACCAAAAATTTTAACCAGTCATCGTTCTCACAACACTGAGGACCAGTCATTCGAAATGACTTCTCCATGCATTTTATGCATTGGTAAAAGCACTATGATGAAAAGTGTGATATGTTTTCAGGTATCTCCTATACTAATAGAGCCACATGCTCACCGGTTTGCCACATGATGTAGGCCTATGGACTGAACAAGAAACCACCAAAAATTTTAACCAGTCATCGTTCTCACAACACTGAGGACCAGTCATTCGAAATGACTTCTCCATGCATTTTATGCATTGGTAAAAGCACTATGATGAAAAGTGTGATATGTTTTCAGGTATCTTCTATACTAATAGAGCCACATGCTCACCGGTTTGCCACATGATGTAGGCCTATGGACTGAACAAGAAGCCACCAAAAATTTTAACCAGTCATCGTTCTCACAACACTGAGGACCAGTCATTCGAAATGACTTCTCCATGCATTTTATGCATTGGTAAAAGCACTATGATGAAAAGTGTGATATGTTTTCAGGTATCTCCTATACTAATAGAGCCACATGCTCACCGGTTTGCCACATGATGTAGGCCTATGGACTGAACAAGAAACCACCAAAAATTTTAACCAGTCATCGTTCTCACAACACTGAGGACCAGTCATTCGAAATGACTTCTCCATGCATTTTATGCATTGGTAAAAGCACTATGATGAAAAGTGTGATATGTTTTCAGGTATCTCCTATACTAATAGAGCCACATGCTCACCGGTTTGCCACATGATGTAGGCCTATGGACTGAACAAGAAACCACCAAAAATTTTAACCAGTCATCGTTCTCACAACACTGAGGACCAGTCATTCGAAATGACTTCTCCATGCATTTTATGCATTGGTAAAAGCACTATGATGAAAAGTGTGATATGTTTTCAGGTATCTCCTATACTAATAGAGCCACATGCTCACCGGTTTGCCACATGATGTAGGCCTATGGACTGAACAAGAAACCACCAAAAATTTTAACCAGTCATCGTTCTCACAACACTGAGGACCAGTCATTCGAAATGACTTCTCCATGCATTTTATGCATTGGTAAAAGCACTATGATGAAAAGTGTGATATGTTTTCAGGTATCTCCTATACTAATAGAGCCACATGCTCACCGGTTTGCCACATGATGTAGGCCTATGGACTGAACAAGAAGCCACCAAAAATTTTAACCAGTCATCGTTCTCACAACACTGAGGACCAGTCATTCGAAATGACTTCTCCATGCATTTTATGCATTGGTAAAAGCACTATGATGAAAAGTGTGATATGTTTTCAGGTATCTCCTATACTAATAGAGCCACATGCTCACCGGTTTGCCACATGATGTAGGCCTATGGACTGAACAAGAAGCCACCAAAAATTTTAACCAGTCATCGTTCTCACAACACTGAGGACCAGTCATTCGAAATGACTTCTCCATGCATTTTATGCATTGGTAAAAGCACTATGATGAAAAGTGTGATATGTTTTCAGGTATCTCCTATACTAATAGAGCCACATGCTCACCGGTTTGCCACATGATGTAGGCCTATGGACTGAACAAGAAACCACCAAAAATTTTAACCAGTCATCGTTCTCACAACACTGAGGACCAGTCATTCGAAATGACTTCTCCATGCATTGTATGCATTGGTAAAAGCACTATGATGAAAAGTGTGATATGTTTTCAGGTATCTCCTATACTAATAGAGCCACATGCTCACCGGTTTGCCACATGATGTAGGCCTATGGACTGAACAAGAAACCACCAAAAATTTTAACCAGTCATCGTTCTCACAACACTGAGGACCAGTCATTCGAAATGACTTCTCCATGCATTTTATGCATTGGTAAAAGCACTATGATGAAAAGTGTGATATGTTTTCAGGTATCTCCTATACTAATAGAGCCACATGCTCACCGGTTTGCCACATGATGTAGGCCTATGGACTGAACAAGAAACCACCAAAAATTTTAACCAGTCATCGTTCTCACAACACTGAGGACCAGTCATTCGAAATGACTTCTCCAGTCATTTTATGCATTGGTAAAAGCACTATGATGAAAAGTGTGATATATTTTCAGGTATCTCCTATACTAATAGAGCCACATGCTCACCGGTTTGCCACATGATGTAGGCCTATGGACTGAAGAAGAAACCACCAAAAATTTTAACCAGTCATCGTTCTCACAACACTGAGGACCAGTCATTCGAAATGACTTCTCCATGCATTTTATGCATTGGTAAAAGCACTATGATGAAAAGTGTGATATGTTTTCAGGTATCTCCTATACTAATAGAGCCACATGCTCACCGGTTTGCCACATGATGTAGGCTAATGGACTGAACAAGAAACCACCAAAAATTTTAACCAGTCATCGTTCTCACAACACTGAGGACCAGTCATTCGAAATGACTTCTCCATGCATTTTATGCATTGGTAAAAGCACTATGATGAAAAGTGTGATATGTTTTCAGGTATCTCCTATACTAATAGAGCCACATGCTCACCGGTTTGCCACATGATGTAGGCCTATGGACTGAACAAGAAACCACCAAAAATTTTAACCAGTCATCGTTCTCACAACACTGAGGACCAGTCATTCGAAATGACTTCTCCATGCATTTTATGCATTGGTAAAAGCACTATGATGAAAAGTGTGATATGTTTTCAGGTATCTCCTATACTAATAGAGCCACATGCTCACCAGTTTGCCACATGATGTAGGCCTATGGACTGAACAAGAAACCACCAAAAATTTTAACCAGTCATCGTTCTCACAACACTGAGGACCAGTCATTCGAAATGACTTCTCCATGCATTTTATGCATTGGTAAAAGCACTATGATGAAAAGTGTGATATGTTTTCAGGTATCTCCTATACTAATAGAGCCACATGCTCACCGGTTTGCCACATGATGTAGGCCTATGGACTGAACAAGAAACCACCAAAAATTTTAACTAGTCATCGTTCTCACAACACTGAGGACCAGTCATTCGAAATGACTTCTCCATGCATTTTATGCATTGGTAAAAGCACTATGATGAAAAGTGTGATATGTTTTCAGGTATCTCCTATACTAATAGAGCCACATGCTCACCGGTTTGCCACATGATGTAGGCCTATGGACTGAACAAGAAACCACCAAAAATTTTAACCAGTCATCGTTCTCACAACACTGAGGACCAGTCATTCGAAATGACTTCTCCAGTCATTTTATGCATTGGTAAAAGCACTATGATGAAAAGTGTGATATATTTTCAGGTATCTCCTATACTAATAGAGCCACATGCTCACCGGTTTGCCACATGATGTAGGCCTATGGACTGAAGAAGAAACCACCAAAAATTTTAACCAGTCATCGTTCTCACAACACTGAGGACCAGTCATTCGAAATGACTTCTCCATGCATTTTATGCATTGGTAAAAGCACTATGATGAAAAGTGTGATATGTTTTCAGGTATCTCCTATACTAATAGAGCCACATGCTCACCGGTTTGCCACATGATGTAGGCCTATGGACTGAACAAGAAACTACCAAAAATTTTAACCAGTCATCGTTCTCACAACACTGAGGACCAGTCATTCGAAATGACTTCTCCATGCATTTTATGCATTGGTAAAAGCACTATGATGAAAAGTGTGATATGTTTTCAGGTATCTCCTATACTAATAGAGCCACATGCTCACCGGTTTGCCACATGATGTCGGCCTATGGACTGAACAATAAACCACCAAAAATTTTAACCAGTCATCATTCTCACAACACTGAGGACCAGTCATTCGAAATGACTTCTCCATGCATTTTATGCATTGGTAAAAGCACTATGATGAAAAGTGTGATATGTTTTCAGGTATCTCCTATACTAAGAGAGCCACATGCTCACCGGTTTGCCACATGATGTAGGCCTATGGACTGAACAAGAAACCACCAAAAATTTTAACCAGTCATCGTTCTCACAACACTGAGGACCAGTCATTCGAAATGACTTCTCCATGCATTTTATGCATTGGTAAAAGCACTATGATGAAAAGTGTGATATGTTTTCAGGTATCTCCTATACTAATAGAGCCACATGCTCACCGGTTTGCCACATGATGTAGGCTAATGGACTGAACAAGAAACCACCAAAAATTTTAACCAGTCATCGTTCTCACAACACTGAGGACCAGTCATTCGAAATGACTTCTCCATGCATTTTATGCATTGGTAAAAGCACTATGATGAAAAGTGTGATATGTTTTCAGGTATCTCCTATACTAATAGAGCCACATGCTCACCGGTTTGCCACATGATGTAGGCCTATGGACTGAACAAGAAACCACCAAAAATTTTAACCAGTCATCGTTCTCACAACACTGAGGACCAGTCATTCGAAATGACTTCTCCATGCATTTTATGCATTGGTAAAAGCACTATGATGAAAAGTGTGATATGTTTTCAGGTATCTCCTATACTAATAGAGCCACATGCTCACCGGTTTGCCACATGATGTAGGCCTATGGACTGAACAAGAAACCACCAAAAATTTTAACCAGTCATCGTTGTCACAACACTGAGGACCAGTCATTCGAAATGACTTCTCCATGCATTTTATGCATTGGTAAAAGCACTATGATGAAAAGTGTGATATGTTTTCAGGTATCTCCTATACTAATAGAGCCACATGCTCACCGGTTTGCCACATGATGTAGGCCTATGGACTGAACAAGAAACCACCAAAAATTTTAACCAGTCATCGTTCTCACAACACTGAGGACCAGTCATTCGAAATGACTTCTCCATGCATTTTATGCATTGGTAAAAGCACTATGATGAAAAGTGTGATATGTTTTCAGGTATCTCCTATACTAATAGAGCCACATGCTCACCGGTTTGCCACATGATGTAGGCCTATGGACTGAACAAGAAACCACCAAAAATTTTAACCAGTCATCGTTGTCACAACACTGAGGACCAGTCATTCGAAATGACTTCTCCATGCATTTTATGCATTGGTAAAAGCACTATGATGAAAAGTGTGATATGTTTTCAGGTATCTCCTATACTAATAGAGCCACATGCTCACCGGTTTGCCACATGATGTAGGCCTATGGACTGAACAAGAAACCACCAAAAATTTTAACCAGTCATCGTTCTCACAACACTGAGGACCAGTCATTCGAAATGACTTCTCCATGCATTTTATGCATTGGTAAAAGCACTGTGATGAAAAGTGTGATATGTTTTCAGGTATCTCCTATACTAATAGAGCCACATGCTCACCGGTTTGCCACATGATGTAGGCCTATGGACTGAACAAGAGACCACCAAAAATTTTAACCAGTCATCGTTCTCACAACACTGAGGACCAGTCATTCGAAATGACTTCTCCATGCATTTTATGCATTGGTAAAAGCACTATGATGAAAAGTGTGATATGTTTTCAGGTATCTCCTATACTAATAGAGCCACATGCTCACCGGTTTGCCACATGATGTAGGCCTATGGACTGAACAAGAAACCACCAAAAATTTTAACCAGTCATCGTTCTCACAACACTGAGGACCAGTCATTCGAAATGACTTCTCCATGCATTTTATGCATTGGTAAAAGCACTATGATGAAAAGTGTGATATGTTTTCAGGTATCTCCTATACTAATAGAGCCACATGCTCACCGGTTTGCCACATGATGTAGGCCTATGGACTGAACAAGAAACCACCAAAAATTTTAACCAGTCATCGTTCTCACAACACTGAGGACCAGTCATTCGAAATGACTTCTCCATGCATTTTATGCATTGGTAAAAGCACTATGATGAAAAGTGTGATATGTTTTCAGGTATCTCCTATACTAATAGAGCCACATGCTCACCAGTTTGCCACATGATGTAGGCCTATGGACTGAACAAGAAACCACCAAAAATTTTAACCAGTCATCGTTCTCACAACACTGAGGACCAGTCATTCGAAATGACTTCTCCATGCATTTTATGCATTGGTAAAAGCACTATGATGAAAAGTGTGATATGTTTTCAGGTATCTCCTATACTAATAGAGCCACATGCTCACCGGTTTGCCACATGATGTAGGCCTATGGACTGAACAAGAATCCACCAAAAATTTTAACCAGTCATCGTTCTCACAACACTGAGGACCAGTCATTCGAAATGACTTCTCCATGCATTTTATGCATTGGTAAAAGCACTATGATGAAAAGTGTGATATGTTTTCAGGTATCTCCTATACTAATAGAGCCACATGCTCACCGGTTTGCCACATGATGTAGGCCTATGGACTGAACAAGAAACCACCAAAAATTTTAACCAGTCATCGTTCTCACAACACTGAGGACCAGTCATTCGAAATGACTTCTCCAGTCATTTTATGCATTGGTAAAAGCACTATGATGAAAAGTGTGATATATTTTCAGGTATCTCCTATACTAATAGAGCCACATGCTCACCGGTTTGCCACATGATGTAGGCCTATGGACTGAAGAAGAAACCACCAAAAATTTTAACCAGTCATCGTTCTCACAACACTGAGGACCAGTCATTCGAAATGACTTCTCCATGCATTTTATGCATTGGTAAAAGCACTATGATGAAAAGTGTGATATGTTTTCAGGTATCTCCTATACTAATAGAGCCACATGCTCACCGGTTTGCCACATGATGTAGGCCTATGGACTGAACAAGAAACCACCAAAAATTTTAACCAGTCATCGTTCTCACAACACTGAGGACCAGTCATTCGAAATGACTTCTCCATGCATTTTATGCATTGGTAAAAGCACTATGATGAAAAGTGTGATATGTTTTCAGGTATCTCCTATACTAATAGAGCCACATGCTCACCGGTTTGCCACATGATGTCGGCCTATGGACTGAACAAGAAACCACCAAAAATTTTAACCAGTCATCGTTCTCACAACACTGAGGACCAGTCATTCGAAATGACTTCTCCATGCATTTTATGCATTGGTAAAAGCACTGTTTTGAAAAGTGTGATATGTTTTCAGGTATCTCCTATACTAATAGAGCCACATGCTCACCGGTTTGCCACATGATGTAGGCTAATGGACTGAACAAGAAACCACCAAAAATTTTAACCAGTCATCGTTCTCACAACACTGAGGACCAGTCATTCGAAATGACTTCTCCATGCATTTTATGCATTGGTAAAAGCACTATGATGAAAAGTGTGATATGTTTTCAGGTATCTCCTATACTAATAGAGCCACATGCTCACCGGTTTGCCACATGATGTAGGCCTATGGACTGAACAAGAAACCACCAAAAATTTTAACCAGTCATCGTTCTCACAACAATGAGGACCAGTCATTCGAAATGACTTCTCCATGCATTTTATGCATTGGTAAAAGCACTATGATGAAAAGTGTGATATGTTTTCAGGTATCTCCTATACTAATAGAGCCACATGCTCACCGGTTTGCCACATGATGTAGGCCTATGGACTGAACAAGAAACCACCAAAAATTTTAACCAGTCATCGTTGTCACAACACTGAGGACCAGTCATTCGAAATGACTTCTCCATGCATTTTATGCATTGGTAAAAGCACTATGATGAAAAGTGTGATATGTTTTCAGGTATCTCCTATACTAATAGAGCCACATGCTCACCGGTTTGCCACATGATGTAGGCCTATGGACTGAACAAGAAACCACCAAAAATTTTAACCAGTCATCGTTCTCACAACACTGAGGACCAGTCATTCGAAATGACTTCTCCATGCATTTTATGCATTGGTAAAAGCACTGTGATGAAAAGTGTGATATGTTTTCAGGTATCTCCTATACTAATAGAGCCACATGCTCACCAGTTTGCCACATGATGTAGGCCTATGGACTGAACAAGAAACCACCAAAAATTTTAACCAGTCATCGTTCTCACAACACTGAGGACCAGTCATTCGAAATGACTTCTCCATGCATTTTATGCATTGGTAAAAGCACTATGATGAAAAGTGTGATATGTTTTCAGGTATCTCCTATACTAATAGAGCCACATGCTCACCGGTTTGCCACATGATGTAGGCCTATGGACTGAACAAGAAACCACCAAAAATTTTAACCAGTCATCGTTCTCACAACACTGAGGACCAGTCATTCGAAATGACTTCTCCATGCATTTTATGCATTGGTAAAAGCACTATGATGAAAAGTGTGATATGTTTTCAGGTATCTCCTATACTAATAGAGCCACATGCTCACCGGTTTGCCACATGATGTAGGCCTATGGACTGAACAAGAAACCACCAAAAATTTTAACCAGTCATCGTTCTCACAACACTGAGGACCAGTCATTCGAAATGACTTCTCCATGCATTTTATGCATTGGTAAAAGCACTATGATGAAAAGTGTGATATGTTTTCAGGTATCTCCTATACTAATAGAGCCACATGCTCACCGGTTTGCCACATGATGTAGGCCTATGGACTGAACAAGAAACCACCAAAAATTTTAACCAGTCATCGTTCTCACAACACTGAGGACCAGTCATTCGAAATGACTTCTCCATGCATTTTATGCATTGGTAAAAGCACTATGATGAAAAGTGTGATATGTTTTCAGGTATCTCCTATACTAATAGAGCCACATGGCTCACCGGTTTGCCACATGATGTAGGCCTATGGACTGAACAAGAAGCCACCAAAAATATTAACCAGTCATCGTTCTCACAACACTGAGGACCAGTCCATTCGAAATGACTTCTCCATGCATTTTATGCATTGGAAAAAGCACTATGATGAAAAGTGTGATATGTTTTTCAGGTATCTCCTATACTAATAGAGCCACATGCTCACCGGTTTGCCACATGATGTAGGCCTATGGACTGAACAAGAAGCCACCAAAAATTTTAACCAGTCATCGTTCTCACAACACTGAGGACCAGTCATTCGAAATGACTTCTCCATGCATTTTATGCATTGGTAAAAGCACTATGATGAAAAGTGTGATATGTTTTCAGGTATCTCCTATACTAATAGAGCCACATGCTCACCGGTTTGCCACATGATGTAGGCCTATGGACTGAACAAGAAACCACCAAAAATTTTAACCAGTCATCGTTCTCACAACACTGAGGACCAGTCATTCGAAATGACTTCTCCATGCATTGTATGCTTGGTAAAAGCACTATGATGAAAAGTGTGATATGTTTTCAGGTATCTCCTATACTAATAGAGCCACATGCTCACCGGTTTGCCACATGATGTAGGCCTATGGACTGAACAAGAAACCACCAAAAATTAACCAGTCATCGTTCTCACAACACTGAGGACCAGTCATTCGAAATGACTTCTCCATGCATTTTATGCATTGGTAAAAGCACTATGATGAAAAGTGTGATATGTTTTCAGGTATCTCCTATACTAATAGAGCCACATGCTCACCGGTTTGCCACATGATGTAGGCCTATGGACTGAACAAGAAACCACCAAAAATTTTAACCAGTCATCGTTCTCACAACACTGAGGACCAGTCATTCGAAATGACTTCTCCAGTCATTTTATGCATTGGTAAAAGCACTATGATGAAAAGTGTGATATATTTTCAGGTATCTCCTATACTAATAGAGCCACATGCTCACCGGTTTGCCACATGATGTAGGCCTATGGACTGAAGAAGAAACCACCAAAAATTTTAACCAGTCATCGTTCTCACAACACTGAGGACCAGTCATTCGAAATGACTTCTCCATGCATTTTATGCATTGGTAAAAGCACTATGATGAAAAGTGTGATATGTTTTCAGGTATCTCCTATACTAATAGAGCCACATGCTCACCGGTTTGCCACATGATGTAGGCTAATGGACTGAACAAGAAACCACCAAAAATTTTAACCAGTCATCGTTCTCACAACACTGAGGACCAGTCATTCGAAATGACTTCTCCATGCATTTTATGCATTGGTAAAAGCACTATGATGAAAAGTGTGATATGTTTTCAGGTATCTCCTATACTAATAGAGCCACATGCTCACCGGTTTGCCACATGATGTAGGCCTATGGACTGAACAAGAAACCACCAAAAATTTTAACCAGTCATCGTTCTCACAACACTGAGGACCAGTCATTCGAAATGACTTCTCCATGCATTTTATGCATTGGTAAAAGCACTATGATGAAAAGTGTGATATGTTTTCAGGTATCTCCTATACTAATAGAGCCACATGCTCACCAGTTTGCCACATGATGTAGGCCTATGGACTGAACAAGAAACCACCAAAAATTTTAACCAGTCATCGTTCTCACAACACTGAGGACCAGTCATTCGAAATGACTTCTCCATGCATTTTATGCATTGGTAAAAGCACTATGATGAAAAGTGTGATATGTTTTCAGGTATCTCCTATACTAATAGAGCCACATGCTCACCGGTTTGCCACATGATGTAGGCCTATGGACTGAACAAGAAACCACCAAAAATTTTAACTAGTCATCGTTCTCACAACACTGAGGACCAGTCATTCGAAATGACTTCTCCATGCATTTTATGCATTGGTAAAAGCACTATGATGAAAAGTGTGATATGTTTTCAGGTATCTCCTATACTAATAGAGCCACATGCTCACCGGTTTGCCACATGATGTAGGCCTATGGACTGAACAAGAAACCACCAAAAATTTTAACCAGTCATCGTTCTCACAACACTGAGGACCAGTCATTCGAAATGACTTCTCCAGTCATTTTATGCATTGGTAAAAGCACTATGATGAAAAGTGTGATATATTTTCAGGTATCTCCTATACTAATAGAGCCACATGCTCACCGGTTTGCCACATGATGTAGGCCTATGGACTGAAGAAGAAACCACCAAAAATTTTAACCAGTCATCGTTCTCACAACACTGAGGACCAGTCATTCGAAATGACTTCTCCATGCATTTTATGCATTGGTAAAAGCACTATGATGAAAAGTGTGATATGTTTTCAGGTATCTCCTATACTAATAGAGCCACATGCTCACCGGTTTGCCACATGATGTAGGCCTATGGACTGAACAAGAAACTACCAAAAATTTTAACCAGTCATCGTTCTCACAACACTGAGGACCAGTCATTCGAAATGACTTCTCCATGCATTTTATGCATTGGTAAAAGCACTATGATGAAAAGTGTGATATGTTTTCAGGTATCTCCTATACTAATAGAGCCACATGCTCACCGGTTTGCCACATGATGTCGGCCTATGGACTGAACAATAAACCACCAAAAATTTTAACCAGTCATCATTCTCACAACACTGAGGACCAGTCATTCGAAATGACTTCTCCATGCATTTTATGCATTGGTAAAAGCACTATGATGAAAAGTGTGATATGTTTTCAGGTATCTCCTATACTAAGAGAGCCACATGCTCACCGGTTTGCCACATGATGTAGGCCTATGGACTGAACAAGAAACCACCAAAAATTTTAACCAGTCATCGTTCTCACAACACTGAGGACCAGTCATTCGAAATGACTTCTCCATGCATTTTATGCATTGGTAAAAGCACTATGATGAAAAGTGTGATATGTTTTCAGGTATCTCCTATACTAATAGAGCCACATGCTCACCGGTTTGCCACATGATGTAGGCTAATGGACTGAACAAGAAACCACCAAAAATTTTAACCAGTCATCGTTCTCACAACACTGAGGACCAGTCATTCGAAATGACTTCTCCATGCATTTTATGCATTGGTAAAAGCACTATGATGAAAAGTGTGATATGTTTTCAGGTATCTCCTATACTAATAGAGCCACATGCTCACCGGTTTGCCACATGATGTAGGCCTATGGACTGAACAAGAAACCACCAAAAATTTTAACCAGTCATCGTTCTCACAACACTGAGGACCAGTCATTCGAAATGACTTCTCCATGCATTTTATGCATTGGTAAAAGCACTATGATGAAAAGTGTGATATGTTTTCAGGTATCTCCTATACTAATAGAGCCACATGCTCACCGGTTTGCCACATGATGTAGGCCTATGGACTGAACAAGAAACCACCAAAAATTTTAACCAGTCATCGTTGTCACAACACTGAGGACCAGTCATTCGAAATGACTTCTCCATGCATTTTATGCATTGGTAAAAGCACTATGATGAAAAGTGTGATATGTTTTCAGGTATCTCCTATACTAATAGAGCCACATGCTCACCGGTTTGCCACATGATGTAGGCCTATGGACTGAACAAGAAACCACCAAAAATTTTAACCAGTCATCGTTCTCACAACACTGAGGACCAGTCATTCGAAATGACTTCTCCATGCATTTTATGCATTGGTAAAAGCACTATGATGAAAAGTGTGATATGTTTTCAGGTATCTCCTATACTAATAGAGCCACATGCTCACCGGTTTGCCACATGATGTAGGCCTATGGACTGAACAAGAAACCACCAAAAATTTTAACCAGTCATCGTTGTCACAACACTGAGGACCAGTCATTCGAAATGACTTCTCCATGCATTTTATGCATTGGTAAAAGCACTATGATGAAAAGTGTGATATGTTTTCAGGTATCTCCTATACTAATAGAGCCACATGCTCACCGGTTTGCCACATGATGTAGGCCTATGGACTGAACAAGAAACCACCAAAAATTTTAACCAGTCATCGTTCTCACAACACTGAGGACCAGTCATTCGAAATGACTTCTCCATGCATTTTATGCATTGGTAAAAGCACTGTGATGAAAAGTGTGATATGTTTTCAGGTATCTCCTATACTAATAGAGCCACATGCTCACCGGTTTGCCACATGATGTAGGCCTATGGACTGAACAAGAGACCACCAAAAATTTTAACCAGTCATCGTTCTCACAACACTGAGGACCAGTCATTCGAAATGACTTCTCCATGCATTTTATGCATTGGTAAAAGCACTATGATGAAAAGTGTGATATGTTTTCAGGTATCTCCTATACTAATAGAGCCACATGCTCACCGGTTTGCCACATGATGTAGGCCTATGGACTGAACAAGAAACCACCAAAAATTTTAACCAGTCATCGTTCTCACAACACTGAGGACCAGTCATTCGAAATGACTTCTCCATGCATTTTATGCATTGGTAAAAGCACTATGATGAAAAGTGTGATATGTTTTCAGGTATCTCCTATACTAATAGAGCCACATGCTCACCGGTTTGCCACATGATGTAGGCCTATGGACTGAACAAGAAACCACCAAAAATTTTAACCAGTCATCGTTCTCACAACACTGAGGACCAGTCATTCGAAATGACTTCTCCATGCATTTTATGCATTGGTAAAAGCACTATGATGAAAAGTGTGATATGTTTTCAGGTATCTCCTATACTAATAGAGCCACATGCTCACCAGTTTGCCACATGATGTAGGCCTATGGACTGAACAAGAAACCACCAAAAATTTTAACCAGTCATCGTTCTCACAACACTGAGGACCAGTCATTCGAAATGACTTCTCCATGCATTTTATGCATTGGTAAAAGCACTATGATGAAAAGTGTGATATGTTTTCAGGTATCTCCTATACTAATAGAGCCACATGCTCACCGGTTTGCCACATGATGTAGGCCTATGGACTGAACAAGAATCCACCAAAAATTTTAACCAGTCATCGTTCTCACAACACTGAGGACCAGTCATTCGAAATGACTTCTCCATGCATTTTATGCATTGGTAAAAGCACTATGATGAAAAGTGTGATATGTTTTCAGGTATCTCCTATACTAATAGAGCCACATGCTCACCGGTTTGCCACATGATGTAGGCCTATGGACTGAACAAGAAACCACCAAAAATTTTAACCAGTCATCGTTCTCACAACACTGAGGACCAGTCATTCGAAATGACTTCTCCAGTTATTTTATGCATTGGTAAAAGCACTATGATGAAAAGTGTGATATATTTTCAGGTATCTCCTATACTAATAGAGCCACATGCTCACCGGTTTGCCACATGATGTAGGCCTATGGACTGAAGAAGAAACCACCAAAAATTTTAACCAGTCATCGTTCTCACAACACTGAGGACCAGTCATTCGAAATGACTTCTCCATGCATTTTATGCATTGGTAAAAGCACTATGATGAAAAGTGTGATATGTTTTCAGGTATCTCCTATACTAATAGAGCCACATGCTCACCGGTTTGCCACATGATGTAGGCCTATGGACTGAACAAGAAACCACCAAAAATTTTAACCAGTCATCGTTCTCACAACACTGAGGACCAGTCATTCGAAATGACTTCTCCATGCATTTTATGCATTGGTAAAAGCACTATGATGAAAAGTGTGATATGTTTTCAGGTATCTCCTATACTAATAGAGCCACATGCTCACCGGTTTGCCACATGATGTCGGCCTATGGACTGAACAAGAAACCACCAAAAATTTTAACCAGTCATCGTTCTCACAACACTGAGGACCAGTCATTCGAAATGACTTCTCCATGCATTTTATGCATTGGTAAAAGCACTGTTTTGAAAAGTGTGATATGTTTTCAGGTATCTCCTATACTAATAGAGCCACATGCTCACCGGTTTGCCACATGATGTAGGCTAATGGACTGAACAAGAAACCACCAAAAATTTTAACCAGTCATCGTTCTCACAACACTGAGGACCAGTCATTCGAAATGACTTCTCCATGCATTTTATGCATTGGTAAAAGCACTATGATGAAAAGTGTGATATGTTTTCAGGTATCTCCTATACTAATAGAGCCACATGCTCACCGGTTTGCCACATGATGTAGGCCTATGGACTGAACAAGAAACCACCAAAAATTTTAACCAGTCATCGTTCTCACAACAATGAGGACCAGTCATTCGAAATGACTTCTCCATGCATTTTATGCATTGGTAAAAGCACTATGATGAAAAGTGTGATATGTTTTCAGGTATCTCCTATACTAATAGAGCCACATGCTCACCGGTTTGCCACATGATGTAGGCCTATGGACTGAACAAGAAACCACCAAAAATTTTAACCAGTCATCGTTGTCACAACACTGAGGACCAGTCATTCGAAATGACTTCTCCATGTATTTTATGCATTGGTAAAAGCACTATGATGAAAAGTGTGATATGTTTTCAGGTATCTCCTATACTAATAGAGCCACATGCTCACCGGTTTGCCACATGATGTAGGCCTATGGACTGAACAAGAAACCACCAAAAATTTTAACCAGTCATCGTTCTCACAACACTGAGGACCAGTCATTCGAAATGACTTCTCCATGCATTTTATGCATTGGTAAAAGCACTGTGATGAAAAGTGTGATATGTTTTCAGGTATCTCCTATACTAATAGAGCCACATGCTCACCAGTTTGCCACATGATGTAGGCCTATGGACTGAACAAGAAACCACCAAAAATTTTAACCAGTCATCGTTCTCACAACACTGAGGACCAGTCATTCGAAATGACTTCTCCATGCATTTTATGCATTGGTAAAAGCACTATGATGAAAAGTGTGATATGTTTTCAGGTATCTCCTATACTAATAGAGCCACATGCTCACCGGTTTGCCACATGATGTAGGCCTATGGACTGAACAAGAAACCACCAAAAATTTTAACCAGTCATCGTTCTCACAACACTGAGGACCAGTCATTCGAAATGACTTCTCCATGCATTTTATGCATTGGTAAAAGCACTATGATGAAAAGTGTGATATGTTTTCAGGTATCTCCTATACTAATAGAGCCACATGCTCACCGGTTTGCCACATGATGTAGGCCTATGGACTGAACAAGAAACCACCAAAAATTTTAACCAGTCATCGTTCTCACAACAATGAGGACCAGTCATTCGAAATGACTTCTCCATGCATTTTATGCATTGGTAAAAGCACTATGATGAAAAGTGTGATGTGTTTTCAGGTATCTCCTATACTAATAGAGCCACATGCTCACCGGTTTGCCACATGATGTAGGCCTATGGACTGAACAAGAAACCACCAAAAATTTTAACCAGTCATCGTTCTCACAACACTGAGGACCAGTCATTCGAAATGACTTCTCCATGCATTTTATGCATTGGTAAAAGCACTATGATGAAAAGTGTGATATGTTTTCAGGTATCTCCCATACTAATAGAGCCACATGCTCACCGGTTTGCCACATGATGTAGGCCTATGGACTGAACAAGAAACCACCAAAAATTTTAACCAGTCATCGTTCTCACAACACTGAGGACCAGTCATTCGAAATGACTTCTCCATGCATTTTATGCATTGGTAAAAGCACTATGATGAAAAGTGTGATATGTTTTCAGGTATCTCCTATACTAATAGAGCCACATGCTCACCGGTTTGCCACATGATGTAGGCCTATGGACTGAACAAGAAACCACCAAAAATTTTAACCAGTCATCGTTCTCACAACAATGAGGACCAGTCATTCGAAATGACTTCTCCATGCATTTTATGCATTGGTAAAAGCACTATGATGAAAAGTGTGATATGTTTTCAGGTATCTCCTATACTAATAGAGCCACATGCTCACCGGTTTGCCACATGATGTAGGCCTATGGACTGAACAAGAAACCACCAAAAATTTTAACCAGTCATCGTTGTCACAACACTGAGGACCAGTCATTCGAAATGACTTCTCCATGCATTTTATGCATTGGTAAAAGCACTATGATGAAAAGTGTGATATGTTTTCAGGTATCTCCTATACTAATAGAGCCACATGCTCACCGGTTTGCCACATGATGTAGGCCTATGGACTGAACAAGAAACCACCAAAAATTTTAACCAGTCATCGTTCTCACAACACTGAGGACCAGTCATTCGAAATGACTTCTCCATGCATTTTATGCATTGGTAAAAGCACTGTGATGAAAAGTGTGATATGTTTTCAGGTATCTCCTATACTAATAGAGCCACATGCTCACCAGTTTGCCACATGATGTAGGCCTATGGACTGAACAAGAAACCACCAAAAATTTTAACCAGTCATCGTTCTCACAACACTGAGGACCAGTCATTCGAAATGACTTCTCCATGCATTTTATGCATTGGTAAAAGCACTATGATGAAAAGTGTGATATGTTTTCAGGTATCTCCTATACTAATAGAGCCACATGCTCACCGGTTTGCCACATGATGTAGGCCTATAGACTGAACAAGAAACCACCAAAAATTTTAACCAGTCATCGTTCTCACAACACTGAGGACCAGTCATTCGAAATGACTTCTCCATGCATTTTATGCATTGGTAAAAGCACTGTGATGAAAAGTGTGATATGTTTTCAGGTATCTCCTATACTAATAGAGCCACATGCTCACCAGTTTGCCACATGATGTAGGCCTATGGACTGAACAAGAAACCACCAAAAATTTTAACCAGTCATCGTTCTCACAACACTGAGGACCAGTCATTCGAAATGACTTCTCCATGCATTTTATGCATTGGTAAAAGCACTATGATGAAAAGTGTGATGTTTTCAGGTATCTCCTATACTAATAGAGCCACATGCTCACCGGCTTGCCACATGATGTAGGCTAATGGACTGTACAAGAAACCACCAAAAATTTTAACCAGTCATCGTTCTCACAACACTGAGGACCAGTCATTCGAAATGACTTCTCCATGCATTTTATGCATTGGTAAAAGCACTATGATGAAAAGTGTGATATGTTTTCAGGTATCTCCTATACTAATAGAGCCACATGCTCACCGGTTTGCCACATGATGTAGGCCTATGGACTGAACAAGAAACCACCAAAAATTTTAACCAGTCATCGTTCTCACAACACTGAGGACCAGTCATTCGAAATGACTTCTCCATGCATTTTATGCATTGGTAAAAGCACTATGATGAAAAGTGTGATATGTTTTCAGGTATCTCCTATACTAATAGAGCCACATGCTCACCGGTTTGCCACATGATGTAGGCCTATGGACTGAACAAGAAACCACCAAAAATTTAACCAGTCATCATTCTCACAACACTGAGGACCAGTCATTCGAAATGACTTCTCCATGCATTTTATGCATTGGTAAAAGCACTATGATGAAAAGTGTGATATGTTTTCAGGTATCTCCTATACTAATAGAGCCACATGCTCACCGGTTTGCCACATGATGTAGGCCTATGGACTGAACAAGAAACCACCAAAAATTTTAACCAGTCATCGTTCTCACAACACTGAGGACCAGTCATTCGAAATGACTACTCCATGCATTTTATGCATTGGTAAAAGCACTGATGAAAAGTGTGATATGTTTTCAGGTATCTCCTATACTAATAGATCCACATGCTCACCGGTTTGCCACATGATGTAGGCCTATGGACTGAACAAGAAACCACCAAAAATTTTAACCAGTCATCGTTCTCACAACACTGAGGACCAGTCATTCGAAATGACTTCTCCATGCATTTTATGCATTGGTAAAAGCACTATGATGAAAAGTGTGATATGTTTTCAGGTATCTCCTATACTAATAGAGCCACATGCTCACCGGTTTGCCACATGATGTAGGCCTATGGACTGAACAAGAAACCACCAAAAATTTTAACCAGTCATCGTTCTCACAACACTGAGGACCAGTCATTCGAAATGACTTCTCCAGGCATTTTATGCATTGGTAAAAGCACTATGATGAAAAGTGTGATATGTTTTCAGGTATCTCCTATACTAATAGAGCCACATGCTCACCGGTTTCCCACATGATGTAGGCCTATGGACTGAACAAGAAACCACCAAAAATTTTAACCAGTCATCGTTCTCACAACACTGAGGACCAGTCATTCGAAATGACTTCTTCATGCATTTTATGCATTGGTAAAAGCACTATGATGAAAAGTGTGATATGTTTTCAGGTATCTCCTATACTAATAGAGCCACATGCTCACCGGTTTGCCACATGATGTAGGCCTATGGACTGAACAAGAAACCACCAAAAATTTTAACCAGTCATCGTTCTCACAACACTGAGGACCAGTCATTCGAAATGACTTCTCCAGGCATTTTATGCATTGGTAAAAGCACTATGATGAAAAGTGTGATATGTTTTCAGGTATCTCCTATACTAATAGAGCCACATGCTCACCGGTTTCCCACATGATGTAGGCCTATGGACTGAACAAGAAACCACCAAAAATTTTAACCAGTCATCGTTCTCACAACACTGAGGACCAGTCATTCGAAATGACTTCTCCATGCATTTTATGCATTGGTAAAAGCACTATGATGAAAAGTGTGATATGTTTTCAGGTATCTCCTATACTAATAGAGCCACATGCTCACCGGTTTGCCACATGATGTAGGCCTATGGACTGAACAAGAAACCACCAAAAATTTTAACCAGTCATCGTTCTCACAACACTGAGGACCAGTCATTCGAAATGACTTCTCCATGCATTTTATGCATTGGTAAAAGCACTATGATGAAAAGTGTGATATGTTTTCAGGTATCTCCTATACTAATAGAGCCACATGCTCACCGGTTTGCCACATGATGTAGGCCTATGGACTGAACAAGAAACCACCAAAAATTTTAACCAGTCATCGTTCTCACAACACTGAGGACCAGTCATTCGAAATGACTTCTCCATGCATTTTATGCATTGGTAAAAGCACTATGATGAAAAGTGTGATATGTTTTCAGGTATCTCCTATACTAATAGAGCCACATGCTCACCGGTTTGCCACATGATGTAGGCCTATGGACTGAACAAGAAACCACCAAAAATTCTAACCAGTCATCGTTCTCACAACACTGAGGACCAGTCATTCGAAATGACTTCTCCATGCATTTTATGCATTGGTAAAAGCACTATGATGAAAAGTGTGATATGTTTTCAGGTATCTCCTATACTAATAGAGCCACATGCTCACCGGTTTGCCACATGATGTAGGCCTATGGACTGAACAAGAAACCACCAAAAATTTTAACCAGTCATCGTTCTCACAACACTGAGGACCAGTCATTCGAAATGACTTCTCCAGTCATTTTATGCATTGGTAAAAGCACTATGATGAAAAGTGTGATATATTTTCAGGTATCTCCTATACTAATAGAGCCACATGCTCACCGGTTTGCCACATGATGTAGGCCTATGGACTGAACAAGAAACCACCAAAAATTTTAACCAGTCATCGTTCTCACAACACTGAGGACCAGTCATTCGAAATGACTTCTCCATGCATTTTATGCATTGGTAAAAGCACTATGATGAAAAGTGTGATATGTTTTCAGGTATCTCCTATACTAATAGAGCCACTTGCTCACCGGTTTGCCACATGATGTAGGCCTATGGACTGAACAAGAAACCACCAAAAATTTTAACCAGCCATCGTTCTCACAACACTGAGGACCAGTCATTCGAAATGACTTCTCCATGCATTTTATGCATTGGTAAAAGCACTATGATGAAAAGTGTGATATGTTTTCAGGTATCTCCTATACTAATAGAGCCACATGCTCACCGGTTTGCCACATGATGTAGGCTAATGGACTGAACAAGAAACCACCAAAAATTTTAACCAGTCATCGTTCTCACAACACTGAGGACCAGTCATTCGAAATGACTTCTCCATGCATTTTATGCATTGGTAAAAGCACTATGATGAAAAGTGTGATATGTTTTCAGGTATCTCCTATACTAATAGAGCCACATGCTCACCGGTTTGCCACATGATGTAGGCCTATGGACTGAACAAGAAACCACCAAAAATTTTAACCAGTCATCGTTCTCACAACACTGAGGACCAGTCATTCGAAATGACTTCTCCATGCATTTTATGCATTGGTAAAAGCACTATGATGAAAAGTGTGATATGTTTTCAGGTATCTCCTATACTAATAGAGCCACATGCTCACCGGTTTGCCACATGGTGTAGGCCTATGGACTGAACAAGAAAACACCAAAAATTTTAACCAGTCATCGTTCTCACAACACTGAGGACCAGTCATTCGAAATGACTTCTCCATGCATTTTATGCATTGGTAAAAGCACTATGATGAAAAGTGTGATATGTTTTCAGGTATCTCCTATACTAATAGAGCCACATGCTCACCGGTTTCCCACATGATGTAGGCCTATGGACTGAACAAGAAACCACCAAAAATTTTAACCAGTCATCGTTCTCACAACACTGAGGACCAGTCATTCGAAATGACTTCTCCAGGCATTTTATGCATTGGTAAAAGCACTATGATGAAAAGTGTGATATGTTTTCAGGTATCTCCTATACTAATAGAGCCACATGCTCACCGGTTTCCCACATGATGTAGGCCTATGGACTGAACAAGAAACCACCAAAAATTTTAACCAGTCATCGTTCTCACAACACTGAGGACCAGTCATTCGAAATGACTTCTCCATGCATTTTATGCATTGGTAAAAGCACTATGATGAAAAGTGTGATATGTTTTCAGGTATCTCCTATACTAATAGAGCCACATGCTCACCGGTTTCCCACATGATGTAGGCCTATGGACTGAACAAGAAACCACCAAAAATTTTAACCAGTCATCGTTCTCACAACACTGAGGACCAGTCATTCGAAATGACTTCTCCAGGCATTTTATGCATTGGTAAAAGCACTATGATGAAAAGTGTGATATGTTTTCAGGTATCTCCTATACTAATAGAGCCACATGCTCACCGGTTTCCCACATGATGTAGGCCTATGGACTGAACAAGAAACCACCAAAAATTTTAACCAGTCATCGTTCTCACAACACTGAGGACCAGTCATCCGAAATGACTTCTCCATGCATTTTATGCATTGGTAAAAGCACTATGATGAAAAGTGTGATATGTTTTCAGGTATCTCCTATACTAATAGAGCCACATGCTCACCGGTTTGCCACATGATGTAGGCCTATGGACTGAACAAGAAACCACCAAAAATTTTAACCAGTCATCGTTCTCACAACACTGAGGACCAGTCATTCGAAATGACTTCTCCATGCATTTTATGCATTGGTAAAAGCACTATGATGAAAAGTGTGATATGTTTTCAGGTATCTCCTATACTAATAGAGCCACATGCTCACCGGTTTGCCACATGATGTAGGCCTATGGACTGAACAAGAAACCACCAAAAATTTTAACCAGTCATCGTTCTCACAACACTGAGGACCAGTCATTCGAAATGACTTCTCCAGGCATTTTATGCATTGGTAAAAGCACTATGATGAAAAGTGTGATATGTTTTCAGGTATCTCCTATACTAATAGAGCCACATGCTCACCGGTTTCCCACATGATGTAGGCCTATGGACTGAACAAGAAACCACCAAAAATTTTAACCAGTCATCGTTCTCACAACACTGAGGACCAGTCATTCGAAATGACTTCTCCATGCATTTTATGCATTGGTAAAAGCACTATGATGAAAAGTGTGATATGTTTTCAGGTATCTCCTATACTAATAGAGCCACATGCTCACCGGTTTGCCACATGATGTAGGCCTATGGACTGAACAAGAAACCACCAAAAATTTTAACCAGTCATCGTTCTCACAACACTGAGGACCAGTCATTCGAAATGACTTCTCCATGCATTTTATGCATTGGTAAAAGCACTATGATGAAAAGTGTGATATGTTTTCAGGTATCTCCTATACTAATAGAGCCACATGCTCACCGGTTTGCCACATGATATAGGCCTATGGACTGAACAAGAAACCACCAAAAATTTTAACCAGTCATCGTTCTCACAACACTGAGGACCAGTCATTCGAAATGACTTCTCCATGCATTTTATGCATTGGTAAAAGCACTATGATGAAAAGTGTGATATGTTTTCAGGTATCTCCTATACTAATAGAGCCACATGCTCACCGGTTTCCCACATGATGTAGGCCTATGGACTGAACAAGAAACCACCAAAAATTTTAACCAGTCATCGTTCTCACAACACTGAGGACCAGTCATCCGAAATGACTTCTCCATGCATTTTATGCATTGGTAAAAGCACTATGATGAAAAGTGTGATATGTTTTCAGGTATCTCCTATACTAATAGAGCCACATGCTCACCGGTTTGCCACATGATGTAGGCCTATGGACTGAACAAGAAACCACCAAAAATTTTAACCAGTCATCGTTCTCACAACACTGAGGACCAGTCATTCGAAATGACTTCTCCATGCATTTTATGCATTGGTAAAAGCACTATGATGAAAAGTGTGATATGTTTTCAGGTATCTCCTATACTAATAGAGCCACATGCTCACCGGTTTGCCACATGATGTAGGCCTATGGACTGAACAAGAAACCACCAAAAATTTTAACCAGTCATCGTTCTCACAACACTGAGGACCAGTCATTCGAAATGACTTCTCCATGCATTTTATGCATTGGTAAAAGCACTATGATGAAAAGTGTGATATGTTTTCAGGTATCTCCTATACTAATAGAGCCACATGCTCAGCGGTTTGCCACATGATGTAGGCCTATGGACTGAACAAGATACCACCAAAAATATTAACCAGTCATCGTTCTCACAACACTGAGGACCAGTCATTCGAAATGACTTCTCCATGCATTTTATGCATTGGTAAAAGCACTATGATGAAAAGTGTGATATGTTTTCAGGTATCTCCTATACTAATAGAGCCACATGCTCACCGGTTTGCCACATGATGTAGGCCTATGGACTGAACAAGAAACCACCAAAAATTTTAACCAGTCATCGTTCTCACAACACTGAGGACCAGTCATTCGAAATGACTTCTCCATGCATTTTATGCATTGGTAAAAGCACTATGATGAAAAGTGTGATATGTTTTCAGGTATCTCCTATACTAATAGAGCCACATGCTCACCGGTTTGCCACATGATGTAGGCCTATGGACTGAACAAGAAACCACCAAAAATTTTAACCAGTCATCGTTCTCACAACACTGAGGACCAGTCATTCGAAATGACTTCTCCATGCATTTTATGCATTGGTAAAAGCACTATGATGAAAAGTGTGATATGTTTTCAGGTATCTCCTATACTAATAGAGCCACATGCTCACCGGTTTGCCACATGATGTAGGCCTATGGACTGAACAAGAAACCACCAAAAATTTTAACCAGTCATCGTTCTCACAACACTGAGGACCAGTCATTCGAAATGACTTCTCCATGCATTTTATGCATTGGTAAAAGCACTATGATGAAAAGTGTGATATGTTTTCAGGTATCTCCTATACTAATAGAGCCACATGCTCACCGGTTTGCCACATGATGTAGGCCTATGGACTGAACAAGAAACCACCAAAAATTTTAACCAGTCATCGTTCTCACAACACTGAGGACCAGTCATTCGAAATGACTTCTCCATGCATTTTATGCATTGCTAAAAGCACTATGATGAAAAGTGTGATATGTTTTCAGGTATCTCCTATACTAATAGAGCCACATGCTCACCGGTTTGCCACATGATGTAGGCCTATGGACTGAACAAGAAACCACCAAAAATTTTAACCAGTCATCGTTCTCACAACACTGAGGACCAGTCATTCGAAATGACTTCTCCATGCATTTTATGCATTGGTAAAAGCACTATGATGAAAAGTGTGATATGTTTTCAGGTATCTCCTATACTAATAGAGCCACATGCTCACCGGTTTGCCACATGATGTAGGCCTATGGACTGAACAAGAAACCACCAAAAATTTTAACCAGTCATCGTTCTCACAACACTGAGGACCAGTCATTCGAAATGACTTCTCCATGCATTTTATGCATTGGTAAAAGCACTGTGATGAAAAGTGTGATATGTTTTCAGGTATCTCCTATACTAATAGAGCCACATGCTCACCAGTTTGCCACATGATGTAGGCCTATGGACTGAACAAGAAACCACTAAAAATTTTAACCAGTCATCGTTCTCACAACACTGAGGACCAGTCATTCGAAATGACTTCTCCATGCATTTTATGCATTGGTAAAAGCACTATGATGAAAAGTGTGATATGTTTTCAGGTATCTCCTATACTAATAGAGCCACATGCTCACCGGTTTGCCACATGATGTAGGCCTATGGACTGAACAAGAAACCACCAAAAATTTTAACCAGTCATCGTTCTCACAACACTGAGGACCAGTCATTCGAAATGACTTCTCCATGCATTTTATGCATTGGTAAAAGCACTATGATGAAAAGTGTGATATGTTTTCAGGTATCTCCTATACTAATAGAGCCACATGCTCACCGGTTTGCCACATGATGTAGGCCTATGGACTGAACAAGAAACCACCAAAAATTTTAACCAGTCATCGTTCTCACAACACTGAGGACCAGTCATTCGAAATGACTTCTCCATGCATTTTATGCATTGGTAAAAGCACTATGATGAAAAGTGTGATATGTTTTCAGGCATCTCCTATACTAATAGAGCCACATGCTCACCGGTTTGCCACATGATGTAGGCCTGAGAACTGAACAAGAAACCACCAAAAATTTTAACCAGTCATCGTTCTCACAACACTGAGGACCAGTCATTCGAAATGACTTCTCCATGCATTTTATGCATTGGTAAAAGCACTATGATGAAAAGTGTGATATGTTTTCAGGTATCTCCTATACTAATAGAGCCACATGCTCACCGGTTTCCCACATGATGTAGGCCTATGGACTGAACAAGAAACCACCAAAAATTTTAACCAGTCATCGTTCTCACAACACTGAGGACCAGTCATCCGAAATGACTTCTCCATGCATTTTATGCATTGGTAAAAGCACTATGATGAAAAGTGTGATATGTTTTCAGGTATCTCCTATACTAATAGAGCCACATGCTCACCGGTTTGCCACATGATGTAGGCCTATGGACTGAACAAGAAACCACCAAAAATTTTAACCAGTCATCGTTCTCACAACACTGAGGACCAGTCATTCGAAATGACTTCTCCATGCATTTTATGCATTGGTAAAAGCACTATGATGAAAAGTGTGATATGTTTTCAGGTATCTCCTATACTAATAGAGCCACATGCTCACCGGTTTGCCACATGATGTAGGCCTATGGACTGAACAAGAAACCACCAAAAATTTTAACCAGTCATCGTTCTCACAACACTGAGGACCAGTCATTCGAAATGACTTCTCCATGCATTTTATGCATTGGTAAAAGCACTATGATGAAAAGTGTGATATGTTTTCAGGTATCTCCTATACTAATAGAGCCACATGCTCAGCGGTTTGCCACATGATGTAGGCCTATGGACTGAACAAGATACCACCAAAAATATTAACCAGTCATCGTTCTCACAACACTGAGGACCAGTCATTCGAAATGACTTCTCCATGCATTTTATGCATTGGTAAAAGCACTATGATGAAAAGTGTGATATGTTTTCAGGTATCTCCTATACTAATAGAGCCACATGCTCACCGGTTTGCCACATGATGTAGGCCTATGGACTGAACAAGAAACCACCAAAAATTTTAACCAGTCATCGTTCTCACAACACTGAGGACCAGTCATTCGAAATGACTTCTCCATGCATTTTATGCATTGGTAAAAGCACTATGATGAAAAGTGTGATATGTTTTCAGGTATCTCCTATACTAATAGAGCCACATGCTCACCGGTTTGCCACATGATGTAGGCCTATGGACTGAACAAGAAACCACCAAAAATTTTAACCAGTCATCGTTCTCACAACACTGAGGACCAGTCATTCGAAATGACTTCTCCATGCATTTTATGCATTGGTAAAAGCACTATGATGAAAAGTGTGATATGTTTTCAGGTATCTCCTATACTAATAGAGCCACATGCTCACCGGTTTGCCACATGATGTAGGCCTATGGACTGAACAAGAAACCACCAAAAATTTTAACCAGTCATCGTTCTCACAACACTGAGGACCAGTCATTCGAAATGACTTCTCCATGCATTTTATGCATTGGTAAAAGCACTATGATGAAAAGTGTGATATGTTTTCAGGTATCTCCTATACTAATAGAGCCACATGCTCACCGGTTTGCCACATGATGTAGGCCTATGGACTGAACAAGAAACCACCAAAAATTTTAACCAGTCATCGTTCTCACAACACTGAGGACCAGTCATTCGAAATGACTTCTCCATGCATTTTATGCATTGGTAAAAGCACTATGATGAAAAGTGTGATATGTTTTCAGGTATCTCCTATACTAATAGAGCCACATGCTCACCGGTTTGCCACATGATGTAGGCCTATGGACTGAACAAGAAACCACCAAAAATTTTAACCAGTCATCGTTCTCACAACACTGAGGACCAGTCATTCGAAATGACTTCTCCATGCATTTTATGCATTGGTAAAAGCACTATGATGAAAAGTGTGATATGTTTTCAGGTATCTCCTATACTAATAGAGCCACATGCTCACCGGTTTGCCACATGATGTAGGCCTATGGACTGAACAAGAAACCACCAAAAATTTTAACCAGTCATCGTTCTCACAACACTGAGGACCAGTCATTCGAAATGACTTCTCCATGCATTTTATGCATTGGTAAAAGCACTGTGATGAAAAGTGTGATATGTTTTCAGGTATCTCCTATACTAATAGAGCCACATGCTCACCAGTTTGCCACATGATGTAGGCCTATGGACTGAACAAGAAACCACTAAAAATTTTAACCAGTCATCGTTCTCACAACACTGAGGACCAGTCATTCGAAATGACTTCTCCATGCATTTTATGCATTGGTAAAAGCACTATGATGAAAAGTGTGATATGTTTTCAGGTATCTCCTATACTAATAGAGCCACATGCTCACCGGTTTGCCACATGATGTAGGCCTATGGACTGAACAAGAAACCACCAAAAATTTTAACCAGTCATCGTTCTCACAACACTGAGGACCAGTCATTCGAAATGACTTCTCCATGCATTTTATGCATTGGTAAAAGCACTATGATGAAAAGTGTGATATGTTTTCAGGTATCTCCTATACTAATAGAGCCACATGCTCACCGGTTTGCCACATGATGTAGGCCTATGGACTGAACAAGAAACCACCAAAAATTTTAACCAGTCATCGTTCTCACAACACTGAGGACCAGTCATTCGAAATGACTTCTCCATGCATTTTATGCATTGGTAAAAGCACTATGATGAAAAGTGTGATATGTTTTCAGGCATCTCCTATACTAATAGAGCCACATGCTCACCGGTTTGCCACATGATGTAGGCCTGAGAACTGAACAAGAAACCACCAAAAATTTTAACCAGTCATCGTTCTCACAACACTGAGGACCAGTCATTCGAAATGACTTCTCCATGCATTTTATGCATTGGTAAAAGCACTATGATGAAAAGTGTGATATGTTTTCAGGTATCTCCTATACTAATAGAGCCACATGCTCACCGGTTTGCCACATGTTGTAGGCCTATGGACTGAACAAGAAACCACCAAAAATTTTAACCAGTCATCGTTCTCACAACACTGAGGACCAGTCATTCGAAATGACTTCTCCATGCATTTTATGCATTGGTAAAAGCACTATGATGAAAAGTGTGATATGTTTTCAGGTATCTCCTATACTAATAGAGCCACATGCTCACCGGTTTGCCACATGATGTAGGCTAATGGACTGAACAAGAAACCACCAAAAATTTTAACCAGTCATCGTTCTCACAACACTGAGGACCAGTCATTCGAAATGACTTCTCCATGCATTTTATGCATTGGTAAAAGCACTATGATGAAATGTGTGATATGTTTTCAGGTATCTCCTATACTAATAGAGCCACATGCTCACCGGTTTGCCACATGATGTAGGCCTATGGACTGAACAAGAAACCACCAAAAATTTTAACCAGTCATCGTTCTCACAACACTGAGGACCAGTCATTCGAAATGACTTCTCCATGCATTTTATGCATTGGTAAAAGCACTATGATGAAAAGTGTGATATGTTTTCAGGTATCTCCTATACTAATAGAGCCACATGCTCACCGGTTTGCCACATGATGTAGGCTAATGGACTGAACAAGAAACCACCAAAAATTTTAACCAGTCATCGTTCTCACAACACTGAGGACCAGTCATTCGAAATGACTTCTCCATGCATTTTATGCATTGGTAAAAGCACTATGATGAAAAGTGTGATATGTTTTCAGGTATCTCCTATACTAATAGAGCCACATGCTCACCGGTTTGCCACATGATGTAGGCCTATGGACTGAACAAGAAACCACCAAAAATTTTAACCAGTCATCGTTCTCACAACACTGAGGACCAGTCATTCGAAATGACTTCTCCATGCATTTTATGCATTGGTAAAAGCACTATGATGAAAAGTGTGATATGTTTTCAGGTATCTCCTATACTAATAGAGCCACATGCTCACCGGTTTGCCACATGATGTAGGCCTATGGACTGAACAAGAAACCACCAAAAATTTTAACCAGTCATCGTTCTCACAACACTGAGGACCAGTCATTCGAAATGACTTCTCCATGCATTTTATGCATTGGTAAAAGCACTATGATGAAAAGTGTGATATGTTTTCAGGTATCTCCTATACTAATAGAGCCACATGCTCACCGGTTTGCCACATGATGTAGGCCTATGGACTGAACAAGAAACCACCAAAAATTTTAACCAGTCATCGTTCTCACAACACTGAGGACCAGTCATTCGAAATGACTTCTCCATGCATTTTATGCATTGGTAAAAGCACTGTGATGAAAAGTGTGATATGTTTTCAGGTATCTCCTATACTAATAGAGCCACATGCTCACCAGTTTGCCACATGATGTAGGCCTATGGACTGAACAAGAAACCACCAAAAATTTTAACCAGTCATCGTTCTCACAACACTGAGGACCAGTCATTCGAAATGACTTCTCCATGCATTTTATGCATTGGTAAAAGCACTATGATGAAAAGTGTGATATGTTTTCAGGTATCTCCTATACTAATAGAGCCACATGCTCACCGGTTTGCCACATGATGTAGGCCTATGGACTGAACAAGAAACCACCAAAAATTTTAACCAGTCATCGTTCTCACAACACTGAGGACCAGTCATTCGAAATGACTTCTCCATGCATTTTATGCATTGGTAAAAGCACTATGATGAAAAGTGTGATATGTTTTCAGGCATCTCCTATACTAATAGAGCCACATGCTCACCGGTTTGCCACATGATGTAGGCCTGAGAACTGAACAAGAAACCACCAAAAATTTTAACCAGTCATCGTTCTCACAACACTGAGGACCAGTCATTCGAAATGACTTCTCCATGCATTTTATGCATTGGTAAAAGCACTATGATGAAAAGTGTGATATGTTTTCAGGTATCTCCTATACTAATAGAGCCACATGCTCACCGGTTTGCCACATGATGTAGGCCTATGGACTGAACAAGAAACCACCAAAAATTTTAACCAGTCATCGTTCTCACAACACTGAGGACCAGTCATTCGAAATGACTTCTCCATGCATTTTATGCATTGGTAAAAGCACTGTGATGAAAAGTGTGATATGTTTTCAGGTATCTCCTATACTAATAGAGCCACATGCTCACCAGTTTGCCACATGATGTAGGCCTATGGACTGAACAAGAAACCACCAAAAATTTTAACCAGTCATCGTTCTCACAACACTGAGGACCAGTCATTCGAAATGACTTCTCCATGCATTTTATGCATTGGTAAAAGCACTATGATGAAAAGTGTGATATGTTTTCAGGTATCTCCTATACTAATAGAGCCACATGCTCACCGGTTTGCCACATGATGTAGGCCTATGGACTGAACAAGAAACCACCAAAAATTTTAACCAGTCATCGTTCTCACAACACTGAGGACCAGTCATTCGAAATGACTTCTCCATGCATTTTATGCATTGGTAAAAGCACTATGATGAAAAGTGTGATATGTTTTCAGGCATCTCCTATACTAATAGAGCCACATGCTCACCGGTTTGCCACATGATGTAGGCCTGAGAACTGAACAAGAAACCACCAAAAATTTTAACCAGTCATCGTTCTCACAACACTGAGGACCAGTCATTCGAAATGACTTCTCCATGCATTTTATGCATTGGTAAAAGCACTATGATGAAAAGTGTGATATGTTTTCAGGTATCTCCTATACTAATAGAGCCACATGCTCACCGGTTTGCCACATGTTGTAGGCCTATGGACTGAACAAGAAACCACCAAAAATTTTAACCAGTCATCGTTCTCACAACACTGAGGACCAGTCATTCGAAATGACTTCTCCATGCATTTTATGCATTGGTAAAAGCACTATGATGAAAAGTGTGATATGTTTTCAGGTATCTCCTATACTAATAGAGCCACATGCTCACCGGTTTGCCACATGATGTAGGCTAGGCCTATGGACTGAACAAGAAACCACCAAAAATTTTAACCAGTCATCGTTCTCACAACACTGAGGACCAGTCATTCGAAATGACTTCTCCATGCATTTTATGCATTGGTAAAAGCACTATGATGAAAAGTGTGATATGTTTTCAGGTATCTCCTATACTAATAGAGCCACATGCTCACCGGTTTGCCACATGATGTAGGCCTATGGACTGAACAAGAAACCACCAAAAATTTTAACCAGTCATCGTTCTCACAACACTGAGGACCAGTCATTCGAAATGACTTCTCCATGCATTTTATGCATTGGTAAAAGCACTATGATGAAAAGTGTGATATGTTTTCAGGTATCTCCTATACTAATAGAGCCACATGCTCACCGGTTTGCCACATGATGTAGGCCTATGGACTGAACAAGAAACCACCAAAAATTTTAACCAGTCATCGTTCTCACAACACTGAGGACCAGTCATTCGAAATGACTTCTCCATGCATTTTATGCATTGGTAAAAGCACTATGATGAAAAGTGTGATATGTTTTCAGGTATCTCCTATACTAATAGAGCCACATGCTCACCGGTTTGCCACATGATGTAGGCCTATGGACTGAACAAGAAACCACCAAAAATTTTAACCAGTCATCGTTCTCACAACACTGAGGACCAGTCATTCGAAATGACTTCTCCATGCATTTTATGCATTGGTAAAAGCACTATGATGAAAAGTGTGATATGTTTTCAGGTATCTCCTATACTAATAGAGCCACATGCTCACCGGTTTGCCACATGATGTAGGCCTATGGACTGAACAAGAAACCACCAAAAATTTTAACCAGTCATCGTTCTCACAACACTGAGGACCAGTAATTCGAAATGACTTCTCCATGCATTTTATGCATTGGTAAAAGCACTATGATGAAAAGTGTGATATGTTTTCAGGTATCTCCTATACTAATAGAGCCACATGCTCACCGGTTTGCCACATGATGTAGGCCTATGGACTGAACAAGAAACCACCAAAAATTTTAACCAGTCATCGTTCTCACAACACTGAGGACCAGTCATTCGAAATGACTTCTCCATGCATTTTATGCATTGGTAAAAGCACTATGATGAAAAGTGTGATATGTTTTCAGGTATCTCCTATACTAATAGAGCCACATGCTCACCGGTTTGCCACATGATGTAGGCCTATGGACTGAACAAGAAACCACCAAAAATTTTAACCAGTCATCGTTCTCACAACACTGAGGACCAGTAATTCGAAATGACTTCTCCATGCATTTTATGCATTGGTAAAAGCACTATGATTGAAAAGTGTGATATGTTTTCAGGTATCTCCTATACTAATAGAGCCACATGCTCACCGGTTTGCCACATGATGTAGGCCTATGGACTGAACAAGAAACCACCAAAAATTTTAACCAGTCATCGTTCTCACAACACTGAGGACCAGTCATTCGAAATGACTTCTCCATGCATTTTATGCATTGGTAAAAGCACTATGATGAAAAGTGTGATATGTTTTCAGGTATCTCCTATACTAATAGAGCCACATGCTCACCGGTTTGCCACATGATGTAGGCCTATGGACTGAACAAGAAACCACCAAAAATTTTAACCAGTCATCGTTCTCACAACACTGAGGACCAGTCATTCGAAATGACTTCTCCATGCATTTTATGCATTGGTAAAAGCACTATGATGAAAAGTGTGATATGTTTTCAGGTATCTCCTATACTAATAGAGCCACATGCTCACCGGTTTGCCCACATGATGTAGGACCTATGGACTGAACAAGAAACCACCAAAAAATTTTAACCAGTCATCGTTTCTCACAACACTGAGGACCAGTCATTCGAAATGACTTCTCCATGCATTTTATGCATTGGTAAAAGCACTATGATGAAAAGTGTGATATGTTTTCAGGTATCTCCTATACTAATAGAGCCACATGCTCACCGGTTTGCCACATGATGTAGGCCTATGGACTGAACAAGAAACCACCAAAAATTTTAACCAGTCATCGTTCTCACAACACTGAGGACCAGTCATTCGAAATGACTTCTCCATGCATTTTATGCATTGGTAAAAGCACTATGATGAAAAGTGTGATATGTTTTCAGGTATCTCCTATACTAATAGAGCCACATGCTCACCGGTTTGCCACATGATGTAGGCCTATGGACTGAACAAGAAACCACCAAAAATTTTAACCAGTCATCGTTCTCACAACACTGAGGACCAGTCATTCGAAATGACTTCTCCATGCATTTTATGCATTGGGAAAAGCACTATGATGAAAAGTGTGATATGTTTTCAGGTATCTCCTATACTAATAGAGCCACATGCTCACCGGTTTGCCACATGATGTAGGCCTATGGACTGAACAAGAAACCACCAAAAATTTTAACCAGTCATCGTTCTCACAACACTGAGGACCAGTCATTCGAAATGACTTCTCCATGCATTTTATGCATTGGTAAAAGCACTATGATGAAAAGTGTGATATGTTTTCAGGTATCTCCTATACTAATAGAGCCACATGCTCATCGGTTTGCCACATGATGTAGGCCTATGGACTGAACAAGAAACCACCAAAAATTTTAACCAGTCATCGTTCTCACAACACTGAGGACAAGTCATTCGAAATGACTTCTCCATGCATTTTATGCATTGGTAAAAGCACTATGATGAAAAGTGTGATATGTTTTCAGGTATCTCCTATACTAATAGAGCCACATGCTCACCGGTTTGCCACATGATGTAGGCCTATGGACTGAACAAGAAACCACCAAAAATTTTAACCAGTCATCGTTCTCACAACACTGAGGACCAGTCATTCGAAATGACTTCTCCATGCATTTTATGCATTGGTAAAAGCACTATGATGAAAAGTGTGATATGTTTTCAGGTATCTCCTATACTAATAGAGCCACATGCTCACCGGTTTGCCACATGATGTAGGCCTATGGACTGTACAAGAAACCACCAAAAATTTTAACCAGTCATCGTTCTCACAACACTGAGGACCAGTCATTCGAAATGACTTCTCCATGCATTTTATGCATTGGTAAAAGCACTATGATGAAAAGTGTGATATGTTTTCAGGTATCTCCTATACTAATAGAGCCACATGCTCACCGGTTTGCCACATGATGAAGGCCTATGGACTGAACAAGAAACCACCAAAAATTTTAACCAGTCATCGTTCTCACAACACTGAGGACCAGTCATTCGAAATGACTTCTCCATGCATTTTATGCATTGGTAAAAGCACTATGATGAAAAGTGTGATATGTTTTCAGGTATCTCCTATACTAATAGAGCCACATGCTCACCGGTTTGCCACATGATGTAGGCCTATGGACTGAACAAGAAACCACCAAAAATTTTAACCAGTCATCGTTCTCACAACACTGAGGACCAGTCATTCGAAATGACTTCTCCATGCATTTTATGCATTGGTAAAAGCACTATGATGAAAAGTGTGATATGTTTTCAGGTATCTCCTATACTAATAGAGCCACATGCTCACCGGTTTGCCACATGATGTAGGCCTATGGACTGAACAAGAAACCACCAAAAATTTTAACCAGTCATCGTTCTCACAACACTGAGGACCAGTCATTCGAAATGACTTCTCCATGCATTTTATGCATTGGTAAAAGCACTATGATGAAAAGTGTGATATGTTTTCAGGTATCTCCTATACTAATAGAGCCACATGCTCACCGGTTTGCCCACATGATGTAGGCCTATGGACTGAACAAGAAACCACCAAAAATTTTAACCAGTCATCGTTCTCACAACACTGAGGACCAGTCATTCGAAATGACTTCTCCATGCATTTTATGCATTGGTAAAAGCACTATGATGAAAAGTGTGATATGTTTTCAGGTATCTCCTATACTAATAGAGCCACATGCTCACCGGTTTGCCACATGATGTAGGCCTATGGACTGAACAGAAACCACCAAAAATATTAACCAGTCATCGTTCTCACACACTGAGGACCAGTCATTCGAAATGACTTCTCCATGCATTTTATGCATTGGTAAAAGCACTATGATGAAAAGTGTGATATGTTTTCAGGTATCTCCTATACTAATAGAGCCACATGCTCACCGGTTTGCCACATGATGTAGGCCTATGGACTGAACAAGAAACCACCAAAAATTTTAACCAGTCATCGTTCTCACAACACTGAGGACCAGTCATTCGAAATGACTTCTCCATGCATTTTATGCATTGGTTAAAGCACTATGATGAAAAGTGTGATATGTTTTCAGGTATCTCCTATACTAATAGAGCCACATGCTCACCGGTTTGCCACATGATGTAGGCCTATGGACTGAACAAGAAACCACCAAAAATTTTAACCAGTCATCGTTCTCACAACACTGAGGACCAGTCATTCGAAATGACTTCTCCATGCATTTTATGCATTGGTAAAAGCACTATGATGAAAAGTGTGATATGTTTTCAGGTATCTCCTATACTAATAGAGCCACATGCTCACCGGTTTGCCACATGATGTAGGCCTATGGACTGAACAAGAAACCACCAAAAATTGTATCCAGTCATCGTTCTCACAACACTGAGGACCAGTCATTCGAAATGACTTCTCCATGCATTTTATGCATTGGTAAAAAGCACTATGATGAAAAGTGTGATATGTTTTCAGTTATCTCCTATACTAATAGAGCCACATGCTCACCGGTTTGCCACATGATGTAGGCCTATGGACTGAACAAGAAACCACCAAAAATTTTAACCAGTCATCGTTCTCACAACACTGAGGACCAGTCATTCGAAATGACTTCTCCATGCATTTTATGCATTGGTAAAAGCACTATGATGAAAAGTGTGATATGTTTTCAGGTATCTCCTATACTAATAGAGCCACATGCTCACCGGTTTGCCACATGATGTAGGCCTATGGACTGAACAAGAAACCACCAAAAATTTTAACCAGTCATCATTCTCACAACACCTGAGGACCAGTCATTCGAAATGACTTCTCCATGCATTTTATGCATTGGTAAAAGCACTATGATGAAAAGTGTGATATGTTTTCAGGTATCTCCTATACTAATAGAGCCACATGCTCACCGGTTTGCCACATGATGTAGGCCTATGGACTGAACAAGAAACCACCAAAAATTTTAACCAGTCATCGTTCTCACAACACTGAGGACCAGTCATTCGAAATGACTTCTCCATGCATTTTATGCATTGGTAAAAGCACTATGATGAAAAGTGTGATATGTTTTCAGGTATCTCCTATACTAATAGAGCCACATGCTCACCGGTTTGCCACATGATGTAGGCCTATGGACTGAACAAGAAACCACCAAAAATTTTAACCAGTCATCGTTCTCACAACACTGAGGACCAGTCATTCGAAATGACTTCTCCATGCATTTTATGCATTGGTAAAAAGCACTATGATGAAAAGTGTGATATGTTTTCAGGTATCTCCTATACTAATAGAGCCACATGCTCACCGGTTTGCCAGATGATGTAGGCCTATGGACTGAACAAGAAACCACCAAAAATTTTAACCAGTCATCGTTCTCACAACACTGAGGACCAGTCATTCGAAATGACTTCTCCATGCATTTTATGCATTGGTAAAAGCACTATGATGAAAAGTGTGACATGTTTTCAGGTATCTCCTATACTAATAGAGCCACATGCTCACCGGTTTGCCACATGATGTAGGCCTATGGACTGAACAAGAAACCACCAAAAATTTTATCCAGTCATCGTTCTCACAACACTGAGGACCAGTCATTCGAAATGACTTCTCCATGCATTTTATGCATTGGTAAAAGCACTATGATGAAAAGTGTGATATGTTTTCAGGTATCTCCTATACTAATAGAGCCACATGCTCACCGGTTTGCCACATGATGTAGGCCTATGGACTGAACAAGAAACCACCAAAAATTTTAACCAGTCATCGTTCTCACAACACTGAGGACCAGTCATTCGAAATGACTTCTCCATGCATTTTATGCATTGGTAAAAGCACTATGATGAAAAGTGTGATATGTTTTTCAGGTATCTCCTATACTAATAGAGCCACATGCTCACCGGTTTGCCACATGATGTAGGCCTATGGACTGAACAAGAAACCACCAAAAATTTTAACCAGTCATCGTTCTCACAACACTGAGGACCAGTCATTCGAAATGACTTCTCCATGCATTTTATGCATTGGTAAAAGCACTATGATGAAAAGTGTGATATGTTTTCAGGTATCTCCTATACTAATAGAGCCACATGCTCACCGGTTTGCCACATGATGTAGGCCTATGGACTGAACAAGAAACCACCAAAAATTTTAACCAGTCATCGTTCTCACAACACTGAGGACCAGTCATTCGAAATGACTTCTCCATGCATTTTATGCATTGGTAAAAGCACTATGATGAAAAGTGTGATATGTTTTCAGGTATCTCCTATACTAATAGAGCCACATGCTCACCAGTTTGCCACATGATGTAGGCCTATGGACTGAACAAGAAACCACCAAAAATTTTAACCAGTCATCGTTCTCACAACACTGAGGACCAGTCATTCGAAATGACTTCTCCATGCATTTTATGCATTGGTAAAAGCACTATGATGAAAAGTGTGATATGTTTTCAGGTATCTCCTATACTAATAGAGCCACATGCTCACCGGTTTGCCACATGATGTAGGCCTATGGACTGAACAAGAAACCACCAAAAATTTTAACCAGTCATCATTCTCACAACACTGAGGACCAGTCATTCGAAATGACTTCTCCATGCATTTTATGCATTGGTAAAAGCACTATGATGAAAAGTGTGATATGTTTTCAGGTATCTCCTATACTAATAGAGCCACATGCTCACCGGTTTGCCACATGATGTAGGCCTATGGACTGAACAAGAAACCACCAAAAATTTTAACCAGTCATCGTTCTCACAACACTGAGGACCAGTCATTCGAAATGACTTCTCCATGCATTTTATGCATTGGTAAAAGCACTATGATGAAAAGTGTGATATGTTTTCAGGTATCTCCTATACTAATAGAGCCACATGCTCACCGGTTTGCCACATGATGTAGGCCTATGGACTGAACAAGAAACCACCAAAAATTTTAACCAGTCATCGTTCTCTCAACACTGAGGACCAGTCATTCGAAATGACTTCTCCATGCATTTTATGCATTGGTAAAAGCACTATGATGAAAAGTGTGATATGTTTTCAGGTATCTCCTATACTAATAGAGCCACATGCTCACCGGTTTGCCACATGATGTAGGCCTATGGACTGAACAAGAAACCACCAAAAATTTTAACCAGTCATCGTTCTCACAACACTGAGGACCAGTCATTCGAAATGACTTCTCCATGCATTTTATGCATTGGTAAAGCACTATGATGAAAAGTGTGACATGTTTTCAGGTATCTCCTATACTAATAGAGCCACATGCTCACCGGTTTGCCACATGATGTAGGCCTATGGACTGAACAAGAAACCACCAAAAATTTTATCCAGTCATCGTTCTCACAACACTGAGGACCAGTCATTCGAAATGACTTCTCCATGCATTTTATGCATTGGTAAAAAGCACTATGATGAAAAGTGTGATATGTTTTCAGGTATCTCCTATACTAATAGAGCCACATGCTCACCGGTTTGCCACATGATGTAGGCCTATGGACTGAACAAGAAACCACCAAAAATTTTAACCAGTCATCGTTCTCACAACACTGAGGACCAGTCATTCGAAATGACTTCTCCATGCATTTATGCATTGGTAAAAGCACTATGATGAAAAGTGTGATATGTTTTCAGGTATCTCCTATACTAATAGAGCCACATGCTCACCGGTTTGCCACATGATGTAGGCCTATGGACTGAACAAGAAACCACCAAAAATTTTAACCAGTCATCGTTCTCACAACACTGAGGACCAGTCATTCGAAATGACTTCTGCATGCATTTTATGCATTGGTAAAAGCACTATGATGAAAAGTGTGATATGTTTTCAGGTATCTCCTATACTAATAGAGCCACATGCTCACCGGTTTGCCACATGATGTAGGCCTATAAACTGAACAAGAAACCACCAAAAATTTTAACCAGTCATCGTTCTCACAACACTGAGGACCAGTCATTCGAAATGACTTCTCCATGCATTTTATGCATTGGTAAAAGCACTATGATGAAAAGTGTGATATGTTTTCAGGTATCTCCTATACTAATAGAGCCACATGCTCACCGGTTTGCCACATGATGTAGGCCTATGGACTGAACAAGAAACCACCAAAAATTTTAACCAGTCATTGTTCTCACAACACTGAGGACCAGTCATTCGAAATGACTTCTCCATGCATTTTATGCATTGGTAAAAGCACTATGATGAAAAGTGTGATATGTTTTCAGGTATCTCCTATACTAATAGAGCCACATGCTCACCGGTTTGCCACATGATGTAGGCCTATGGACTGAACAAGAAACCACCAAAAATTTTAACCAGTCATCGTTCTCACAACACTGAGGACCAGTCATTCGAAATGACTTCTCCATGCATTTTATGCATTGGTAAAAGCACTATGATGAAAAGTGTGATATGTTTTCAGGTATCTCCTATACTAATAGAGCCACATGCTCACCGGTTTGCCACATGATGTAGGCCTATGGACTGAACAAGAAACCACCAAAAATTTTAACCAGTCATCGTTCTCACAACACTGAGGACCAGTCATTCGAAATGACTTCTCCATGCATTTTATGCATTGGTAAAAGCACTATGATGAAAAGTGTGATATGTTTTCAGGTATCTCCTATACTAATAGAGCCACATGCTCACCGGTTTGCCACATGATGTAGGCCTATGGACTGAACAAGAAACCACCAAAAATTTTAACCAGTCATCGTTCTCACAACACTGAGGACCAGTCATTCGAAATGACTTCTCCATGCATTTTATGCATTGGTAAAAGCACTATGATGAAAAGTGTGATATGTTTTCAGGTATCTCCTATACTAATAGAGCCACATGCTCACCGGTTTGCCACATGATGTAGGCCTATGGAACTAAACAAGAAACCACCAAAAATTTTAACCAGTCATCGTTCTCACAACACTGAGGACCAGTCATTCGAAATGACTTCTCCATGCATTTTATGCATTGGTAAAAGCACTATGATGAAAAGTGTGATATGTTTTCAGGTATCTCCTATACTAATAGAGCCACATGCTCACCGGTTTGCCACATGATGTAGGCCTATGGACTGAACAAGAAACCACCAAAAATTTTAACCAGTCATCATTCTCACAACACTGAGGACCAGTCATTCGAAATGACTTCTCCATGCATTTTATGCATTGGTAAAAGCACTATGATGAAAAGTGTGATATGTTTTCAGGTATCTCCTATACTAATAGAGCCACATGCTCACCGGTTTGCCACATGATGTAGGCCTATGGACTGAACAAGAAACCACCAAAAATTTTAACCAGTCATCGTTCTCACAACACTGAGGACCAGTCATTCGAAATGACTTCTCCATGCATTTTATGCATTGGTAAAAGCACTATGATGAAAAGTGTGATATGTTTTCAGGTATCTCCTATACTAATAGAGCCACATGCTCACCGGTTTGCCACATGATGTAGGCCTATGGACTGAACAAGAAACCACCAAAAATTTTAACCAGTCATCGTTCTCACAACACTGAGGACCAGTCATTCGAAATGACTTCTCCATGCATTTTATGCATTGGTAAAAGCACTATGATGAAAAGTGTGATATGTTTTCAGGTATCTCCTATACTAATAGAGCCACATGCGCACCGGTTTGCCACATGATGTAGGCCTATGGACTGAACAAGAAACCACCAAAAATTTTAACCAGTCATCGTTCTCACAACACTGAGGACCAGTCATTCGAAATGACTTCTCCATGCATTTTATGCATTGGTAAAAGCACTATGATGAAAAGTGTGATATGTTTTCAGGTATCTCCTATACTAATAGAGCCACATGCTCACCGGTTTGCCACATGATGTAGGCCTATGGACTGAACAAGAAACCACCAAAAATTTTAACCAGTCATCGTTCTCACAACACTGAGGACCAGTCATTCGAAATGACTTCTCCATGCATTTTATGCATTGGTAAAAGCACTATGATGAAAAGTGTGATATGTTTTCAGGTATCTCCTATACTAATAGAGCCACATGCTCACCGGTTTGCCACATGATGTAGGCCTATGGACTGAACAAGAAACCACCAAAAATTTTAACCAGTCATCGTTCTCACAACACTGAGGACCAGTCATTCGAAATGACTTCTCCATGCATTTTATGCATTGGTAAAAGCACTATGATGAAAAGTGTGATATGTTTTCAGGTATCTCCTATACTAATAGAGCCACATGCTCACCGGTTTGCCACATGATGTAGGCCTATGGACTGAACAAGAAACCACCAAAAATTTTAACCAGTCATCGTTCTCACAACACTGAGGACCAGTCATTCGAAATGACTTCTCCATGCATTTTATGCATTGGTAAAAGCACTATGATGAAAAGTGTGATATGTTTTCAGGTATCTCCTATACTAATAGAGCCACATGCTCACCGGTTTGCCACATGATGTAGGCCTATGGACTGAACAAGAAACCACCAAAAATTTTAACCAGTCATCGTTCTCACAACACTGAGGACCAGTCATTCGAAATGACTTCTCCATGCATTTTATGCATTGGTAAAAGCACTATGATGAAAAGTGTGATATGTTTTCAGGTATCTCCTATACTAATAGAGCCACATGCTCACCGGTTTGCCACATGATGTAGGCCTATGGACTGAACAAGAAACCACCAAATTTTTTAACCAGTCATCGTTCTCACAACACTGAGGACCAGTCATTCGAAATGACTTCTCCATGCATTTTATGCATTGGTAAAAGCACTATGATGAAAAGTGTGATATGTTTTCAGGTATCTCCTATACTAATAGAGCCACATGCTCACCGGTTTGCCACATGATGTAGGCCTATGGACTGAACAAGAAACCACCAAAAATTTTAACCAGTCATCGTTCTCACAACACTGAGGACCAGTCATTCGAAATGACTTCTCCATGCATTTTATGCATTGGTAAAAGCACTATGATGAAAAGTGTGATATGTTTTCAGGTATCTCCTATACTAATAGAGCCACATGCTCACCGGTTTGCCACATGATGTAGGCCTATGGACTGAACAAGAAACCACCAAAAATTTTAACCAGTCATCGTTCTCACAACACTGAGGACCAGTCATTCGAAATGACTTCTCCATGCATTTTATGCATTGGTAAAAGCACTATGATGAAAAGTGTGATATGTTTTCAGGTATCTCCTATACTAATAGAGCCACATGCTCACCGGTTTGCCACATGATGTAGGCCTATGGACTGAACAAGAAACCACCAAAAATTTTAACCAGTCATCGTTCTCACAACACTGAGGACCAGTCATTCGAAATGACTTCTCCATGCATTTTATGCATTGGTAAAAGCACTATGATGAAAAGTGTGATATGTTTTCAGGTATCTCCTATACTAATAGAGCCACATGCTCACCGGTTTGCCACATGATGTAGGCCTATGGACTGAACAAGAAACCACCAAAAATTTTAACCAGTCATCGTTCTCACAACACTGAGGACCAGTCATTCGAAATGACTAAGTGTAGAGTGTAAGGTATAGAGTGTAGAGTGTAGTGTATAGAGTGTAGGGTATAGAGTGTATGGAATAGAGTGTAGGGTATAAAGTGTAGAGTGTAGGGTATAGAGTGTAGGGTATAGAGCGTAGGGTGTAGGGTATAGAGTGTAAGGTATAGAGTGTAGAGTGTAGGGTATAGAGTGTATGGTATAGAGTGTAGGGTGTAGAGTGTAGGGTATAGAGTGTAGAGTGTAGGGTATAGAGTGTAGGGTATAGAGTGTATGGTATACAGTGTAGAGTGTAGGGTATAGAGTGTATAGTGTAGGGTATAGAGTGTCGGGTATAGAGTGTAGGGTATAGAGCGTATGGTATAGAGTGTAGGGTATAGAGTGTAGAGTGTAGGGTACAGAGTGGAGGGTATGGAGTGTAGGGTATAGAGTGTAGGGTATAGAGTTTAGGGTATAGAGTGTAGGGTATAGAGTGTAGAGTGTAGGGTATAGAGTGTAGGGTATAGAGTGTAGGGTATAGAGTGTAGAGTATAGAGTGTAGGGTATAGAGTGTAGGGTATAGAGTGTAGAGTGTAGAGTGTAGGGTATAGAGTGTAGGGTATAGAGTGTAGGGTATAGAGTGTAGAGTGTAGGGTATAGAGTGTATGGTATAGAGTGTAGGGTATAGAGTGTAGGGTATAGAGTGTAGGGTATAGAGTGTAGGGTATAGAGTGTAGAGTGTAGGGTATAGATTGTAGGGTATAGAGTGTAGAGTGTAGGGTATAGAGTGTAGGGTATAGAATGTAGGGTTTAGATTGTAGGGTATAGAGTGTAGGGTATAGAGTGTAGATTGTAGGGTATAGATTGTAGGGTATGGATTGTATGGTATAGAGTGTAGGGTATAGAGTGTAGGGTATAGAGTGTAGAGTGTACTGATTACAGTGTAGGGTATAGAGTGTAGGGTATAGAATGTATGGAATAGAGTGTAGGGTATAGAGTGTAGGGTATAGAGTGCATGGAATAGAGTGTAGAGTGTAGGGTATAGAGTGTAGGGTATAGAGTGTATGGTATAGAGTGTAGGGAATAGAGTGTAGGGTATAGAGTGTACTGATTACAGTGTAGGGTATAGAGTGTAGGGTATAGAATGTATGGAATAGAGTGTAGGGTATAGAGTATAGAGTGTAGGGTATAGAGTGTAGGGTATAGAGCGTAGGGTGTAGTGTGTAGAGTGCAGGGTATAGAGTGTAGGGTATAGAGTGTAGAGTGTAGGGTATAGAGTGTATGGTATAGAGTGTAGAGTGTAGAGTGTAGGGTATAGAGTGTAGGGTATAGAGTGTAGAGTGTAGGGTATAGAGTGTAGGGTATAGAGTGTAGAGTGTAGGGTATAGGGTGTAGAGTATAGAGTGTAGGGTATAGAGTGTAGGGTATAGAGTGTAGAGTGTAGGGTATAGAGTGTAGGGTATAGAGTGTAGAGTGTAGGGTATAGAGTGTATGGTATAGAGTGTAGGGTATAGAGTGTAGGGTATAGAGTGTAGGGTATAGAGTGTAGGGTATAGAGTGTAGAGTATAGAGTGTAGAGTGTAGGGTATAGAGTGTAGGGCATGGAGTGTAGGGTATAGAGTGTAGGGTATAGAGTGTAGAGTGTAGGGATTAGAGTGTATGGTATAGAGTGTAGGGTATAGAGTGTAGAGTATAGGGTATAGAGTGTAGAGTATGGAGTGTAGAGTATAGAGTGTAGGTTATAGAGTGTAGAGTGTAGGGATTAGAGTGTAGGGCATAGAGTGTAGGGCATAGAGTGTATAGTGTAGGGTATAGAGTGTAGGATATAGAGTATAGAGTGTAGGGTATAGAGTGTAGGGTATAGAGTGTAGAGTGTAGGGTATAGAGTGTAGAGTGTAGGGAATAGAGTGTAGGGTATAGAGTGCATGGAATAGAGTGTAGAGTGTATGGTATAGAGTGTAGGGTATAAAGTGTATGGTATAGAGTGTAGGGTACAGAGTGTAGGGTATAGAGTGTAGAGTGTAGGGATTAGACTGTAGGGTATAGAGTGTAGGGTATAGAATGTATGGAATAGAGTATAGGGTATAGAGTATAGAGTGTAGGGTATAGAGTGTAGGGTATAGAGCGTAGGGTGTAGGGTATAGAGTGTAGGGTATAGAGTGTAGGGTATAGAGTGTAGAGTGTAGGGTATAGAGTGTATGGTATAGAGTGTAGGGTATAGAGTGAAGGGTATAGAGTGTAGAGTGTAGGTATAGAGTGTATGGTATAGATTGTATGGTGTAGAGTGTATGGTATAGAGTTTAGGGTATAGAGTGTAGGGTATAGAGTGTAGGGTATAGAGTGTAGGGTATAGAGTGTAGGGTATAGAGTGTAGGGTATAGAGTGTAGAGTGTAGGGTATAGAGTGTAGGGTATGGAGTGTAGGGTATAGAGTGTAGGGTATAGAGTGTAGAGTGTAGGGATTAGAGTGTATGGTATAGAGTGTAGGGTATAGAGTGTAGAGTATAGGGTATAGAGTGTAGAGTATGGAGTGTAGAGTATAGAGTGTAGGTTATAAAGTGTAGAGTGTAGGGATTAGAGTGTAGGGCATAGAGTGTAGGGCATAGAGTGTATAGTGTAGGGTATAGAGTGTAGGGTATAGAGTATAGAGTGTAGGGTATAGAGTGTAGGGTATAGAGTGTAGAGTGTAGGGTATAGAGTGTAGAGTGTAGGGAATAGAGTGTAGGGTATAGAGTGCATGGAATAGAGTGTAGAGTGTATGGTATAGAGTGTAGGGTATAAAGTGTATGGTATAGAGTGTAGGGTACAGAGTGTAGGGTATAGAGTATAGAGTGTAGGGTATAGAGTGTAGGGTATAGAGCGTAGGGTGTAGGGTATAGAGTGTAGGGTATAGAGTGTATGGTATAGAGTGTATGGTATAGATTGTAGGGTATAGAGTGTAGGGTATAGAGTGTAGAGTGTAGGGTATAGAGTGTAGAGTGTAGGGTATAGAGTGTAGGGTATAGAGTGCATGGAATAGAGTGTAGAGTGTAGGGTATAGAGTGTATGGTATAGAGTGTAGGGAATAGAGGGTAGGGTATAGAGTGTACTGATTACAGTGTAGGGTATAGAGTGTAGGGTATAGAATGTATGGAATAGAGTGTAGGGTATAGAGTATAGAGTGTAGGGTATAGAGTGTAGGGTATAGAGCGTAGGGTGTAGTGTATAGAGTGCAGGGTATAGAGTGTAGGGTATAGAGTGTAGAGTGTAGGGTATAGAGTGTATGGTATAGAGTGTAGAGTGTAGAGTGTAGGGTATAGAGTGTAGGGTATAGAGTGTAGGGTATAGAGTGTAGAGTGTAGGGTATAGGGTGTAGAGTATAGAGTGTAGGGTATAGAGTGTAGGGTATAGAGTGTAGAGTGTAGGGTATAGAGTGTAGGGTATAGAGTGTAGAGTGTAGGGTATAGAGTGTATGGTATAGAGTGTAGGGTATAGAGTGTAGGGTATAGAGTGTAGGGTATAGAGTGTAGGGTATAGGGTGTAGAGTGTAGGGTATAGAGTGTAGGGCATGGAGTGTAGGGTATAGAGTGTAGGGTATAGAGTGTAGAGTGTAGGGATTAGAGTGTATGGTATAGAGTGTAGGGTATAGAGTGTAGAGTATAGGGTATAGAGTGTAGAGTATGGAGTGTAGAGTATAGAGTGTAGGTTATAGAGTGTAGAGTGTAGGGATTAGAGTGTAGGGCATAGAGTGTAGGGCATAGAGTGTATAGTGTAGGGTATAGAGTGTAGGATATAGAGTATAGAGTGTAGGGTATAGAGTGTAGGGTATAGAGTGTAGAGTGTAGGGTATAGAGTGTAGAGTGTAGGGAATAGAGTGTAGGGTATAGAGTGCATGGAATAGAGTGTAGAGTGTATGGTATAGAGTGTAGGGTATAAAGTGTATGGTATAGAGTGTAGGGTACAGAGTGTAGGGTATAGAGTGTAGGGTATAGAGTATAGAGTGTAGGGTATAGAGTGTAGGGTATAGAGTGTAGAGTGTAGGGTATAGAGTGTAGAGTGTAGGGAATAGAGTGTAGGGTATAGAGTGCATGGAATAGAGTGTAGAGTGTATGGTATAGAGTGTAGGGTATAAAGTGTATGGTATAGAGTGTAGGGTACAGAGTGTAGGGTATAGAGTATAGAGTGTAGGGTATAGAGTGTAGGGTATAGAGCGTAGGGTGTAGGGTATAGAGTGTAGGGTATAGAGTGTATGGTATAGAGTGTATGGTATAGATTGTAGGGTATAGAGTGTAGGGTATAGAGTGTAGAGTGTAGGGTATAGAGTGTAGAGTGTAGGGTATAGAGTGTAGGGTATAGAGTGCATGGAATAGAGTGTAGAGTGTAGGGTATAGAGTGTATGGTATAGAGTGTAGGGAATAGAGTGTAGGGTATAGAGTGTACTGATTACAGTGTAGGGTATAGAGTGTAGGGTATAGAATGTATGGAATAGAGTGTAGGGTATAGAGTATAGAGTGTAGGGTATAGAGTGTAGGGTATAGAGCGTAGGGTGTAGTGTATAGAGTGCAGGGTATAGAGTGTAGGGTATAGAGTGTAGAGTGTAGGGTATAGAGTGTATGGTATAGAGTGTAGAGTGTAGAGTGTAGGGTATAGAGTGTAGGGTATAGAGTGTAGGGTATAGAGTGTAGAGTGTAGGGTATAGGGTGTAGAGTATAGAGTGTAGGGTATAGAGTGTAGGGTATAGAGTGTAGAGTGTAGGGTATAGAGTGTAGGGTATAGAGTGTAGAGTGTAGGGTATAGAGTGTATGGTATAGAGTGTAGGGTATAGAGTGTAGGGTATAGAGTGTAGGGTATAGAGTGTAGGGTATAGGGTGTAGAGTGTAGGGTATAGAGTGTAGGGCATGGAGTGTAGGGTATAGAGTGTAGGGTATAGAGTGTAGAGTGTAGGGATTAGAGTGTATGGTATAGAGTGTAGGGTATAGAGTGTAGAGTATAGGGTATAGAGTGTAGAGTATGGAGTGTAGAGTATAGAGTGTAGGTTATAGAGTGTAGAGTGTAGGGATTAGAGTGTAGGGCATAGAGTGTAGGGCATAGAGTGTATAGTGTAGGGTATAGAGTGTAGGATATAGAGTATAGAGTGTAGGGTATAGAGTGTAGGGTATAGAGTGTAGAGTGTAGGGTATAGAGTGTAGAGTGTAGGGAATAGAGTGTAGGGTATAGAGTGCATGGAATAGAGTGTAGAGTGTATGGTATAGAGTGTAGGGTATAAAGTGTATGGTATAGAGTGTAGGGTACAGAGTGTAGGGTATAGAGTGTAGAGTGTAGGGATTAGACTGTAGGGTATAGAGTGTAGGGTATAGAATGTATGAAATAGAGTATAGGGTATAGAGTATAGAGTGTAGGGTATAGAGTGTAGGGTATAGAGCGTAGGGTGTAGGGTATAGAGTGTAGGGTATAGAGTGTAGGGTATAGAGTGTAGAGTGTAGGGTATAGAGTGTATGGTATAGAGTGTAGGGTATAGAGTGAAGGGTATAGAGTGTAGAGTGTAGGTATAGAGTGTATGGTATAGATTGTATGGTGTAGAGTGTATGGTATAGAGTTTAGGGTATAGAGTGTAGGGTATAGAGTGTAGGGTATAGAGTGTAGGGTATAGAGTGTAGGGTATAGAGTGTAGTGTGTAGGGTATAGAGTGTAGGGTATGGAGTGTAGGGTATAGAGTGTAGGGTATAGAGTGTAGAGTGTAGGGATTAGAGTGTATGGTATAGAGTGTAGGGTATAGAGTGTAGAGTATAGGGTATAGAGTGTAGAGTATGGAGTGTAGAGTATAGAGTGTAGGTTATAGAGTGTAGAGTGTAGGGATTATAGTGTAGGGCATAGAGTGTAGGGCATAGAGTGTATAGTGTAGGGTATAGAGTGTAGGGTATAGAGTATAGAGTGTAGGGTATAGAGTGTAGGGTATAAAGTGTAGAGTGTAGGGTATAGAGTGTAGAGTGTAGGGAATAGAGTGTAGGGTATAGAGTGCATGGAATAGAGTGTAGAGTGTATGGTATAGAGTGTAGGGTATAAAGTGTATGGTATAGAGTGTAGGGTACAGAGTGTAGGGTATAGAGTATAGAGTGTAGGGTATAGAGTGTAGGGTATAGAGCGTAGGGTGTAGGGTATAGAGTGTAGGGTATAGAGTGTAGGGTATAGAGTGTAGAGTGTAGGGTATAGATTGTATGGTATAGAGTGTAGGGTATAGAGTGAAGGGTATAGAGTGTAGAGTGTAGGTATAGAGTGTATGGTATAGATTGTATGGTGTAGAGTGTATGGTATAGAGTTTAGGGTATAGAGTGTATGGTATAGAGTGTAGGGTATAGAGTGTAGAGTGTAGGGTATAGAGTGTAGGGTATAGAGTGTAGGGCATAGTGTGTAGGGTATAGATTGTAGGGTATAGAGTGTATAGTGTAGGGTATAGAGTGTAGGGTTTAGAGTGTATGGTATAGAGTGTAGGGAATAGAGTGTAGAGTGTATGGTATAGAGTGTAGGGTATAGAGTGTAGAGTGTAGGGTATAAAGTGTAGGGTATAGAGTGTAGGGTATAGAGTGTAGAGAGTAGGGTATAGAGTGTAGGGTATAAAGTGTAGGGTATAGAGTGTAGAGTGTAGGGATTAGAGTGTAGGGTATAGAGTGTAGGGTATAGAGTGTAGAATGTACGGTATAGAGTGTAGGGTATAGAGTATAGAGTGTAGGGTATAGAGTGTAGGGTATAGTGTGTAAAGTGTAGAGTGTAGGGTATAGAGTGTAGAGTGTAGGGTATAGAGTGTAGGGTATAGAGTGTATGGAATAGAGTGTAGGGTATAGTGTGTAGAGTGTAGGGTATAGAGTGTAGGGTATAGAGCGTAGGGTGTAGGGTATAGAGTGTAGGGTATAGAGTGTAGGGTATAGAGTGTAGAGTGTAGGGTATAGAGTGTATGGTATAGAGTGTAGGGTGTAGAGTGTAGGGTATAGAGTGTAGAGTGTAGGGTATAGAGTGTAGAGTGTAGGGTATAGAGTGTAGAGTGTATGGGATAGAGTGTAGGGGATAGAGTGTATGGTATAGAGTGTATGGTATAGAGTGTAGGGTATAGAGTGTAGGGTATAGAGTGTAGAGTGTAGGGTATAGAGTGTAGGGTATAGAGTGTAGAGTGTAGGGTATAGAGTGTAGGGTATAGAGTGTAGAGTGTATGGTATAGTGTGTATGGTATAGAGTGTATGATATAGATTGTAGGGTATAGAGTGTAGGGTATAGAGTGTAGAGTGTAGGGTATAGAGTGTAGAGTGTAGGGTATAGAGTGTAGGGTATAGAGTTTAGAGTGTAGGGTATACAGTGTAGGGTATAGAGTGTAGAGTGTATGGTATAGAGTGTAGGGGATAGAGTGTATGGTATAGAGTGTAGAGTGTAGGGTATAGAGTGTAGGGTATAGAGTGTATGGAATAGAGTGTAGGGTATAAAGTGTAGAGTGTAGGGTATAGAGTGTAGGGTATAGAGCGTAGGGTGTAGGGTATAGAGTGTAAGGTATAGAGTGTAGGGTATAGAGTGTAGAGTGTATGGTATAGAGTGTATGGTATAGAGTGTAGGGTGTAGAGTGTAGGGTATAGAGTGTAGAGTGTAGGGTATAGAGTGTAGGGTATAGAGTGTATGTTATACAGTGTAGAGTGTAGGGTATAGAGTGTATAGTGTAGGGTATAGAGTGTAGGGTATAGAGTGTAGGGTATAGAGTGTAGAGTGTAGGGTATAGAGTGTAGGGTATAGAGCGTATGGTATAGAGTGTAGGGTATAGAGTGGAGGGTATGGAGTGTAGGGTATAGAGTGTAGGGTATAGAGTTTAGGGTATAGAGTGTAGGGTATAGAGTGTAGAGTGTAGGGTATAGAGTGTAGGGTATAGAGTGTAGGGTATAGAGTGTAGAGTATAGAGTGTAGGGTATAGAGTGTAGGGTATAGAGTGTAGAGTGTAGGGTATAGAGTGTAGAGTGTATGGTATAGAGTGCAGGGGATAGAGTGTAGAGTGTGAGGTATAGAGTGTAGGGTATAGAGTGTATGGTATAGAGTGTAGGGTATAGAGTGTAGGGTATAGAGTGTAGGGTATAGAGTGTAGGGTGTAGAGTGTATGGTATAGAGTGTATGGTATAGATTGTAGGGTATAGAGTGTAGGGTATAGAGTGTAGAGTGTAGGGTATAGAGTGTAGAGTGTAGGGTATAGAGTGTAGGGTGTAGAGTGTAGAGTGTAGGGTGTAGAGTGTAGGGTATAGAGTGTAGAGTGTATGGTATAGAGTGCAGGGGATAGAGTGTAGAGTGTGAGGTATAGAGTGTAGGGTATAGAGTGTATGGTATAGAGTGTATGGTATAGATTGTAGGGCATAGAGTGTAGGGTATAGAGTGTAGAGTGTAGGGTATAGAGTGTAGGGTATAGAGTGTAGGGTATAGAGTGTATGGTATAGAGTGTATGGTATAGATTGTAGGGTATAGAGTGTAGGGTATAGAGTGTAGAGTGTAGGGTATAGAGTGTAGAGTGCAGGTTATAGAGTGTAGGGTATAGAGTGCAGAGTGTAGGGTATAGAGTGTAGAGTGTATGGTATAGAGTGTAGGGGATAAAGTGTATGGTATAGAGTGTAGGGGATAAAGTGTATGGTATAGAGTGTATGGTATAGAGTGTAGAGTATAGAGTGTAGGGTATAGAGTGTAGAGTGTAGGGTATAGAGTGTAGGGTATAGAGTGTAGGGTATAGAGTGTAGGGTGTAGAGATTAGGGTATAGAGTGTAGGGTATAGGGTGTAGGGTATAGAGTGTAGGGTGTAGAGTGTAGGGTATATAGTGTAGGGTATAGAGTGTAGGGTATAGAGTGTAGGGTATAGCGTGTAGGGTATAGAGTGTAGGTTATAGAGTGTAGGGTATAGAGTGTAGGGTATAAAGTGTAGAGTGTAGGGTATAGAGTGTATGGTATAGAGTGTAGAGTGGAGGGTATAGAGTGTATGGTATAGATTGTAGGGTGTAGAATGTATGTTATAGAGTGTAGGGTATAGAGTGTATGGTATAGATTGTAGGGTGTAGAATGTATGTTATAGAGTGTAGGATATAGAGTGTATGGTATAGAGATTAGAGTGTAGGGTATAGAGTGTAGGGTATAGAGTGTATGGTATAGAGTCTAGGGTATAGAGTGTAGAGTGTAGGGTATAGAGTGTATGGTATAGAGTGTAGGGTATAGAGTGTAGGGTGTAGAGTGTATGGTATAGAGTGTAGGGTATAGTGTGTAGAGTGTAGAGTATAGAGTGTAGGGTATAGAGTGTAGGGTATAGAGTGTAGAGTGTAGAGTATAGAGTGTAGAGTTTAGGGTATAGAGTGTAGAGTGTAGGGTATAGAGTGTAGGGTATAGAGTGTAGGGTATTGAGTGTAGGGTATAGAGTGTAGAGTGTAGGGTATAGAGTGTAAGGTATAGAGTGTAGGGTATAGAGTGTAGGGTATAGAGTGTAGAGTATAGAGTGTAGGGTATAGAGTGTAGAGTGTAGCGTATAGAGTGTAGGGTATAGAGTGTAGGGTATAGTGTGTATGGTATAGAGTTTAGGGTATAGAGTGTATGGTATAGAGCGTAGGGTATCGAGTGTAGAGTGTAGGGTATAGAGTGTAGATTGTAGGGTATAGAGTGTAGGGTATATAGTGTAGAGTGTATGGTATAGAGTGTAGGGTATAGAGTGTGTGGTATAGAGTGTATGGTATAGCGTGTAGGGTATGGAGTGTATGGTATAGATTGTAGAGTGTAGGGTATAATGTGTAGGGTATAGAGTGTAGGGTATAGAGTGTAGGGCATAGAGTGTAGGGTATAGATTGTAGGGTATAGAGTGTAGAGTGTAGGGTATAGAGTGTAGAGTATAGAGTGTATGGTATAGAGTGTAGAGTGTAGGGTATAGAGTGTATAGTGTAGGTTATAGAGTGTAGGGTATAGAGTAAAGGGTATAGAGTGTATGGTATAGAGTGTAGGGAATAGAGTGTAGAGTGTAGGGTATATAGTGTATGGTATAGAGTGTAGGGTATAGAGTGTAGGGTATATAGTGTAGGGTATAGAGTGTAGGGTATAGAGTGTAGGGCATAGAGTGTAGGGTATAGAGTGTAGGGTATAGAGTGTAGGGTATAGAGTGTAGGGTATAGAGTGTAGAGTGTAGGGATTAGAGTGTAGGGTATAGAATGTAGGGTATAGAGTGTAGAGTGTAGGGTATAGAGTGTAGGGTATAGAGTGTAGGCTATAGAGTGTAGGGTATATTGTGTAAAGTGTAGAGTGTAAGGTATAGAGTGTAGAGTGTAGTGTATAGAGTGTAGGGTATAGAGTGTATGGAATAGAGTGTAGGGTATAAAGTGTAGAGTGTAGGGTATAGAGTGTAGGGTATAGAGCGTAGGGTGTAGGGTATAGAGTGTAAGGTATAGAGTGTAGGGTATAGAGTGTAGAGTGTAGGGTATAGAGTGTATGGTATAGAGTGTAGGGTGTAGAGTGTAGGGTATAGAGTGTAGAGTGTAGGGTATAGAGTGTAAGGTATAGAGTGTATGGTATACAGTGTAGAGTGTAGGGTATAGAGTGTATAGTGTAGGGTATAGAGTGTAGGGTATAGAGCGTATGGTATAGAGTGTAGGGTATAGAGTGTAGAGTGTAGGGTACAGAGTGGAGGGTATGGAGTGTAGGGTATAGAGTGTAGGGTATAGAGTTTAGGGTATAGAGTGTAGGGTATAGAGTGTAGAGTGTAGGGTATAGAGTGTAGGGTATAGAGTGTAGGGTATAGAGTGTAGAGTATAGAGTGTAGGGTATAGAGTGTAGGGTATAGAGTGTAGAGTGTAGAGTGTAGGGTATAGAGTGTAGGGTATAGAGTGTAGGGTATAGAGTGTAGAGTGTAGGGTATAGAGTGTATGGTATAGAGTGTAGGGTATAGAGTGTAGGGTATAGAGTGTAGGGTATAGAGTGTAAGGTATAGAGTGTAGAGTGTAGGGTATAGATTGTAGGGTATAGAGTGTAGAGTGTAGGGTATAGAGTGTAGGGTATAGAATGTAGGGTTTAGATTGTAGGGTATAGAGTGTAGGGTATAGAGTGTAGATTGTAGGGTATAGATTGTAGGGTATGGATTGTATGGTATAGAGTGTAGGGTATAGAGTGTAGGGTATAGAGTGTAGAGTGTACTGATTACAGTGTAGGGTATAGAGTGTAGGGTATAGAATGTATGGAATAGAGTGTAGGGTATAGAGTGTAGGGTATAGAGTGCATGGAATAGAGTGTAGAGTGTAGGGTATAGAGTGTATGGTATAGAGTGTAGGGAATAGAGTGTAGGGTATAGAGTGTACTGATTACAGTGTAGGGTATAGAGTGTAGGGTATAGAATGTATGGAATAGAGTGTAGGGTATAGAGTGTAGGGTATAGAGCGTAGGGTGTAGTGTATAGAGTGCAGGGTATAGAGTGTAGGGTATAGAGTGTAGAGTGTAGGGTATAGAGTGTATGGTATAGAGTGTAGAGTGTAGAGTGTAGGGTATAGAGTGTAGGGTATAGAGTGTAGAGTGTAGGGTATAGAGTGTAGGGTATAGAGTGTAGAGTGTAGGGTATAGGGTGTAGAGTATAGAGTGTAGGGTATAGAGTGTAGGGTATAGAGTGTAGAGTGTAGGGTATAGAGTGTAGGGTATAGAGTGTAGAGTGTAGGGTATAGAGTGTATGGTATAGAGTGTAGGGTATAGAGTGTAGGGTATAGAGTGTAGGGTATAGAGTGTAGGGTATAGAGTGTAGGGTATAGAGTGTAGAGTGTAGGGTATAGAGTGTAGGGCATGGAGTGTAGGGTATAGAGTGTAGGGTATAGAGTGTAGAGTTTAGGGATTAGAGTGTATGGTATAGAGTGTAGGGTATAGAGTGTAGAGTATAGGGTATAGAGTGTAGAGTATGGAGTGTAGAGTATAGAGTGTAGGTTATAGAGTGTAGAGTGTAGGGATTAGAGTGTAGGGCATAGAGTGTAGGGCATAGAGTGTATAGTGTAGGGTATAGAGTGTAGGATATAGAGTATAGAGTGTAGGGTATAGAGTGTAGGGTATAGAGTGTAGAGTGTAGGGTATAGAGTGTAGAGTGTAGGGAATAGAGTGTAGGGTATAGAGTGCATGGAATAGAGTGTAGAGTGTATGGTATAGAGTGTAGGGTATAAAGTGTATGGTATAGAGTGTAGGGTACAGAGTGTAGGGTATAGAGTGTAGAGTGTAGGGATTAGACTGTAGGGTATAGAGTGTAGGGTATAGAATGTATGGAATAGAGTATAGGGTATAGAGTATAGAGTGTAGGGTATAGAGTGTAGGGTATAGAGCGTAGGGTGTAGGGTATAGAGTGTAGGGTATAGAGTGTAGGGTATAGAGTGTAGAGTGTAGGGTATAGAGTGTATGGTATAGAGTGTAGGGTATAGAGTGAAGGGTATAGAGTGTAGAGTGTAGGTATAGAGTGTATGGTATAGATTGTATGGTGTAGAGTGTATGGTATAGAGTTTAGGGTATAGAGTGTAGGGTATAGAGTGTAGGGTATAGAGTGTAGGGTATAGAGTGTAGGGTATAGAGTGTAGGGTATAGAGTGTAGGGTATAGAGTGTAGAGTGTAGGGTATAGAGTGTAGGGTATGGAGTGTAGGGTATAGAGTGTAGGGTATAGAGTGTAGAGTGTAGGGATTAGAGTGTATGGTATAGAGTGTAGGGTATAGAGTGTAGAGTATAGGGTATAGAGTGTAGAGTATGGAGTGTAGAGTATAGAGTGTAGGTTATAGAGTGTAGAGTGTAGGGATTAGAGTGTAGGGCATAGAGTGTAGGGCATAGAGTGTATAGTGTAGGGTATAGAGTGTAGGGTATAGAGTATAGAGTGTAGGGTATAGAGTGTAGGGTATAGAGTGTAGAGTGTAGGGTATAGAGTGTAGAGTGTAGGGAATAGAGTGTAGGGTATAGAGTGCATGGAATAGAGTGTAGAGTGTATGGTATAGAGTGTAGGGTATAAAGTGTATGGTATAGAGTGGAGGGTACAGAGTGTAGGGTATAGAGCGTAGGGTGTAGGGTATAGAGTGTAGGGTATAGAGTGTAGGGTATAGAGTGTAGAGTGTAGGGTATAGATTGTATGGTATAGAGTGTAGGGTATAGAGTGAAGGGTATAGAGTGTAGAGTGTAGGTATAGAGTGTATGGTATAGATTGTATGGTGTAGAGTGTATGGTATAGAGTTTAGGGTATAGAGTGTATGGTATAGAGTGTAGGGTATAGATTGTAGAGTGTAGGGTATAGAGTGTAGGGTATAGAGTGTAGGGCATAGTGTGTAGGGTATAGATTGTAGGGTATAGAGTGTATAGTGTAGGGTATAGAGTGTAGGGTTTAGAGTGTATGGTATAGAGTGTAGGGAATAGAGTGTAGAGTGTATGGTATAGAGTGTAGGGTATAGAGTGTAGAGTGTAGGGTATAAAGTGTAGGGTATAGAGTGTAGGGTATAAAGTGTAGGGTATAGAGTGTAGAGTGTAGGGATTAGAGTGTAGGGTATAGAGTGTAGGGTATAGAGTGTAGAATGTACAGTATAGAGTGTAGGGTATAGAGTATAGAGTGTAGGGTATAGAGTGTAGGGTATAGTGTGTAAAGTGTAGAGTGTAGGGTATAGAGTGTAGAGTGTAGGGTATAGAGTGTAGGGTATAGAGTGTATGGAATAGAGTGTAGGGTATAGTGTGTAGAGTGTAGGGTATAGAGTGTAGGGTATAGAGCGTAGGGTGTAGGGTATAGAGTGTAGGGTATAGAGTGTAGGGTATAGAGTGTAGAGTGTAGGGTATAGAGTGTATGGTATAAAGTGTAGGGTGTAGAGTGTAGGGTATAGAGTGTAGAGTGTAGGGTATAGAGTGTAGAGTGTAGGGTATAGAGTGTAGAGTGTATGGGATAGAGTGTAGGGGATAGAGTGTATGGTATAGAGTGTATGGTATAGAGTGTAGGGTATAGAGTGTAGTGTATAGAGTGTAGAGTGTAGGGTATAGAGTGTAGGGTATAGAGTGTAGAGTGTAGGGTATAGAGTGTAGGGTATAGAGTGTAGAGTGTATGGTATAGTGTGTATGGTATAGAGTGTATGATATAGATTGTAGGGTATAGAGTGTAGGGTATAGAGTGTAGAGTGTAGGGTATAGAGTGTAGAGTGTAGGGTATAGAGTGTAGGGTATAGAGTTTAGAGTGTAGGGTATACAGTGTAGGGTATAGAGTGTAGAGTGTATGGTATAGAGTGTAGGGGATAGAGTGTATGGTATAGAGTGTAGAGTGTAGGGTATAGAGTGTAGGGTATAGAGTGTATGGAATAGAGTGTAGGGTATAAAGTGTAGAGTGTAGGGTATAGAGTGTAGGGTATAGAGCGTAGGGTGTAGGGTATAGAGTGTAAGGTATAGAGTGTAGGGTATAGAGTGTAGAGTGTAGGGTATAGAGTGTATGGTATAGAGTGTAGGGTGTAGAGTGTAGGGTATAGAGTGTAGAGTGTAGGGTATAGAGTGTAGGGTATAGAGTGTATGTTATACAGTGTAGAGTGTAGGGTATAGAGTGTATAGTGTAGGGTATAGAGTGTCGGGTATAGAGTGTAGGGTATAGAGCGTATGGTATAGAGTGTAGGGTATAGAGTGGAGGGTATGGAGTGTAGGGTATAGAGTGTAGGGTATAGAGTTTAGGGTATAGAGTGTAGGGTATAGAGTGTATGGTATAGAGTCTAGGGTATAGAGTGTAGAGTGTAGGGTATAGAGTGTATGGTATAGAGTGTAGGGTATAGAGTGTAGGGTGTAGAGTGTATGGTATAGAGTGTAGGGTATAGTGTGTAGAGTGTAGGGTATAGAGTGTAGGGTATAGAGTGTAGGGTATAGAGTGTAGAGTGTAGAGTATAGAGTGTAGAGTTTAGGGTATAGAGTGTAGAGTGTAGGGTATAGAGTGTAGGGTATAGAGTGTAGGGTATTGAGTGTAGGGTATAGAGTGTAGAGTGTAGGGTATAGAGTGTAAGGTATAGAGTGTAGGGTATAGAGTGTAGGGTATAGAGTGTAGAGTATAGAGTGTAGGGTATAGAGTGTAGAGTGTAGCGTATAGAGTGTAGGGTATAGAGTGTAGGGTATAGTGTGTATGGTATAGAGTTTAGGGTATAGAGTGTATGGTATAGAGCGTAGGGTATCGAGTGTAGAGTGTAGGGTATAGAGTGTAGATTGTAGGGTATAGAGTGTAGGGTATATAGTGTAGAGTGTATGGTATAGAGTGTAGGGTATAGAGTGTGTGGTATAGAGTGTATGGTATAGCGTGTAGGGTATGGAGTGTATGGTATAGATTGTAGAGTGTAGGGTATAGTGTGTAGGGTATAGAGTGTAGGGTATAGAGTGTAGGGCATAGAGTGTAGGGTATAGATTGTAGGGTATAGAGTGTAGAGTGTAGGGTATAGAGTGTAGAGTATAGAGTGTATGGTATAGAGTGTAGAGTGTAGGGTATAGAGTGTATAGTGTAGGTTATAGAGTGTAGGGTATAGAGTAAAGGGTATAGAGTGTATGGTATAGAGTGTAGGGAATAGAGTGTAGAGTGTAGGGTATATAGTGTATGGTATAGAGTGTAGGGTATAGAGTGTAGGGTATATAGTGTAGGGTATAGAGTGTAGGGTATAGAGTGTAGGGCATAGAGTGTAGGGTATAGAGTGTAGAGTGTAGGGTATAGAGTGTAGGGTATAGAGTGTAGGGTATAGAGTGTAGGGTATAGAGTGTAGAGTGTAGGGATTAGAGTGTAGGGTATAGAATGTAGGGTATAGAGTGTAGAGTGTAGGGTATAGAGTGTAGGGTATAGAGTGTAGGCTATAGAGTGTAGGGTATATAGTGTAAAGTGTAGAGTGTAAGGTATAGAGTGTAGAGTGTAGTGTATAGAGTGTAGGGTATAGAGTGTATGGAATAGAGTGTAGGGTATAAAGTGTAGAGTGTAGGGTATAGAGTGTAGGGTATAGAGCGTAGGGTGTAGGGTATAGAGTGTAAGGTATAGAGTGTAGGGTATAGAGTGTAGAGTGTAGGGTATAGAGTGTATGGTATAGAGTGTAGGGTGTAGAGTGCAGGGTATAGAGTGTAGAGTGTAGGGTATAGAGTGTAGGGTATAGAGTGTATGGTAAACAGTGTAGAGTGTAGGGTATAGAGTGTATAGTGTAGGGTATAGAGTGCCGGGTATAGAGTGTAGGGTATAGAGCGTATGGTATAGAGTGTAGGGTATAGAGTGTAGAGTGTAGGGTACAGAGTGGAGGGTATGGAGTGTAGGGTATAGAGTGTAGGGTATAGAGTTTAGGGTATAGAGTGTAGGGTATAGAGTGTAGAGTGTAGGGTATAGAGTGTAGGGTATAGAGTGTAGGGTATAGAGTGTAGAGTATAGAGTGTAGGGTATAGAATGTAGGGTATAGAGTGTAGAGTGTAGAGTGTAGGGTATAGAGTGTAGGGTATAGAGTGTAGGGTATAGAGTGTAGAGTGTAGGGTATAGAGTGTATGGTATAGAGTGTAGGGTATAGAGTGTAGGGTATAGAGTGTAGGGTATAGAGTGTAGGGTATAGAGTGTAGAGTGTAGGGTATAGATTGTAGGGTATAGAGTGTAGAGTGTAGGGTATAGAGTGTAGGGTATAGAATGTAGGGTTTAGATTGTAGGGTATAGAGTGTAGGGTATAGAGTGTAGATTGTAGGGTATAGATTGTAGGGTATGGATTGTATGGTATAGAGTGTAGGGTATAGAGTGTAGGGTATAGAGTGTAGAGTGTACTGATTACAGTGTAGGGTATAGAGTGTAGGGTAAAGAATGTATGGAATAGAGTGTAGGGTATAGAGTGTAGGGTATAGAGTGCATGGAATAGAGTGTAGAGTGTAGGGTATAGAGTGTAGGGTATAGAGTGTATGGTATAGAGTGTAGGGAATAGAGTGTAGGGTATAGAGTGTACTGATTACAGTGTAGGGTATAGAGTGTAGGGTATAGAATGTATGGAATAGAGTGTAGGGTATAGAGTCTAGAGTGTAGGGTATAGAGTGTAGGGTATAGAGCGTAGGGTGTAGTGTATAGAGTGCAGGGTATAGAGTGTAGGGTATAGAGTGTAGAGTGTAGGGTATAGAGTGTATGGTATAGAGTGTAGAGTGTAGAGTGTAGGGTATAGAGTGTAGGGTATAGAGTGTAGAGTGTAGGGTATAGAGTGTAGGGTATAGAGTGTAGAGTGTAGGGTATAGATTGTATGGTATAGAGTGTAGGGTATAGAGTGAAGGGTATAGAGTGTAGAGTGTAGGTATAGAGTGTATGGTATAGATTGTATGGTGTAGAGTGTATGGTATAGAGTTTAGGGTATAGAGTGTATGGTATAGAGTGTAGGGTATAGAGTGTAGAGTGTAGGGTATAGAGTGTAGGGTATAGAGTGTAGGGCATAGTGTGTAGGGTATAGATTGTAGGGTATAGAGTGTATAGTGTAGGGTATAGAGTGTAGGGTTTAGAGTGTATGGTATAGAGTGTAGGGAATAGAGTGTAGAGTGTATGGTATAGAGTGTAGGGTATAGAGTGTAGAGTGTAGGGTATAAAGTGTAGGGTATAGAGTGTAGGGTATAGAGTGTAGAGAGTAGGGTATAGAGTGTAGGGTATAAAGTGTAGGGTATAGAGTGTAGAGTGTAGGGATTAGAGTGTAGGGTATAGAGTGTAGGGTATAGAGTGTAGAATGTACGGTATAGAGTGTAGGGTATAGAGTATAGAGTGTAGGGTATAGAGTGTAGGGTATAGTGTGTAAAGTGTAGAGTGTAGGGTATAGAGTGTAGAGTGTAGGGTATAGAGTGTAGGGTATAGAGTGTATGGAATAGAGTGTAGGGTATAGTGTGTAGAGTGTAGGGTATAGAGTGTAGGGTATAGAGCGTAGGGTGTAGGGTATAGAGTGTAGGGTATAGAGTGTAGGGTATAGAGTGTAGAGTGTAGGGTATAGAGTGTATGGTATAGAGTGTAGGGTGTAGAGTGTAGGGTATAGAGTGTAGAGTGTAGGGTATAGAGTGTAGAGTGTAGGGTATAGAGTGTAGAGTGTATGGGATAGAGTGTAGGGGATAGAGTGTATGGTATAGAGTGTATGGTATAGAGTGTAGGGTATAGAGTGTAGTGTATAGAGTGTAGAGTGTAGGGTATAGAGTGTAGGGTATAGAGTGTAGAGTGTAGGGTATAGAGTGTAGGGTATAGAGTGTAGAGTGTATGGTATAGTGTGTATGGTATAGAGTGTATGATATAGATTGTAGGGTATAGAGTGTAGGGTATAGAGTGTAGAGTGTAGGGTATAGAGTGTAGAGTGTAGGGTATAGAGTGTAGGGTATAGAGTTTAGAGTGTAGGGTATACAGTGTAGGGTATAGAGTGTAGAGTGTATGGTATAGAGTATAGGGGATAGAGTGTATGGTATAGAGTGTAGAGTGTAGGGTATAGAGTGTAGGGTATAGAGTGTATGGAATAGAGTGTAGGGTATAAAGTGTAGAGTGTAGGGTATAGAGTGTAGGGTATAGAGCGTAGGGTGTAGGGTATAGAGTGTAAGGTATAGAGTGTAGGGTATAGAGTGTAGAGTGTAGGGTATAGAGTGTATGGTATAGAGTGTAGGGTGTAGAGTGTAGGGTATAGAGTGTAGAGTGTAGGGTATAGAGTGTAGGGTATAGAGTGTATGTTATACAGTGTAGAGTGTAGGGTATAGAGTGTATAGTGTAGGGTATAGAGTGTCGGGTATAGAGTGTAGGGTATAGAGCGTATGGTATAGAGTGTAGGGTATAGAGTGGAGGATATGGAGTGTAGGGTATAGAGTGTAGGGTATAGAGTTTAGGGTATAGAGTGTAGGGTATAGAGTGTAGAGTGTAGGGTATAGAGTGTAGGGTATAGAGTGTAGGGTATAGAGTGTAGAGTATAGAGTGTAGGGTATAGAGTGTAGGGTATAGAGTGTAGAGTGTAGAGTGTAGGGTATAGAGTGTAGGGTATAGAGTGTAGAGTGTAGGGTATAGAATGTATGGTATAGAGTGTAGGGTATAGAGTGTAGGGTATAGAGTGTAGGGTATAGAGTGTGGGGTATAGAGTGTAGAGTGTAGGGTATAGATTGTAGGGTATAGAGTGTAGAGTGTAGGGTATAGAGTGTAGGGTATAGAATGTAGGGTTTAGAGTGTAGGGTATAGAGTGTAGGGTATAGAGTGTAGATTGTAGGGTATAGATTGTAGGGTATGGATTGTATGGTATAGAGTGTAGGGTATAGAGTGTAGGGTATAGAGTGTAGAGTGTACTGATTACAGTGTAGGGTATAGAGTGTAGGGTATAGAATGTATGGAATAGAGTGTAGGGTATAGAGTGCATGGAATAGAGTGTAGAGTGTAGGGTATAGAGTGTAGGGTATAGAGTGTATGGTATAGAGTGTAGGGAATAGAGTGTAGGGTATAGAGTGTACTGATTACAGTGTAGGGTATAGAGTGTAGGGTATAGAATGTATGGAATAGAGTGTAGGGTATAGAGTATAGAGTGTAGGGCATAGAGTGTAGGGTATAGAGTGTAGGGTATAGAGTGCAGGGTATAGAGTGTAGGGTATAGAGTGTAGAGTGTAGGGTATAGAGTGTATGGTATAGAGTGTAGAGTGTAGGGTATAGAGTGTAGGGTATAGAGTGTAGAGTGTAGGGTATAGAGTGTAGGGTATAGAGTGTAGAGTGTAGGGTATAGGGTGTAGAGTATAGAGTGTAGGGTATAGAGTGTAGGGTATAGAGTGTACAGTGTAGGGTATAGAGTGTAGGGTATAGAGTGTAGGGTATAGAGTGTAGAGTGTAGGGTATAGAGTGTATGGTATAGAGTGTAGGGTATAGAGTGTAGAGTGTAGGGTATAGAGTGTAGGGTATAGAGTGTAGGGTATAGAGTGTAGGGTATAGAGTGTAGGGTATAGAGTGTAGGGTATAGAGTGTAGAGTGTAGGGTATAGAGTGTAGGGTATGGAGTGTAGGGTATAGAGTGTAGGGTATAGAGTGTAGAGTGTAGGGATTAGAGTGTATGGTATAGAGTGTAGGGTATAGAGTGTAGAGTATAGGGTATAGAGTGTAGAGTATGGAGTGTAGAGTATAGAGTGTAGGTTATAGAGTGTAGAGTGTAGGGATTAGAGTGTAGGGCATAGAGTGTAGGGCATAGAGTGTATAGTGTAGGGTATAGAGTGTAGGGTATAGAGTATAGAGTGTAGGGTATAGAGTGTAGGGTATAGAGTGTAGGGTATAGAGTGTAGAGTGTAGGGTATAGAGTGTATGGTATAGAGTGTAGGGTATAGAGTGAAGGGTATAGAGTGTAGAGTGTAGGGTATAGAGTGTAGGGTATAGAGTGTAGGGTATAGAGTGTAGAGTGTAGGGTATAGAGTGTAGGGTATAGAGTGTAGGGCATAGTGTGTAGGGTATAGATTGTAGGGTATAGAGTGTATAGTGTAGGGTATAGAGTGTAGGGTTTAGAGTGTATGGTATAGAGTGTAGGGAATAGAGTGTAGAGTGTATGGTATAGAGTGTAGAGTATAGAGTGTAGAGTGTAGGGTATAAAGTGTAGGGTATAGAGTGTAGGGTATAGAGTGTAGAGAGTAGGGTATAGAGTGTAGGGTATAAAGTGTAGGGTATAGAGTGTAGAGTGTAGGGATTAGAGTGTAGGGTATAGAGTGTAGGGTATACAGTGTAGAATGTACGGTATAGAGTGTAGGGTATAGAGTGTAGGGTATACTGTGTAGAGTGTAGGGTATAGAGTGTAAGGTATAGAGGGTAGGGTATAGAGTGTATGGTGTAGAGTGTAGGGTATAGAGTGTAGGGTATAGAGTGTAGGGTATAGAGTGTATGGCATAGAGTTTAGGGTATAGAGTGTAGGGTATAGAGTGTAAGCTATAAAGTGTAGGGTGTAGAGTGTAGGGTATAGAGTGTAGGGTATAGAGTGTAGGGTATAGAGTGTAGGGTATAGAGTGTAGAGTGTAGGGTATAGAGTGTATGGTATAGAGTGTAAGCTATAAAGTGTAGGGTGTAGAGTGTAGGGTATAGAGTGTAGGGTATAGAGTGTAGGGTATAGAGTGTGAGGTATAGAGCGTAGTGTGTAGGGTATAGAGTGTAGGGTATAGAGTGTAAGGTATAAAGTGAAGGGTGTAGAGTGTAGGGGATAGAGTATAGGGTATAGAGTGTAGGGTATAGAGGGTAGGGTATAGAGTGTATGGTGTAGAGTGTAGAGTGTAGGGTATAGAGTGTAGGGTATAGAGTGTAGGGTATAGAGTGTATGGTATAGAGTGTAGGGTATAGAGTGTAAGGTATAATGTGTAGAGTGTAGGGTATAGAGTGTAGGGTATAGAGTGTAGGGTATAGAGTGTAGGGTATAAAGTGTAAGTTATAGAGTGTAGAGTGTAGGGTATAGAGTGTAAGGTATAGAGTGTAGGGTTTAGAGAGTAGGGTATAGAGTGTAGAGTGTAGGGTATAGAGTGTAGAGTGTGTGGTATAGAGTGCAGGGGATAGAGTGTAGAGTGTGAGGTATAGAGTGTAGGGTATAGAGTGTATGGTATGGAGTGTATGGTATAGATTGTAGCGTATAGAGTGTAGGGTATAGCGTGTAGAGTGTAGGGTATAGAGTGTACGGTATAGAGTGTATGGTATAGATTGTAGGGTATAGAGTGTAGGGTATAGATTGTAGAGAATAGGGTATAGAGTATAGAGTGTAGGGTATAGAATGTATGGAATAGAGTGTAGGGTATAGAGTATAGAGTGTAGGGCATAGAGTGTAGGGTATAGAGTGTAGGGTATAGAGTGCAGGGTATAGAGTGAAGGGTATAGAGTGTAGAGTGTAGGGTATAGAGTGTATGGTATAGAGTGTAGAGTGTAGGGTATAGAGTGTAGGGTATAGAGTGTAGAGTGTAGGGTATAGAGTGTAGGGTATAGAGTGTAGAGTGTAGGGTATAGGGTGTAGAGTATAGAGTGTAGGGTATAGAGTGTAGGGTATAGAGTGTACAGTGTAGGGTATAGAGTGTAGGGTATAGAGTGTAGCGTATAGAGTGTAGAGTGTAGGGTATAGAGTGTATGGTATAGAGTGTAGGGTATAGAGTGTAGAGTGTAGGGTATAGAGTGTAGGGTATAGAGTGTAGGGTATAGAGTGTAGGGTATAGAGTGTAGGGTATAGAGTGTAGAGTGTAGGGTATAGAGTGTAGGGTATGGAGTGTAGGGTATAGAGTGTAGGGTTTAGAGTGTAGAGTGTAGGGATTAGAGTGTATGGTATAGAGTGTAGGGTATAGAGTGTAGAGTATAGGGTATAGAGTGTAGAGTATGGAGTGTAGAGTATAGAGTGTAGGTTATAGAGTGTAGAGTGTAGGGATTAGAGTGTAGGGCATAGAGTGTAGGGCATAGAGTGTATAGTGTAGGGTATAGAGTGTAGGGTATAGAGTATAGAGTGTAGGGTATAGAGTGTAGGGTATAGAGTGTAGGGTATAGAGTGTAGAGTGTAGGGTATAGAGTGTATGGTATAGAGTGTAGGGTATAGAGTGAAGGGTATAGAGTGTAGAGTGTAGGGTATAGAGTGTAGGGTATAGAGTGTAGGGTATAGAGTGTAGAGTGTAGGGTATAGAGTGTAGGGTATAGAGTGTAGGGCATAGTGTGTAGGGTATAGATTGTAGGGTATAGAGTGTATAGTGTAGGGTATAGAGTGTAGGGTTTAGAGTGTATGGTATAGAGTGTAGGGAATAGAGTGTAGAGTGTATGGTATAGAGTGTAGGGTATAGATTGTAGAGAATAGGGTATAGAGTATAGAGTGTAGGGTATAGAATGTATGGAATAGAGTGTAGGGTATAGAGTATAGAGTGTAGGGCATAGAGTGTAGGGTATAGAGTGTAGGGTATAGAGTGCAGGGTATAGAGTGAAGGGTATAGAGTGTAAAGTGTAGGGTATAGAGTGTATGGTATAGAGTGTAGAGTGTAGGGTATAGAGTGTAGGGTATAGAGTGTAGAGTGTAGGGTATAGAGTGTAGGGTATAGAGTGTAGAGTGTAGGGTATAGGGTGTAGAGTATAGAGTGTAGGGTATAGAGTGTAGGGTATAGAGTGTACAGTGTAGGGTATAGAGTGTAGGGTATAGAGTGTAGGGTATAGAGTGTAGAGTGTAGGGTATAGAGTGTATGGTATAGAGTGTAGGGTATAGAGTGTAGAGTGTAGGGTATAGAGTGTAGGGTATAGAGTGTAGGGTATAGAGTGTAGGGTATAGAGTGTAGGGTATAGAGTGTAGAGTGTAGGGTATAGAGTGTAGGGTATGGAGTGTAGGGTATAGAGTGTAGGGTTTAGAGTGTAGAGTGTAGGGATTAGAGTGTATGGTATAGAGTGTAGTGTATAGAGTGTAGAGTATAGGGTATAGAGTGTAGAGTATGGAGTGTAGAGTATAGAGTGTAGGTTATAGAGTGTAGAGTGTAGGGATTAGAGTGTAGGGCATAGAGTGTAGGGCATAGAGTGTATAGTGTAGGGTATAGAGTGTAGGGTATAGAGTATAGAGTGTAGGGTATAGAGTGTAGGGTATAGAGTGTAGGGTATAGAGTGTAGAGTGTAGGGTATAGAGTGTATGGTATAGAGTGTAGGGTATAGAGTGAAGGGTATAGAGTGTAGAGTGTAGGGTATAGAGTGTAGGGTATAGAGTGTAGGGTATAGAGTGTAGAGTGTAGGGTATAGAGTGTAGGGTATAGAGTGTAGGGCATAGTGTGTAGGGTATAGATTGTAGGGTATAGAGTGTATAGTGTAGGGTATAGAGTGTAGGGTTTAGAGTGTATGGTATAGAGTGTAGGGAATAGAGTGTAGAGTGTATGGTATAGAGTGTAGAGTATAGAGTGTAGAGTGTAGGGTATAAAGTGTAGGGTATAGAGTGTAGGGTATAGAGTGTAGAGAGTAGGGTATAGAGTGTAGGGTATAAAGTGTAGGGTATAGAGTGTAGAGTGTAGGGATTAGAGTGTAGGGTATAGAGTGTAGGGTATACAGTGTAGAATGTTCGGTATAGAGTGTAGGGTATAGAGTGTAGGGTATACTGTGTAGAGTGTAGGGTATAGAGTGTAAGGTATAGAGGGTAGGGTATAGAGTGTATGGTGTAGAGTGTAGGGTATAGAGTGTAGGGTATAGAGTGTAGGGTATAGAGTGTATGGTATAGAGTTTAGGGTATAGAGTGTAGGGTATAGAGTGTAAGCTATAAAGTGTAGGGTGTAGAGTGTAGGGTATAGAGTGTAGGGTATAGAGTGTAGGGTATAGAGTGTAGGGTATAGAGTGTAGAGTGTAGGGTATAGAGTGTATGGTATAGAGTGTAAGCTATAAAGTGTAGGGTGTAGAGTGTAGGGTATAGAGTGTAGGGTATAGAGTGTAGGGTATAGAGTGTGAGGTATAGAGCGTAGTGTGTAGGGTATAGAGTGTAGGGTATAGAGTGTAAGGTATAAAGTGAAGGGTGTAGAGTGTAGGGGATAGAGTATAGGGTATAGAGTGTAGGGTATAGAGGGTAGGGTATAGAGTGTATGGTGTAGAGTGTAGAGTGTAGGGTATAGAGTGTAGGGTATAGAGTGTAGGGTATAGAGTGTAGGGTATAGAGTGTAAGGTATAATGTGTAGAGTGTAGGGTATAGAGTGTAGGGTATAGAGTGTAGGGTATAGAGTGTAAGTTATAGAGTGTAGAGTGTAGGGTATAGAGTGTAAGGTATAGAGTGTAGGGTTTAGAGAGTAGGGTATAGAGTGTAGAGTGTAGGGTATAGAGTGTAGAGTGTAGGGTATAGAGTGTAGAGTGTGTGGTATAGAGTGCAGGGGATAGAGTGTAGAGTGTGAGGTATAGAGTGTAGGGTATAGAGTGTATGGTATGGAGTGTATGGTATAGATTGTAGGGTATAGAGTGTAGGGTATAGCGTGTAGAGTGTAGGGTATAGAGTGTACGGTATAGAGTGTATGGTATAGATTGTAGGGTATAGAGTGTAGGGTATAGATTGTAGAGAATAGGGTATAGAGTGTAGAGTGTAGGGTATAGAGTGTAGGGTATAGAGTGTATGGTATAGATTGTAGGGTATAGAGTGTAGGGTATAGAGTGTAGAGTGAAGGGGTAAGAGTGTAGAGTGTGAGGTATAGAGTGTAGGGTATAGAGTGTATGGTAAGGAGTGTATGGTATAGATTGTAGGGTATAGAGTGTAGGGTATAGAGTGTAGAGTGTAGGGTATAAAGTGTAGAGTGTAGGGTATAGAGTGTAGGGTATAGAGTGTAGAGTGTAGGGTATAGAATGTAGGGTATAGAGTGTAGAGTGTATGGTATAGAGTGCAGGGGATAGAGTGTAGAGTGTGAGGTATAGAGTGTATGGTATAGAGTGTATGGTATAGATTGTAGGGTATAGAGTGTAGGGTATAGAGTGTAGATTGTAGGGTATAGAGTGTAGAGTGTAGGGTATAGAGTGTAGGGTATAGAGTGTAGGGTATAGAGTGTAGAGTGTAGGGTATAGAGTGTAGAGTGTATGGTATAGAGTGCAGCGGATAGAGTGTAGAGTGTGAGGTATAGAGTGTAGGGTATAGAGTGTATGGTATAGAGTGTAGGGTATAGAGTGTAGGGTATAGAGTGTAGGGTATAGAGTGTAGGGTGTAGAGTGTATGGTATAGAGTGTATGGTATAGATTGTAGGGTATAGAGTGTAGGGTATAGAGTGTAGAGTGTAGGGTATAGAGTGTAGAGTGTAGGGTATAGAGTGTAGGGTGTAGAGTGTAGAGTGTAGGGTGTAGAGTGTAGGGTATAGAGTGTAGAGTGTATGGTATAGAGTGCAGGGGATAGAGTGTAGAGTGTGAGGTATAGAGTGTAGGGTATAGAGTGTATGGTATAGAGTGTATGGTATAGATTGTAGGGCATAGAGTGTAGGGTATAGAGTGTAGAGTGTAGGGTATAGAGTGTAGGGTATAGAGTGTAGGGTATAGAGTGTATGGTATAGAGTGTATGGTATAGATTGTAGGGTATAGAGTGTAGGGTATAGAGTGTAGAGTGTAGGGTATAGAGTGTAGAGTGTAGGTTATAGAGTGTAGGGTATAGAGTGCAGAGTGTAGGGTATAGAGTGTAGAGTGTATGGTATAGAGTGTAGGGGATAAAGTGTATGGTATAGAGTGTAGGGGATAAAGTGTATGGTATAGAGTGTATGGTATAGAGTGTAGAGTATAGAGTGTAGGGTATAGAGTGTAGAGTGTAGGGTATAGAGTGTAGGGTATAGAGTGTAGGGTATAGAGTGTAGGGTGTAGAGATTAGGGTATAGAGTGTAGGGTATAGGGTGTAGGGTATAGAGTGTAGGGTGTAGAGTGTAGGGTATATAGTGTAGGGTATAGAGTGTAGGGTATAGAGTGTAGGGTATAGCGTGTAGGGTATAGAGTGTAGGTTATAGAGTGTAGGGTATAGAGTGTAGGGTATAAAGTGTAGAGTGTAGGGTATAGAGTGTATGGTATAGAGTGTAGAGTGTAGGGTATAGAGTGTATGGTATAGATTGTAGGGTGTAGAATGTATGTTATAGAGTGTAGGGTATAGAGTGTATGGTATAGATTGTAGGGTGTAGAATGTATGTTATAGAGTGTAGGGTATAGAGTGTATGGTATAGAGATTAGAGTGTAGGGTATAGAGTGTAGGGTATAGAGTGTATGGTATAGAGTCTAGGGTATAGAGTGTAGAGTGTAGGGTATAGAGTGTATGGTATAGAGTGTAGGGTATAGAGTGTAGGGTGTAGAGTGTATGGTATAGAGTGTAGGGTATAGTGTGTAGAGTGTAGGGTACAGAGTGTAGGGTATAGAGTGTAGGGTATAGAGTGTAGAGTGTAGAGTATAGAGTGTAGAGTTTAGGGTATAGAGTGTAGAGTGTAGGGTATAGAGTGTAGGGTATAGAGTGTAGGGTATTGAGTGTAGGGTATAGAGTGTAGAGTGTAGGGTATAGAGTGTAAGGTATAGAGTGTAGGGTATAGAGTGTAGGGTATAGAGTGTAGAGTATAGAGTGTAGGGTATAGAGTGTAGAGTGTAGCGTATAGAGTGTAGGGTATAGAGTGTAGGGTATAGTGTGTATGGTATAGAGTTTAGGGTATAGAGTGTATGGTATAGAGCGTAGGGTATCGAGTGTAGAGTGTAGGGTATAGAGTGTAGATTGTAGGGTATAGAGTGTGGGGTATATAGTGTAGAGTGTATGGTATAGAGTGTAGGGTATAGAGTGTGTGGTATAGAGTGTATGGTATAGCGTGTAGGGTATGGAGTGTATGGTATAGATTGTAGAGTGTAGGGTATAGTGTGTAGGGTATAGAGTGTAGGGTATGGAGTGTAGGGTATAGAGTGTAGGGTGTTGAGTGTAGGGTATAGCCTGTAGGGTATAGAGTGTAGGGTATAGAGTATAGAGTGTAGGGTATAGAGTGTAGGGTATAGAGTGTAGGGTATAGAGTGTAGAGTGTAGGGTATAGAGTGTAGAGTATAGAGTGTAGGGTATAGAGTGTAGGGTATAAAGTGTAGAGTGTAGGGTATAGAGTGTAGGGTATAGAGTGTAGGGTATAGAGTGTAGAGTATAGAGTGTAGAGTGTAGGGTGTACAGTGTAGGGTATAGCCTGTAGGGTATAGAGTGTAGGGTATAGAGTATAGAGTGTAGGGTATAGAGTGTAGGGTATAGAGTGTAGGGTATAGAGTGTATAGTGTAGGGTATAGAGTGTAAGGTATAGATTGTAGGGTATAGAGTGTAGAGTGTAGGGTATAGAGTGTAGGGTGTAGAGTGTAGGGTATAGAGTGTATAGTGTAGGGTATAGAGTGTAGGGTATAGAGTAAATGGTATAGAGTGTATGGTATAGAGTGTAGGGTATAGAGTGTAGGGTATAGAGTGTAGGGTATAAAGTGTAGAGTGTAGGGTATAGAGTGTAGGGTATAGAGTGTACGGTATAGAGTGTAGAGTGTAGGGTGTAGAGTGTAGGGTATAGAGTGTCAGGTATAGAGTGTAGGGTATAGAGTGTATGTTATAGAGTGTAGGGTATAGAGTGTAGAGTGTAGGGTATAGAGTGTAGGGTATAGTGTGTAGGGTATAGATTGTATGGTATAGAGTGTAGGGTATAGAGTGTAGGGCATAGAGTGTAGGGTATAGATTGTAGGGTATAGAGTGTAGAGTGTAGGGTATAGAGTGTAGAGTATAGAGTGTATGGTATAGAGTGTAGAGTGTAGGGTATAGAGTGTATAGTGTAGGTTATAGAGTGTAGGGTATAGAGTAAAGGGTATAGAGTGTGTGGTATAGAGTGTAGGGAATAGAGTGTAGAGTGTAGGGTATATAGTGTATGGTATAGAGTGTAGGGTATAGAGTGTAGGGTATATAGTGTAGGGTATAGAGTGTAGGGTATAGAGTGTAGTGCATAGAGTGTAGGGTATAGAGTGTAGAGTGTAGGGTATATAGTGTAGGGTATAGAGTGTAGGGTATAGATTGTAGGGTATAGAGTGTAGAGTGTAGGGATTAGAGTGTAGGGTATAGAATGTAGGGTATAGAGTGTAGAGTGTAGGGTATAGAGTGTAGGGTATAGAGTGTAGGCTATAGAGTGTAGGGTATATAGTGTAAAGTGTAGAGTGTAAGGTATAGAGTGTAGAGTGTAGTGTATAGAGTGTAGGGTATAGAGTGTATGGAATAGAGTGTAGGGTATAAAGTGTAGAGTGTAGGGTATAGAGTGTAGGGTATAGAGCGTAGGGTGTGGGGTATAGAGTGTAAGGTATAGAGTGTAGGGTATAGAGTGTAGAGTGTAGGGTATAGAGTGTAGGGTATAGAGTGTAGGGTATAGAGTGTAGGGTATAGAGTGTAGGGTATAGAGTGTAGAGTGTAGGGTATAGAGTGTAGGGTATGGAGTGTAGGGTATAGAGTGTAGGGTTTAGAGTGTAGAGTGTAGGGATTAGAGTGTATGGTATAGAGTGTAGGGTATAGAGTGTAGGGTGTAGAGTGTAGGGTATAGAGTGTAGAGTGTAGGGTATATAGTGTAGGGTATAGAGTGTATGGTATACAGTGTAGAGTGTAGGGTATAGAGTGTATAGTGTAGGGTATAGAGTGTATGGGTATAGAGTGTAGGGTATAGAGTGTAGGGTATAGAGCGTAGGGTGTAGGGTATAGAGTGTAGGGTATAAAGTGTAGGGTATAGAGTGTAGAGTGTAGGGTATAGAGTGTATGGTATAGAGTGTAGGGTATAGAGTGAAGGGTATAGAGTGTAGAGTGTAGGTATAGAGTGTATGGTATAGATTGTATGGTGTAGAGTGTATGGTATAGAGTTTAGGGTATAGAGTGTAGGGTATAGAGTGTAGAGTGTAGGGTATAGAGTGTAGGGTATAGAGTGTAGGGTATAGAGTGTAGGGTATAGAGTGTAGGGTATAGAGTGTAGAGTGTAGGGTATAGAGTGTAGGGTATGGAGTGTAGGGTATAGAGTGTAGGGTATAGAGTGTAGAGTGTAGGGATTAGAGTGTATGGTATAGAGTGTAGGGTATAGAGTGTAGAGTATAGGGTATAGAGTGTAGAGTATGGAGTGTAGAGTATAGAGTGTAGGTTATAGAGTGTAGAGTGTAGGGATTAGAGTGTAGTGCATAGAGTGTAGGGCATAGAGTGTATAGTGTAGGGTATAGAGTGTAGGGTATAGAGTATAGAGTGTAGGGTATAGAGTGTAGGGTATAGAGTGTAGAGTGTAGGGTATAGAGTGTAGAGTGTAGGGAATAGAGTGTAGGGTATAGAGTGCACGGAATAGAGTGTAGAGTGCATGGTATAGAGTGTAGGGTATAAAGTGTATGGTATAGAGTGTAGGGTACAGAGTGTAGGGTATAGAGTGTAGAGTGTAGGGATTAGACTGTAGGGTATAGAGTGTAGGGTATAGAATGTATAGAATAGAGTATAGGGTATAGAGTATAGAGTGTAGGGTATAGAGTGTAGGGTATAGAGCATAGGGTGTAGGGTATAGAGTGTAGGGTATAGAGTGTAGGGTATAGAGTGTAGAGTGTAGGGTATAGAGTGTATGGTATAGAGTGTAGGGTATAGAGTGAAGGGTATAGAGTGTAGAGTGTAGGTATAGAGTGTATGGTATAGATTGTATGGTGTAGAGTGTATGGTATAGAGTTTAGGGTATAGAGTGTATGGTATAGAGTGTAGGGTATAGAGTGTAGAGTGTAGGGTATAGAGTGTAGGGTATAGAGTGTAGGGCATAGTGTGTAGGGTATAGATTGTAGGGTATAGAGTGTATAGTGTAGGGTATAGAGTGTAGGGTTTAGAGTGTATGGTATATAGTGTAGGGAATAGAGTGTAGAGTGTATGGTATAGAGTGTAGGGTATAGAGTGTAGAGTGTAGGGTATAAAGTGTAGGGTATAGAGTGTAGAGTGTAGGGATTAGAGTGTAGGGTATAGAGTGTAGGGTATAGAGTGTAGAATGTATGGTATAGAGTGTAGGGTATAGAGTATAGAGTGTAGGGTATAGAGTGTAGGGTATAGTGTGTAAAGTGTAGAGTGTAGGGTATAGAGTGTAGAGTGTAGGGTATAGAGTGTAGGGTATAGAGTGTATGGAATAGAGTGTAGGGTATAGTGTGTAGAGTGTAGGGTATAGAGTGTATGGTATAGAGTGTAGGGTGTAGAGTGTAGGGTATAGAGTGTAGAGTGTAGGGTATAGAGTGTATGGTATAGAATGTAGGGTGTAGAGTGTAGGGTATAGAGTGTAGAGTGTAGGGTATAGAGTGTAGAGTGTAGGGTATAGAGTGTAGAGTGTATGGGATAGAGTGTAGGGGATAGAGTGTATGGTATAGAGTGTATGGTATAGAGTGTAGGGTATAGAGTGTAGGGTATAGAGTGTAGAGTGTAGGGTATAGAGTGTAGGGTATAGAGTGTAGAGTGTAGGGTATAGAGTGTAGGGTATAGAGTGTAGAGTGTATGGTATAGTGTGTATGGTATAGAGTGTATGATATAGATTGTAGGGTATAGAGTGTAGGGTATAGAGTGTAGAGTGTAGGGTATAGAGTGTAGAGTGTAGGGTATAGAGTGTAGGGTATAGAGTTTAGAGTGTAGGGTATACAGTGTAGGGTATAGAGTGTAGAGTGTATGGTATAGAGTGTAGGGGATAGAGTGTATGGTATAGAGTGTAGAGTGTAGGGTATAGAGTGTAGGGTATAGAGTTTATGGAATAGAGTGTAGGGTATAAAGTGTAGAGTGTAGGGTATAGAGTGTAGGGTATAGAGCGTAGGGTGTAGGGTATAGAGTGTAAGGTATAGAGTGTAGGGTATAGAGTGTAGAGTGTAGGGTATAGAGTGTATGGTATAGAGTGTAGGGTGTAGAGTGTAGGGTATAGAGTGTAGAGTGTAGGGTATAGAGTGTAGGGTATAGAGTGTATGTTATACAGTGTAGAGTGTAGGGTATAGAGTGTATAGTGTAGGGTATAGAGTGTCGGGTATAGAGTGTAGGGTATAGAGCGTATGGTATAGAGTGTAGGGTATAGAGTGTAGAGTGTAGGGTACAGAGTGGAGGGTATGGAGTGTAGGGTATAGAGTGTAGGGTATAGAGTTTAGGGTATAGAGTGTAGGGTATAGAGTGTAGAGTGTAGGGTATAGAGTGTAGGGTATAGAGTGTAGTGTATAGAGTGTAGAGTATAGAGTGTAGGGTATAGAGTGTAGGGTATAGAGTGTAGAGTGTAGAGTGTAGGGTATAGAGTGTAGGGTATAGAGTGTAGGGTATAGAGTGTAGAGTGTAGGGTATAGAGTGTATGGTATAGAGTGTAGGGTATAGAGTGTAGGGTATAGAGTGTAGGGTATAGAGTGTGGGGTATAGAGTGTAGAGTGTAGGGTATAGATTGTAGGGTATAGAGTGTAGAGTGTAGGGTATAGAGTGTAGGGTATAGAATGTAGGGTTTAGAGTGTAGGGTATAGAGTGTAGGGTATAGAGTGTAGATTGTAGGGTATAGATTGTAGGGTATGGATTGTATGGTATAGAGTGTAGGGTATAGAGTGTAGGGTATAGAATGTATGGAATAGAGTGTAGGGTATAGAGTGCATGGAATAGAGTGTAGAGTGTAGGGTATAGAGTGTAGGGTATAGAGTGTATGGTATAGAGTGTAGGGAATAGAGTGTAGGGTATAGAGCGTACTGATTACAGTGTAGGGTATAGAGTGTAGGGTATAGAATGTATGGAATAGAGTGTAAGGTATAGAGTATAGAGTGTAGGGTATAGAGTGTAGGGTATAGAGTGTAGGGTATAGAGTGTAGAGTGTAGGGTATAGAGTGTATGGTATAGAGTGTAGAGTGTAGAGTGTAGGGTATAGAGTGTATGGAATAGAGTGTAGGGTATAAAGTGTAGAGTGTAGGGTATAGAGTGCAGGGTATAGAGCGTAGGGTGTAGGGTATAGAGTGTAAGGTATAGAGTGTAGGGTATAGAGTGTAGAGTGTAGGGATTAGAGTGTATGGTATAGAGTGTAGGGTATAGAGTGTAGAGTATAGGGTATAGAGTGTAGAGTATGGAGTGTAGAGTATAGAGTGTAGGTTATAGAGTGTAGAGTGTAGGGATTAGAGTGTAGGGCATAGAGTGTAGGGCATAGAGTGTATAGTGTAGGGTATAGAGTGAAGGGTATAGAGTATAGAGTGTAGGGTATAGAGTGTAGGGTATAGAGTGTAGAGTGTAGGGTATAGAGTGTATGGTATAGAGTGTAGGGTATAGAATGTATGGAATAGAGTGTAGGGTATAGAGTGCATGGAATAGAGTGTAGAGTGTAGGGTATAGAGTGTAGGGTATAGAGTGTATGGTATAGAGTGTAGGGAATAGAGTGTAGGGTATAGAGTGTACTGATTACAGTGTAGGGTATAGAGTGTAGGGTATAGAATGTATGGAATAGAGTGTAGGGTATAGAGTATAGAGTGTAGGGTATAGAGTGTAGGGTATAGAGTGTAGAGTGTAGGGTATAGAGTGTATGGTATAGAGTGTAGAGTGTAGAGTGTAGGGTATAGAGTATAGAGTGAAGGGTATAGTGTGTAGAGTGTAGGGTATAGAGTGTAGGGTATAGAGCGTAGGGTGTAGGGTATAGAGTGTAGGGTATAGAGTGTAGGGTATAGAGTGTAGAGTGTAGGGTATAGAGTGTATGGTATAGAGTGTAGGGTGTAGAGTGTAGGGTATAGAGTGTAGAGTGTAGGGTATAGAGTGTAGAGTGTAGGGTATCGAGTGTAGAGTGTATGGGATAGAGTGTAGGGGATAGAGTGTATGGTATAGAGTGTATGGTATAGAGTGTAGGGTATAGAGTGTAGGGTATAGAGTGTAGAGTGTATGGTATAGAGTGTAGGGTATAGAGTGTAGGGTATAGAGTGTAGAGTGTAGGGTATAGAGTGTAGGGTATAGAGTGTAGAGTGTAGGGTATAGAGTGTAGGGTATAGAGTGTAGAGTGTATGGTATAGTGTGTATGGTATAGAGTGTATGATATAGATTGTAGGGTATAGAGTGTAGGGTATAGAGTGTAGAGTGTAGGGTATAGAGTGTAGAGTGTAGGGTATAGAGTGTAGGGTATAGAGTTTAGAGTGTAGGGTATACAGTGTAGGGTATAGAGTGTAGAGTGTATGGTATAGAGTGTAGGGGATAGAGTGTATGGTATAGAGTGTATGGTATAGAGTGTAGGGTATAGAGTGTAGGGTATAGAGTGTAGAGTGTAGGGTATAGAGTGTAGGGTATAGAGTGTAGGGTATAGAGTGTAGGGTGTAGAGTGTAGGGTATAGAGTGTAGGGTATAGGGTGTAGGGTATGGAGTGTAGGGTGTAGAATGTAGGGTATAGAGTGTAGGGTATAGAGTGTAGGGTATAGAGTGTAGGGTATAGCGTGTAGGGTATAGAGTGTAGGGTATAGAGTGTAGGGTATAGAGTGTAGGGGATAAAGTGTAGAGTGTAGGGTATAGAGTGTAGGGTATAGAGTGTAGAGTATAGAGTGTAAAGTGTAGAGTATAGGGTGTAGAGTGTAGAGTGTAGGGTATAGAGTGTAGAGTGTAGGGTATAGAGTGTAGGGTATAGAGTGTATGGTATAGAGTGTAGGGTATAGAGTGTAGAGTGTAGGGTATATAGTGTAGGGTATAATGTGTAGAGTGTAGGGTATAGAGTGTACGGTATAGAGGGTAGGGTTCATAGTGTATGGTGTATGGTGTAGAGTGTAGGGTATAGAGTGTAGGGTATAGAGTGTAGGGTATAGAGTGAATGGTATAGAGTGTAGGGTATAGAGTGTAAGCTATAAAGTGTAGGGTGAAGAGTGTAGGGTATAGAGTGTAGGGTATAGAGTGTAGGGTATAGAGTGTAGGGTATAGAGTGTAGAGTGTAGGGTATAGAGTGTAGGGTATAGAGTGTAGAGTGTAGGGTATAGAGTGTAGGGTTTAAAGAGTAGGGTATAGAGTGTAGAGTGTAGGGTATAGAGTGTAGAGAGTAGGGTATAGAGTGTAGGGTATAGAGTGTAGAGTGTAGGGTATAGAGTGTAGGGTATAGAGTGTAGAGTGTAGGGTATAAAGTGTAGAGAGTAGGGTATAGAGTGTAAGGTATAGAGTGTAGGTTATAGAGTGTAGGGTATAGAGTGTAGAGTGTAGGGTGTAGAGTATAGGGTATAGAGTGTAGGGTATAGAGTGTAGAGTGTAGGGTATAAAGTGTAGAGAGTAGGGTATAGAGTGTAGGGTATAGAGTGTAGGTTATAGAGTGTAGGGTATAGAGTGTGGAGTGTAGGGTGTAGATTGTAGGTTATAGAGTGTAGAGTGTAGGGTATAAAGTGTAGAGAGTAGGGTATAGAGTGTAGGGTATAGAGTGTAGGTTATAGAGTGTAGGGTATAGAGTGTGGAGGGTAGGGTGTAGAGTGTAGGGTATAGAGTGTAAGGTATAGAGTGTACGGTATAAAGTGTATGTTATAGAGTGTAGGGTATAGAGTGTAGAGTGTAGGGTATAGAGTGTAGGGTATAGAGTGTAGGGTATAGAGTGTAGGGTATAGAGTGTATGGTATAGAGTGTAGGGTATAGAGTGTAGAGTGTAGGGTATAGAGTGTAGGGTTTAGAGTGTATGGTATAGAGTGTAGGGTATAGATTGTAGGGTGTAGAGTGTAGAGTGTAGGGTATAGAGTGTAGGGTATAGAGTGTATGGTATAGAGTGTAGAGTGTAGGGTATAGAGTGTATATTGTAGGGTAAAAAGTGTAGGGTATAGAGAGTATGGTATAGAGTGTAGGGAATAGAGTGTAGAGTGTAGGGTATAGAGTGTAGGGTATAGAGTGTGGAGTGTAGGGTATAAAGTGTAGAGAGTAGGGTAAAGAGTGTAGGGTATAGAGTGTAGGTTATAGAGTGTAGGGTATAGAGTGTAGAGTGTAGGGTATAGAGTGTAGGGTATGGAGTGTAGGGTATAGAGTGTAGGGTATAGAGTGTAGAGTGTAGGGATTAGAGTGTATGGTATAGAGTGTAGGGTGTAGAGTGTAGGGTATAGAGTGTAGAGTGTAGGGTATAGAGTGTAGAGTGTAGGGTATAGAGTGTAGAGTGTATGGGATAGAGTGTAGGGGATAGAGTGTATGGTATAGAGTGTATGGTATAGAGTGTAGGGTATAGAGTGTAGGGTATAGAGTGTAGAGTGTAGGGTATAGAGTGTAGGGTATAGAGTGTAGAGTGTAGGGTATAGAGTGTAGGGTATAGAGTGTAGAGTGTATGGTATAGTGTGTATGGTATAGAGTGTATGATATAGATTGTAGGGTATAGAGTGTAGGGTATAGAGTGTAGAGTGTAGGGTATAGAGTGTAGAGTGTAGGGTATAGAGTGTATGGTATAGAGTGTAGGGTGTAGGGTATAGAGTGTAGAGTGTAGGGTATAGAGTGTAGAGTGTATGGGATAGAGTGTAGGGGATAGAGTGTATGGTATAGAGTGTATGGTATAGAGTGTAGGGTATAGAGTGTAGGGTATAGAGTGTAGAGTGTAGGGTATAGAGTGTAGGGTATAGAGTGTAGAGTGTAGGGTATAGAGTGTAGGGTATAGAGTGTAGAGTGTATGGTATAGTGTGTATGGTATAGAGTGTATGATATAGATTGTAGGGTATAGAGTGTAGGGTATAGAGTGTAGAGTGTAGGGTATAGAGTTTAGAGTGTAGGGTATACAGTGTAGGGTATAGAGTGTAGAGTGTATGGTATAGAGTGTAGGGGATAGAGTGTATGGTATAGAGTGTAGAGTGTAGGGTATAGAGTGTAGGGTATAGAGTTTATGGAATAGAGTGTAGGGTATAAAGTGTAGAGTGTAGGGTATAGAGTGTAGGGTATAGAGCGTAGGGTGTAGGGTATAGAGTGTAAGGTATAGAGTGTAGGGTATAGAGTGTAGAGTGTAGGGTATAGAGTGTATGGTATAGAGTGTAGGGTGTAGAGTGTAGGGTATAGAGTGTAGAGTGTAGGGTATAGAGTGTAGGGTATAGAGTGTATGTTATACAGTGTAGAGTGTAGGGTATAGAGTGTATAGTGTAGGGTATAGAGTGTCGGGTATAGAGTGTAGGGTATAGAGCGTATGGTATAGAGTGTAGGGTATAGAGTGTAGAGTGTAGGGTACAGAGTGGAGGGTATGGAGTGTAGGGTATAGAGTGTAGGGTATAGAGTTTAGGGTATAGAGTGTAGGGTATAGAGTGTAGAGTGTAGGGTATAGAGTGTAGGGTATAGAGTGTAGGGTATAGAGTGTAGAGTATAGAGTGTAGGGTATAGAGTGTAGGGTATAGAGTGTAGAGTGTAGGGTATAGAGTGTAGGGTATAGAGTGTAGGGTATAGAGTGTAGGGTATAGAGTGTAGGGTATAGAGTGTAGAGTGTAGGGTATAGAGTGTAGGGTATGGAGTGTAGGGTATAGAGTGTAGGGTATAGAGTGTAGAGTGTAGGGATTAGAGTGTATGGTATAGAGTGTAGGGTATAGAGTGTAGAGTATAGGGTATAGAGTGTAGAGTATGGAGTGTAGAGTATAGAGTGTAGGTTATAGAGTGTAGAGTGTAGGGATTAGAGTGTAGTGCATAGAGTGTAGGGCATAGAGTGTATAGTGTAGGGTATAGAGTGTAGGGTATAGAGTATAGAGTGTAGGGTATAGAGTGTAGGGTATAGAGTGTAGAGTGTAGGGTATAGAGTGTAGAGTGTAGGGAATAGAGTGTAGGGTATAGAGTGCATGGAATAGAGTGTAGAGTGCATGGTATAGAGTGTAGGGTATAAAGTGTATGGTATAGAGTGTAGGGTACAGAGTGTAGGGTATAGAGTGTAGAGTGTAGGGATTAGACTGTAGGGTATAGAGTGTAGGGTATAGAATGTATAGAATAGAGTATAGGGTATAGAGTATAGAGTGTAGGGTATAGAGTGTAGGGTATAGAGCATAGGGTGTAGGGTATAGAGTGTAGGGTATAGAGTGTAGGGTATAGAGTGTAGAGTGTAGGGTATAGAGTGTATGGTATAGAGTGTAGGGTATAGAGTGAAGGGTATAGAGTGTAGAGTGTAGGTATAGAGTGTATGGTATAGATTGTATGGTGTAGAGTGTATGGTATAGAGTTTAGGGTATAGAGTGTATGGTATAGAGTGTAGGGTATAGAGTGTAGAGTGTAGGGTATAGAGTGTAGGGTATAGAGTGTAGGGCATAGTGTGTAGGGTATAGATTGTAGGGTATAGAGTGTATAGTGTAGGGTATAGAGTGTAGGGTTTAGAGTGTATGGTATATAGTGTAGGGAATAGAGTGTAGAGTGTATGGTATAGAGTGTAGGGTATAGAGTGTAGAGTGTAGGGTATAAAGTGTAGGGTATAGAGTGTAGAGTGTAGGGATTAGAGTGTAGGGTATAGAGTGTAGGGTATAGAGTGTAGAATGTATGGTATAGAGTGTAGGGTATAGAGTATAGAGTGTAGGGTATAGAGTGTAGGGTATAGTGTGTAAAGTGTAGAGTGTAGGGTATAGAGTGTAGAGTGTAGGGTATAGAGTGTAGGGTATAGAGTGTATGGAATAGAGTGTAGGGTATAGTGTGTAGAGTGTAGGGTATAGAGTGTATGGTATAGAGTGTAGGGTGTAGAGTGTAGGGTATAGAGTGTAGAGTGTAGGGTATAACATAGTAACATAGTTAGTAAGGCCGAAAAAAGACATTTGTCCATCCAGTTCAGCCTATATTCCATCATAATAAATCCCCAGATCTACGTCCTTCTACAGAACCTAATAATTGTATGATACAATATTGTTCTGCTCCAGGAAGACATCCAGGCCTCTCTTGAACCCCTCGACTGAGTTCGCCATCACCACCTCCTCAGGCAAGCAATTCCAGATTCTCACTGCCCTAACAGTAAAGAATCCTCTTCTATGTTGGTGGAAAAACCTTCTCTCCTCCAGACGCAAAGAATGCCCCCTTGTGCCCGTCACCTTCCTTGGTATAAACAGATCCTCAGCGAGATATTTGTATTGTCCCCTTATATACTTATACATGGTTATTAGATCGCCCCTCAGTCGTCTTTTTTCTAGACTAAATAATCCTAATTTCGCTAATCTATCTGGGTATTGTAGTTCTCCCATCCCCTTTATTAATTTTGTTGCCCTCCTTTGTACTCTCTCTAGTTCCATTATATCCTTCCTGAGCACCGGTGCCCAAAACTGGACACAGTACTCCATGTGCGGTCTAACTAGGGATTTGTACAGAGGCAGTATAATGCTCTCATCATGTGTATCCAGACCTCTTTTAATGCACCCCATGATCCTGTTTGCCTTGGCAGCTGCTGCCTGGCACTGGCTGCTCCAGGTAAGTTTATCATTAACTAGGATCCCCAAGTCCTTCTCCCTGTCAGATTTACCCAGTGGTTTCCCATTCAGTGTGTAATGGTGATATTGATTCCCTCTTCCCATGTGTATAACCTTACATTTATCATTGTTAAACCTCATCTGCCACCTTTCAGCCCAAGTTTCCAACTTATCCAGATCCATCTGTAGCAGAATACTATCTTCTCTTGTATTAACTGCTTTACATAGTTTTGTATCATCTGCAAATATCGATATTTTACTGTGTAAACCTTCTACCAGATCATTAATGAATATGTTGAAGAGAACAGGTCCCAATACTGACCCCTGCGGTACCCCACTGGTCACAGCGACCCAGTTAGAGACTATACCATTTATAACCACCCTCTGCTTTCTATCACTAAGCCAGTTACTAACCCATTTACACACATTTTCCCCCAGACCAAGCATTCTCCTTTTGTGTACCAACCTCTTGTGCGGCACGGTATCAAACGCTTTGGAAAAATCGAGATATACCACGTCCAATGACTCACCGTGGTCCAGTCTATAGCTTACCTCTTCATAAAAACTGATTAGATTGGTTTGACAGGAGCGATTTCTCATAAACCCATGCTGATATGGAGTTAAACAGTTATTCTCATTGAGATAATCCAGAATAACATCCCTCAGAAACCCTTCAAATATTTTACCAACAATAGAGGTTAGACTTACTGGCCTATAATTTCCAGGTTCACTTTTAGAGCCCTTTTTGAATATTGGCACCACATTTGCTATGCGCCAGTCCTGCGGAACAAACCCTGTCGCTATAGAGTCACTAAAAATAAGAAATAATGGTTTATCTATTACATTACTTAGTTCTCTTAGTACTCGTGGGTGTATGCCATCCGGACCCGGAGATTTATCTATTTTAATCTTATTTAGCCGGTTTCGCACCTCTTCTTGGGTTAGATTGGTGACCCTTAATATAGGGTTTTCATTGTTTCTTGGGATTTCACCTAGCATTTCATTTTCCACCGTGAATACCGTGGAGAAGAAGGTGTTTAATATGTTAGCTTTTTCCTCGTCATCTACAACCATTCTTTCCTCACTATTTTTTAAGGGGCCTACATTTTCAGTTTTTATTCTTTTACTATTGATATAGTTGAAGAACAGTTTGGGATTAGTTTTACTCTCCTTAGCAATGTGCTTCTCTGTTTCCTTTTTGGCAGCTTTAATTAGTTTTTTAGATAAAGTATTTTTCTCCCTATAGTTTTTTAGAGCTTCAATGGTGCCATCCTGCTTTAGTAGTGCAAATGCTTTCTTTTTACTGTTAATTGCCTGTCTTACTTCTTTGTTTAGCCACATTGGGTTTTTCCTATTTCTATTCCTTTTATTCCCACAAGGTATAAACCGCTTACACTGCCTATTTAGGATGTTCTTAAACATTTCCCATTTATTATCTGTATTCTCATTTCTGAGGATATTGTCCCAGTCTACCAGATTAAGGGCATCTCTAAGCTGTTCAAACTTTGCCTTCCTAAAGTTCAATGTTTTTGTGACTCCCTGACAAGTCCCCCTAGTGAAAGACAGGTGAAACTGCACAATATTGTGGTCGCTATTTCCTAAATGCCCAACCACCTGCAGATTTGTTATTCTGTCAGGTCTATTAGATAGTATTAGGTCTAAAAGTGCTGCTCCTCTGGTTGGATTCTGCACCAATTGTGAAAGATAATTTTTCTTGGTTATTAGCAGAAACCTGTTGCCTTTATGGGTTTCACAGGTTTCTGTTTCCCAGTTAATATCCGGGTAGTTAAAGTCCCCCATAACCAGGACCTCATTATGGGTTGCAGCTTCATCTATCTGCTTTAGAAGTAGACTTTCCATGCTTTCTGTTATATTTGGGGGTTTGTAACAGACCCCAATGAGAATTTTGTTACCATTTTTCCCTCCATGAATTTCAACCCATATGGACTCGACATCCTCATTCCCTTCGCTAATATCCTCCCTTAAAGTGGACTTTAGACAAGACTTTACATAGAGACAAACCCCTCCTCCTCTCCGATTTTTACGATCCTTTCTAAACAGACTGTAACCCTGTAAGTTAACTGCCCAGTCATAGCTTTCATCTAACCATGTCTCGGTTATTCCCACTATGTCAAAGTTACCTGTAGATATTTCTGCTTCTAGTTCTTCCATCTTGTTTGTCAGGCTTCTGGCGTTTGCGAGCATGCAGTTTAGAGGATTTTGTTTTGTTCCAATCTCCTCACTGTGGATTGTTTTAGAAATGTTCTTACCTCCCTTCTGAGTATGTTTTCCTGGGTCGTCTTTGTTCGAGTCTAATGTTTTTCTTCCCGTCCCCTCTTCTTCTAGTTTAACGCCCTCCTGATGAGTGTAGCGAGTCTTCTGGCGAATGTGTGTTTCCCAGGTTTGTTGAGGTGTAGTCCGTCTCTGGCGAGGAGTCCATCATACCAGTAATTCACACCGTGGTCCAGGAATCCAAATCCTTGTTGTCTGCACCATCGTCTTAGCCAGTTGTTTGCATCAAGGATCCTGTTCCATCTCCTGGTGCCATGCCCGTCTACTGGAAGGATAGAAGAAAAAACTACCTGTGCATCCAGTTCCTTTACTTTCTTCCCCAACTCTTCAAAGTCCTTGCAGATTGTCGGTAGGTCCTTCCTTGCCGTGTCATTGGTGCCAACATGTATCAGAAGAAATGGGTGGACGTCCTTGGAGCTGAAGAGCTTTGGTATCCTATCGGTCACATCCTTGATCATCGCACCTGGAAGGCAGCATACTTCTCTTGCAGTTATGTCCGGTCTGCAGATGGCTGCTTCGGTGCCTCTCAGTAGTGAGTCTCCCACCACCACCACTCTTTGTTGCTTCTTGGCTGTACTTTTTGCTGTCACTTGTTGCTGTGTGCCCTTTTCTTTTTTGCTTGCTGGTATTGCTTCATTCTTAGGTGTGCCATCTTCATCCTCTACAAAGATTTGATATCGGTTCTTCAGTTGTGTGGTTGGTGATTTCTCCATGGTCTTCTTGCTTCTTTTGGTCACATGCTTCCACTCATCTGCTTTTGGAGGTTCTCTGACACTTTTTGCACCTTCTGTGACCAGTAGAGATGCTTCTGTTCTGTCTAGAAAGTCTTCATTCTCTTTGATGAGTTTCAAAGTTGCTATTCTTTCTTCCAGACCCCGCACCTTTTCTTCTAAAAGGGCCACTAGTCTACACTTCTGACAGGTGAAATTGGATTCTTCTTCTGGTCGATCTGTGAACATGTAGCACATGCTGCAGCTCACCATGTAGGTTGTCACATCTGCCATGTTGCTCCTAGATCCTGCTGACTTGCTGTGTGTTTTCCTTCTTGTGTAATCTACTCAGCCAAGCTCTCTTGCAATAATGTCCTACAGGCAAAAATTCTGTTGTTTGGTGATGCTTTCGAAGCAGCTGGTCCCGGCTGTACCCAACGATCTTCTAGCTTAGGGAGACTTCGCTTCTCCCAGAAGGCACCTGGAATATGCAAATTAGCCTCCTGAAGCTTGAATCCCTGGTTTGGTGATGCTTTCGAAGCAGCTGGTCCCGGCTGTACCCAACGATCTTCTAGCTTAGGGAGACTTCGCTTCTCCCAGAAGGCACCTGGAATATGCAAATTAGCCTCCTGAAGCTTGAATCCCTGGTTTGGTGATGCTTTCGAAGCAGCTGGTCCCGGCTGTACCCAACGATCTTCTAGCTTAGGGAGACTTCGCTTCTCCCAGAAGGCACCTGGAATATGCAAATTAGCCTCCTGAAGCTTGAATCCCTGGTTTGGTGATGCTTTCGAAGCAGCTGGTCCCGGCTGTACCCAACGATCTTCTAGCTTAGGGAGACTTCGCTTCTCCCAGAAGGCACCTGGAATATGCAAATTAGCCTCCTGAAGCTTGAATCCCTGGTTTGGTGATGCTTTCGAAGCAGCTGGTCCCGGCTGTACCCAACGATCTTCTAGCTTAGGGAGACTTCGCTTCTCCCAGAAGGCACCTGGAATATGCAAATTAGCCTCCTGAAGCTTGAATCCCTGGTTTGGTGATGCTTTCGAAGCAGCTGGTCCCGGCTGTACCCAACGATCTTCTAGCTTAGGGAGACTTCGCTTCTCCCAGAAGGCACCTGGAATATGCAAATTAGCCTCCTGAAGCTTGAATCCCTGGTTTGGTGATGCTTTCGAAGCAGCTGGTCCCGGCTGTACCCAACGATCTTCTAGCTTAGGGAGACTTCGCTTCTCCCAGAAGGCACCTGGAATATGCAAATTAGCCTCCTGAAGCTTGAATCCCTGGTTTGGTGATGCTTTCGAAGCAGCTGGTCCCGGCTGTACCCAACGATCTTCTAGCTTAGGGAGACTTCGCTTCTCCCAGAAGGCACCTGGAATATGCAAATTAGCCTCCTGAAGCTTGAATCCCTGGTTTGGTGATGCTTTCGAAGCAGCTGGTCCCGGCTGTACCCAACGATCTTCTAGCTTAGGGAGACTTCGCTTCTCCCAGAAGGCACCTGGAATATGCAAATTAGCCTCCTGAAGCTTGAATCCCTGGTTTGGTGATGCTTTCGAAGCAGCTGGTCCCGGCTGTACCCAACGATCTTCTAGCTTAGGGAGACTTCGCTTCTCCCAGAAGGCACCTGGAATATGCAAATTAGCCTCCTGAAGCTTGAATCCCTGGTTTGGTGATGCTTTCGAAGCAGCTGGTCCCGGCTGTACCCAACGATCTTCTAGCTTAGGGAGACTTCGCTTCTCCCAGAAGGCACCTGGAATATGCAAATTAGCCTCCTGAAGCTTGAATCCCTGGTTTGGTGATGCTTTCGAAGCAGCTGGTCCCGGCTGTACCCAACGATCTTCTAGCTTAGGGAGACTTCGCTTCTCCCAGAAGGCACCTGGAATATGCAAATTAGCCTCCTGAAGCTTGAATCCCTGGTTTGGTGATGCTTTCGAAGCAGCTGGTCCCGGCTGTACCCAACGATCTTCTAGCTTAGGGAGACTTCGCTTCTCCCAGAAGGCACCTGGAATATGCAAATTAGCCTCCTGAAGCTTGAATCCCTGGATTGGTGATGCTTTCGAAGCAGCTGGTCCCGGCTGTACCCAACGATCTTCTAGCTTAGGGAGACTTCGCTTCTCCCAGAAGGCACCTGGAATATGCAAATTAGCCTCCTGAAGCTTGAATCCCTATAGAGTGTATGGTATAGAGTGTAGGGTGTAGAGTGTAGGGTATAGAGTGTAGAGTGTAGGGTATAGAGTGTAGAGTGTAGGGTATAGAGTGTAGAGTGTATGGGATAGAGTGTAGGGGATAGAGTGTATGGTATAGAGTGTATGGTATAGAGTGTAGGGTATAGAGTGTAGGGTATAGAGTGTAGAGTGTAGGGTATAGAGTGTAGGGTATAGAGTGTAGAGTGTAGGGTATAGAGTGTAGGGTATAGAGTGTAGAGTGTATGGTATAGTGTGTATGGTATAGAGTGTATGATATAGATTGTAGGGTATAGAGTGTAGGGTATAGAGTGTAGAGTGTAGGGTATAGAGTGTAGAGTGTAGGGTATAGAGTGTAGGGTATAGAGTTTAGAGTGTAGGGTATACAGTGGAGGGTATAGAGTGTAGAGTGTATGGTATAGAGTGTAGGGGATAGAGTGTATGGTATATGCTGCCTTCCAGGTGCGATGATCAAGGATGTGACCGATAGGATACCAAAGCTCTTCAGCTCCAAGGACGTCCACCCATTTCTTCTGATACATGTTGGCACCAATGACACGGCAAGGAAAGACCTACCGACAATCTGCAAGGACTTTGAAGAGTTGGGGAAGAAAGTAAAGGAACTGGATGCACAGGTAGTTTTTTCTTCTATCCTTCCAGTAGACGGGCATGGCACCAGGAGATGGAACAGGATCCTTGATGCAAACAACTGGCTAAGACGATGGTGCAGACAACAAGGATTTGGATTCCTGGACCACGGTGTGAATTACTGGTATGATGGACTCCTCGCCAGAGACGGACTACACCTCAACAAACCTGGGAAACACACATTCGCCAGAAGACTCGCTACACTCATCAGGAGGGCGTTAAACTAGAAGAAGAGGGGACGGGAAGAAAAACATTAGACTCGAACAAAGACGACCCAGGAAAACATACTCAGAAGGGAGGTAAGAACATTTCTAAAACAATCCACAGTGAGGAGATTGGAACAAAACAAAATCCTCTAAACTGCATGCTCGCAAACGCCAGAAGCCTGACAAACAAGATGGAAGAACTAGAAGCAGAAATATCTACAGGTAACTTTGACATAGTGGGAATAACCGAGACATGGTTAGATGAAAGCTATGACTGGGCAGTTAACTTACAGGGTTACAGTCTGTTTAGAAAGGATCGTAAAAATCGGAGAGGAGGAGGGGTTTGTCTCTATGTAAAGTCTTGTCTAAAGTCCACTTTAAGGGAGGATATTAGCGAAGGGAATGAGGATGTCGAGTCCATATGGGTTGAAATTCATGGAGGGAAAAATGGTAACAAAATTCTCATTGGGGTCTGTTACAAACCCCCAAATATAACAGAAAGCATGGAAAGTCTACTTCTAAAGCAGATAGATGAAGCTGCAACCCATAATGAGGTCCTGGTTATGGGGGACTTTAACTACCCGGATATTAACTGGGAAACAGAAACCTGTGAAACCCATAAAGGCAACAGGTTTCTGCTAATAACCAAGAAAAATTATCTTTCACAATTGGTGCAGAATCCAACCAGAGGAGTAGCACTTTTAGACCTAATACTATCTAATAGACCTGACAGAATAACAAATCTGCAGGTGGTTGAGCATTTAGGAAATAGCGACCACAATATTGTGCAGTTTCACCTGTCTTTCACTAGGGGGACTTGTCAGGGAGTCACAAAAACACTGAACTTTAGGAAGGCAAAGTTTGACCAGCTTAGAGATGCCCTTAATCTGGTAGACTGGGACAATATCCTCAGAAATGAGAATACAGATAATAAATGGGAAATGTTTAAGAACATCCTAAATAGGCAGTGTAAGCGGTTTATACCTTGTGGGAATAAAAGGACTAGAAATAGGAAAAACCCAATGTGGCTAAACAAAGAAGTAAGACAGGCAATTAACAGTAAAAAGAAAGCATTTGCACTACTAAAGCAGGATGGCACCATTGAAGCTCTAAAAAACTATAGGGAGAAAAATACTTTATCTAAAAAACTAATTAAAGCTGCCAAAAAGGAAACAGAGAAGCACATTGCTAAGGAGAGTAAAACTAATCCCAAACTGTTCTTCAACTATATCAATAGTAAAAGAATAAAAACTGAAAATGTAGGCCCCTTAAAAAATAGTGAGGAAAGAATGGTTGTAGATGACGAGGAAAAAGCTAACATATTAAACACCTTCTTCTCCACGGTATTCACGGTGGAAAATGAAATGCTAGGTGAAATCCCAAGAAACAATGAAAACCCTATATTAAGGGTCACCAATCTAACCCAAGAAGAGGTGCGAAACCGGCTAAATAAGATTAAAATAGATAAATCTCCGGGTCCGGATGGCATACACCCACGAGTACTAAGAGAATTAAGTAATGTAATAGATAAACCATTATTTCTTATTTTTAGGGACTCTATAGCGACAGGGTCTGTTCCGCAGGATTGGCGCATAGCAAATGTGGTGCCAATATTCAAAAAGGGCTCTAAAAGTGAACCTGGAAATTATAGGCCAGTAAGTCTAACCTCTATTGTTGGTAAAATATTTGAAGGGTTTCTGAGGGATGTTATTCTGGATTATCTCAATGAGAATAACTGTTTAACTCCATATCAGCATGGGTTTATGAGAAATCGCTCCTGTCAAACCAATCTAATCAGTTTTTATGAAGAGGTAAGCTATAGGCTGGACCACGGTGAGTCATTGGACGTGGTATATCTCGATTTTTCCAAAGCGTTTGATGCTGTGCCGCACAAGAGGTTGGTACACAAAATGAGAATGCTTGGTCTGGGGGAAAATGTGTGTAAATGGATTAGTAACTGGCTTAGTGATAGAAAGCAGAGGGTGGTTATAAATGGTATAGTCTCTAACTGGGTCGCTGTGACCAGTGGGGTACCGCAGGGGTCAGTATTGGGACCTGTTCTCTTCAACATATTCATTAATGATCTGGTAGAAGGTTTACACAGTAAAATATCGATATTTGCAGATGATACAAAACTATGTAAAGCAGTTAATACAAGAGAAGATAGTATTCTGCTACAGATGGATCTGGATAAGTTGGAAACTTGGGCTGAAAGGTGGCAGATGAGGTTTAACAATGATAAATGTAAGGTTATACACATGGGAAGAGGGAATCAATATCACCATTACACACTGAACGGGAAACCACTGGGTAAATCTGACAGGGAGAAGGACTTGGGGATCCTAGTTAATGATAAACTTACCTGGAGCAGCCAGTGCCAGGCAGCAGCTGCCAAGGCAAACAGGATCATGGGGTGCATTAAAAGAGGTCTGGATACACATGATGAGAGCATTATACTGCCTCTGTACAAATCCCTAGTTAGACCGCACATGGAGTACTGTGTCCAGTTTTGGGCACCGGTGCTCAGGAAGGATATAATGGAACTAGAGAGAGTACAAAGGAGGGCAACAAAATTAATAAAGGGGATGGGAGAACTACAATACCCAGATAGATTAGCGAAATTAGGATTATTTAGTCTAGAAAAAAGACGACTGAGGGGCGATCTAATAACCATGTATAAGTATATAAGGGGACAATACAAATATCTCGCTGAGGATCTGTTTATACCAAGGAAGGTGACGGGCACAAGGGGGCATTCTTTGCGTCTGGAGGAGAGAAGGTTTTTCCACCAACATAGAAGAGGATTCTTTACTGTTAGGGCAGTGAGAATCTGGAATTGCTTGCCTGAGGAGGTGGTGATGGCGAACTCAGTCGAGGGGTTCAAGAGAGGCCTGGATGTCTTCCTGGAGCAGAACAATATTGTATCATACAATTATTAGGTTCTGTAGAAGGACGTAGATCTGGGTATTTATTATGATGGAATATAGGCTGAACTGGATGGACAAATGTCTTTTTTCGGCCTTACTAACTATGTTACTATGTTACTATGTTACTATGTTATAGAGTGTAGAGTGTAGGGTATAGAGTGTAGGGTATAGAGTTTATGGAATAGAGTGTAGGGTATAAAGTGTAGAGTGTAGGGTATAGAGTGTAGGGTATAGAGCGTAGGGTGTAGGGTATAGAGTGTAAGGTATAGAGTGTAGGGTATAGAGTGTAGAGTGTAGGGAATAGAGTGTATGGTATAGAGTGTAGGGTGTAGAGTGTAGGGTATAGAGTGTAGAGTGTAGGGTATAGAGTGTAGGGTATAGAGTGTATGTTATACAGTGTAGAGTGTAGGGTATAGAGTGTATAGTGTAGGGTATAGAGTGTCGGGTATAGAGTGTAGGGTATAGAGCGTATGGTATAGAGTGTAGGGTATAGAGTGTAGAGTGTAGGGTACAGAGTGGAGGGTATGGAGTGTAGGGTATAGAGTGTAGGGTATAGAGTTTAGGGTATAGAGTGTAGGGTATAGAGTGTAGAGTGTAGGGTATAGAGTGTAGGGTATAGAGTGTAGGGTATAGAGTGTAGAGTATAGAGTGTAGGGTATAGAGTGTAGGGTATAGAGTGTAGAGTGTAGAGTGTAGGGTATAGAGTGTAGGGTATAGAGTGTAGGGTATAGAGTGTAGAGTGTAGGGTATAGAGTGTATGGTATAGAGTGTAGGGTATAGAGTGTAGGGTATAGAGTGTAGGGTATAGAGTGTGGGGTATAGAGTGTAGAGTGTAGGGTATAGATTGTAGGGTATAGAGTGTAGAGTGTAGGGTATAGAGTGTAGGGTATAGAATGTAGGGTTTAGAGTGTAGGGTATAGAGTGTAGGGTATAGAGTGTAGATTGTAGGGTATAGATTGTAGGGTATGGATTGTATGGTATAGAGTGTAGGGTATAGAGTGTAGGGTATAGAATGTATGGAATAGAGTGTAGGGTATAGAGTGCATGGAATAGAGTGTAGAGTGTAGGGTATAGAGTGTAGGGTATAGAGTGTATGGTATAGAGTGTAGGGAATAGAGTGTAGGGTATAGAGCGTACTGATTACAGTGTAGGGTATAGAGTGTAGGGTATAGAATGTATGGAATAGAGTGTAGGGTATAGAGTATAGAGTGTAGGGTATAGAGTGTAGGGTATAGAGTGTAGGGTATAGAGTGTAGAGTGTAGGGTATAGAGTGTATGGTATAGAGTGTAGAGTGTAGAGTGTAGGGTATAGAGTGTATGGAATAGAGTGTAGGGTATAAAGTGTAGAGTGTAGGGTATAGAGTGCAGGGTATAGAGCGTAGGGTGTAGGGTATAGAGTGTAAGGTATAGAGTGTAGGGTATAGAGTGTAGAGTGTAGGGATTAGAGTGTATGGTATAGAGTGTAGGGTATAGAGTGTAGAGTATAGGGTATAGAGTGTAGAGTATGGAGTGTAGAGTATAGAGTGTAGGTTATAGAGTGTAGAGTGTAGGGATTAGAGTGTAGGGCATAGAGTGTAGGGCATAGAGTGTATTGTGTAGGGTATAGAGTGAAGGGTATAGAGTATAGAGTGTAGGGTATAGAGTGTAGGGTATAGAGTGTAGAGTGTAGGGTATAGAGTGTATGGTATAGAGTGTAGGGTATAGAATGTATGGAATAGAGTGTAGGGTATAGAGTGCATGGAATAGAGTGTAGAGTGTAGGGTATAGAGTGTAGGGTATAGAGTGTACTGATTACAGTGTAGGGTATAGAGTGTAGGGTATAGAATGTATGGAATAGAGTGTAGGGTATAGAGTATAGAGTGTAGGGTATAGAGTGTAGGGTATAGAGTGTAGAGTGTAGGGTATAGAGTGTATGGTATAGAGTGTAGAGTGTAGAGTGTAGGGTATAGAGTATAGAGTGAAGGGTATAGTGTGTAGAGTGTAGGGTATAGAGTGTAGGGTATAGAGCGTAGGGTGTAGGGTATAGAGTGTAGGGTATAGAGTGTAGGGTATAGAGTGTAGAGTGTAGGGTATAGAGTGTATGGTATAGAGTGTAGGGTGTAGAGTGTAGGGTATAGAGTGTAGAGTGTAGGGTATAGAGTGTAGAGTGTAGGGTATAGAGTGTAGAGTGTATGGGATAGAGTGTAGGGGATAGAGTGTATGGTATAGAGTGTATGGTATAGAGTGTAGGGTATAGAGTGTAGGGTATAGAGTGTAGAGTGTATGGTATAGAGTGTAGGGTATAGAGTGTAGGGTATAGAGTGTAGAGTGTAGGGTATAGAGTGTAGGGTATAGAGTGTAGAGTGTAGGGTATAGAGTGTAGGGTATAGAGTGTAGAGTGTATGGTATAGTGTGTATGGTATAGAGTGTATGATATAGATTGTAGGGTATAGAGTGTAGGGTATAGAGTGTAGAGTGTAGGGTATAGAGTGTAGAGTGTAGGGTATAGAGTGTAGGGTATAGAGTTTATAGTGTAGGGTATACAGTGTAGGGTATAGAGTGTAGAGTGTATGGTATAGAGTGTAGGGGATAGAGTGTATGGTATAGAGTGTATGGTATAGAGTGTAGGGTATAGAGTGTAGGGTATAGAGTGTAGAGTGTAGGGTATAGAGTGTAGGGTATAGAGTGTAGGGTATAGAGTGTAGGGTGTAGAGTGTAGGGTATAGAGTGTAGGGTATAGGGTGTAGGGTATGGAATGTAGGGTGTAGAATGTAGGGTATAGAGTGTAGGGTATAGAGTGTAGGGTATAGCGTGTAGGGTATAGAGTGTAGGGTATAGAGTGTAGGGTATAGAGTGTAGGGGATAAAGTGTAGAGTGTAGGGTATAGAGTGTAGGGTATAGAGTGTAGAGTATAGAGTGTAAAGTGTAGAGTATAGGGTGTAGAGTGTAGAGTGTAGGGTATAGAGTGTAGAGTGTAGGGTATAGAGTGTAGGGTATAGAGTGTATGGTATAGAGTGTAGGGTATAGAGTGTAGAGTGTAGGGTATATAGTGTAGGGTATAATGTGTAGAGTGTAGGGTATAGAGTGTACGGTATAGAGGGTAGGGTTCATAGTGCATGGTGTATGGTGTAGAGTGTAGGGTATAGAGTGTAGGGTATAGAGTGTAGGGTATAGAGTGAATGGTATAGAGTGTAGGGTATAGAGTGTAAGCTATAAAGTGTAGGGTGAAGAGTGTAGGGTATAGAGTGTAGGGTATAGAGTGTAGGGTATAGAGTGTAGGGTATAGAGTGTAGAGTGTAGGGTATAGAGTGTAGGGTATAGAGTGTAGAGTGTAGGGTATAGAGTGTAGGGTTTAAAGAGTAGGGTATAGAGTGTAGAGTGTAGGGTATAGAGTGTAGAGAGTAGGGTATAGAGTGTAGGGTATAGAGTGTAGAGTGTAGGGTATAGAGTGTAGGGTATAGAGTGTAGAGTGTAGGGTATAAAGTGTAGAGAGTAGGGTATAGAGTGTAAGGTATAGAGTGTAGGTTATAGAGTGTAGGGTATAGAGTGTAGAGTGTAGGGTGTAGAGTATAGGGTATAGAGTGTAGGGTATAGAGTGTAGAGTGTAGGGTATAAAGTGTAGAGAGTAGGGTATAGAGTGTAGGGTATAGAGTGTAGGTTATAGAGTGTAGGGTATAGAGTGTGGAGTGTAGGGTGTAGATTGTAGGTTATAGAGTGTAGAGTGTAGGGTATAAAGTGTAGAGAGTAGGGTATAGAGTGTAGGGTATAGAGTGTAGGTTATAGAGTGTAGGGTATAGAGTGTGGAGGGTAGGGTGTAGAGTGTAGGGTATAGAGTGTAAGGTATAGAGTGTACGGTATAAAGTGTATGTTATAGAGTGTAGGGTATAGAGTGTAGAGTGTAGGGTATAGAGTGTAGGGTATAGAGTGTAGGGTATAGAGTGTAGGGTATAGAGTGTATGGTATAGAGTGTAGGGTATAGAGTGTAGAGTGTAGGGTATAGAGTGTAGGGTTTAGAGTGTATGGTATAGAGTGTAGGGTATAGATTGTAGGGTGTAGAGTGTAGAGTGTAGGGTATAGAGTGTAGGGTATAGAGTGTATGGTATAGAGTGTAGAGTGTAGGGTATAGAGTGTATATTGTAGGGTAAAAAGTGTAGGGTATAGAGAGTATGGTATAGAGTGTAGGGAATAGAGTGTAGAGTGTAGGGTATAGAGTGTAGGGTATAGAGTGTGGAGTGTAGGGTATAAAGTGTAGAGAGTAGGGTAAAGAGTGTAGGGTATAGAGTGTAGGTTATAGAGTGTAGGGTATAGAGTGTAGAGTGTAGGGTGTAGAGTGTAAGGTATAGAGTGTAAGGTATGGAGTGTAGGGTATAAAGTGTAGGGTATAGAGTGTAGGGTATAGATTGTAGGGTATAGAGTGTAGATTGTAGGGTATAGAGTCTATGGTATAGAGTGTAGGGTATAGAGTGTATAGTGTAGGGTAAAGAGTGTAGGGTATAGAGTGTATGGTATAGAGTGTAGGGAATAGAGTGTAGAGTGTAGGGTATAGAGTGTAGGGTATAGAGTGTAGAGTGTAGGGTATAGAGTGTAGGGATTAGAGTGTAGGGTATAGAGTGTAGGGTATAGAGTGTAGAATGTACGGTATAGAGTGTATGGTATAGAGTATAGAGTGTAGGGTATAGAGTATAGAGTGTAGGGTATAGAGTGTAGGGTATAGAGTGTAAAGTGTAGAGTGTATGGTATAGAGTGTAGAGTGTAGGGTATAGAGTGTAGGGTATAGAGTGTATGGAATAGAGTGTAGGGTATAGAGTGTTGAGTGTAGGGTATAGAGTGTAGGGTATAGAGCGTAGGGTGTAGGGTATAGAGTGTAGGGTATAGAGTGTAGGGTATAGAGTTTAGAGTGTAGGGTACAGAGTGTGGGGTGTATGGTATAGAGTGCAGGGGATAGAGTGTAGAGTGTGAGGTATAGAGTGTAGGGTATAGAGTGTATGGTATAGAGTGTATGGTATAGATTGTAATGTATAGAGTGTAGGGTATAGAGTGTAGAGTGTAGGGTATAGAGTGTAGAGTGTAGGGTATAGAGTGTAGGGTATAGAGGGTATGATATAGAGTGTATGGTATAGAGTGTATGGTATAGAGTGTACGGTATAGAGTGTAGGGTATAGAGTGTAGAGTGTAGGGTATAGAGTGTAGGGTATAGAGTGTAGGGTATAGAGTGTAGGGTATAGAGTGTAGGGTGTAGAGTTTAGGGTATAGAGTGTAGAGCGTAGGGTTTAGAGTGTATGGTATAGAGTGTAGAGTGTAGGGTATAGAGTGTATGGTATAGAGTGTAGGGTGTAGAATGTATGTTATAGAGTTTAGGGTACAGAGTGTATGGTATGGAGATTAGAGTGTAGGGCATATAGTGTATGGTATAGAGTGTATGGTATAGAGTGTAGGGTATAGAGTGTAGAGTGTAGGGTATAGAGTGTATGGTATAGAGTGTAGGGTATAGAGTGTAGAGTGTAGGGTATAGAGTGTAGGGTATAGAGTGTAGGGTATAGCGTGTAGGGTATAGAGTGTAGGGTATAGATTGTAGGGTATAGAGTGTAGGGTATAAAGTGTAGAGTGTAGGGTATAGAGTGTATGGTATAGAGTGTAGAGTGTATGGTATAGAGTGTATGGTATAGAGTGTAGGGTGTAGAATGTATGTTATAGAGTGTAGGGTATAGAGTGTATGGTATGGAGATTAGAGTGTAGGGCATAGAGTGTAGGGTATAGAGTGTATGGTATAGAGTGTAGGGTATAGAGTGTAGAGTGTAGGGTATAGAGTGTAGGGTATAGCGTGTAGGATATAGAGTGTATGGTATAGAGTGTAGGTTATAGAGTGTAGAGTGTAGGGTATAGAGTGTAGGGTATAGAGTGTAGGGTAAAGAGTGTAAGGTATAGATTGTAAGGTATAGAGTGTATAGCGTAGAGTATAGAGTGTAGGGTATAGAGTGTATGGTGTAGAGTGTAGGGTATAGAGTGTATAGTGTAGGGTATAGAGTGTAGGGTATAGAGTGTATAGTATAGAGTGTAGGGTATAGAGTGTAGGGTATAGAGTGTAGAGTGTGGGTTATAGAGTGTATGGTATAGAGTGTATGGTGTAGAGTGTATGGTATAGAGTGTAGGGTATAGAGTGTATGGTATAGAGTGTAGGGTATAGAGTGTAGATTGTAGGGTATAGAGTGTAGGGTGTAGAGTGTAGGGTATAGAGTGTAGGGTATAGATTGTAGGGTATAGAGTGTAGAGTGTAGGGTATAGAGTGTAAGGTATAGAGTGTATGGTATAGAGTGTAGAGTGTAGGGTATAGAGTATATAGTGTAGGGTATAGAGTGTAGGGTATAGAGTGTATGGTATAGAGTGTAGGGAATAGAGTGTAGAGTGTATGGTATAGAGTGTAGGGTATAGAGTGTAGAGTGTAGGGTATAGAGTGTAGGGTATAGAGTGTAGGGTATAGAGTGTAGGGTGTAGAGTGTAGGTTATAGAGTGTAGGGTATAGAGTGTAGGGTATAGAGTGTAGAGTGTAGGGATTAGAATGTAGGGTATAGAGTGTAGGGTATAGAGTGTAGAATGTACGGTATAGAGTGTAGGGTATAGAGTATAGAGTGTAGGGTATAGAGTGTAAAGTGTAGAGTGTAGGGTATAGAGTGTAGAGTGTAGGGTATAGAGTGTAGGGTATAGAGTGTATGGAATAGAGTGTAGGGTATAGAGTGTAGAGTGTAGGGTATAGAGTGTAGGGTATAGAGTGTAGGGTATAGAGTGTAGATTGTAGGGTATAGAGTGTAGGGTATAGAGTGTAGAGTGTAGGGTATAGAGTGTAGGGTTTAGAGAGTAGGGTATAGAGTGTATGGTGTAGAGTGTAGGGTATAGAGTGTAGGGTATTGAGTGTAGGGTATAGTGTGTATGGTATAGAGTTTAGGGTATAGAGTGTAGGGTATAGAGTGTAAGCTATAAAGTGTAGGGTGTAGAGTGTAGGGTATAGAGTGTAGGGTATAGAGTGTAGAGTATAGAGTGTAGGGTATAGAGTGTAGGGTATAGAGTGTAGAGTGTAGGGTATAGAGTGTAGGGTATAGAGTGTAGAGTGTAGGGTATAGAGTGTAGGGTTTAGAGAGTAGGGTATAGAGTGTAGAGTGTAGGGTATTGAGTGTAGAGTGTAGGGTATAGAGTGTAGGGTATAGAGTGTAGAGTGTAGGGTATAGAGTGTAAGGTTTAGAGAGTTGGGTATAGAGTGTAGAGTGTAGGGTATAGAGTATAGAGTGTAGGGTATAGAGTGTAGAGTGTAGAGTATAGAGTGTAGGGTATAGAGTGTAGAGTGTAGGGTATAGAGTGTAGTTTATAGATTGTAGGGTATAGAGTGTAGATTGTAGGGTATAGAGTGTAGGGTATAGAGTGTATGGTAAAGATTGTAGAGAGTAGGGTATAGAGTGTATAGTGTAGGGTATAGAGTGTAGGGTATAGAGTGTATGGTATAGAGTGTAGGGAATAGAGTGTAGGCTATAGAGTGTATGATATAGAGTGTAGGGTATAGAGTGTATGGTATAGAGTGTAGGGTATAGATTGTAGGGTATAGAGTGTAGGGTATAGAGTGTATGGTATAGAGTGTATGGTATAGATTGTAGGGTATAGAGTGTAGGGTATAGAGTGTAGAGTGTAGGGTATAGAGTGTAGAGTGTAGGGTATAGAGTGTAGGGTATAGAGTGTAGAGTGTAGGGTATAGAGTGTAGGGTATAGAGTGTAGAGTGTATGGTATAGAGTGCAGGGGATAGAGTGTAGAGTGTGAGATATAGAGTGTAGGGTATAGAGTGTATGGTATAGCGTGTATGGTATAGATTGTAGGGTATAGAGTGTAGGGTATACAGTGTAGAGTGTAGGGTATAGAGTGTAGAGTGTAGGGTATAGAGTGTAGGGTATAGAGTGTAGGGTATAGAGTGTAGAGTGTAGGGTATAGAGTGTAGGGTATAGAGTGTATGGTATAGAGTGTATAGTATAGATTGTAGGGTATAGAGTGTAGGGTATAGAGTGTAGAATGTAGGGTATAGAGTGTAGAGTGTAGGGTATAGAGTGTAGGGTATAGAATGTAGAGTGTAGGGTATAGAGTGTAGGGTATAGAGTGTAGAGTGTATGGTATAGAGTGCAGGGGATATAGTGTAGAGTGTGAGGTATAGAGTGTAGGGTACAGAGTGTATGGTATAGAGTGTAGGGTATAGAGTGTAGGGTACAGAGTGTAGTGTATAGAGTGTAGAGTGTAGGGTATAGAGTGTAGGTTGTAGAGTGTATGGTATAGAGTGTATGGTATAGATTGTAGGGTATAGAGTGTAGGGTATAGAGTGTAGAGTGTAGGGTATAGAGTGTAGAGTGTAGGGTATAGAGTGTAGGGTATAGAGTGTAGAGTGTAGGATATAGAGTGTAGGGTATAGAGTGTAGGGTATAGAGTGTAGGGTATAGAGTGTAGGGTATAGAGTGTAGAGTGTAGGGTATAGAGTGTAGGGTATAGAGTGTAGGGTATAGAGTGTAGGGTATAGAGTGTAGGGTATAAAGTGTAGAGTGTAGGGTATAGAGTGTAGGGTATAGAGTGTAGGGTATAGAGTGTAGAGTGTAGGGTATAGAGTGTAGGGTATAGAGTGTATGGTATAGAGTGTAGGGTATAGAGTGTAGAGTGTAGGGTATAGAGTGTAGGGTATACTGTGTAGAGTGTAGGGTATAGAGTGTAAGGTATAGAGGGTAGGGTATAGAGTGTATGGTGTAGAGTGTAGGGTATAGAGTGTAGGGTATTGAGTGTAGGGTATAGAGTGTATGGTATAGAGTTTAGGGTATAGAGTGTAGGGTATAGAGTGTAAGCTATAAAGTGTAGGGTGTAGAGTGTAGGGTATAGAGTGTAGGGTATAGAGTGTAGAGTATAGAGTGTAGGGTATAGAGTGTAGGGTATAGAGTGTAGAGTGTAGGGTATAGAGTGTAGGGTATAGAGTGTAGAGTGTAGGGTATAGAGTGTAGGGTTTAGAGAGTAGGGTATAGAGTGTAGAGTGTAGGGTATTGAGTGTAGAGTGTAGGGTATAGAGTGTAGGGTATAGAGTGTAGAGTGTAGGGTATAGAGTGTAGGGTTTAGAGAGTTGGGTATAGAGTGTAGAGTGTAGGGTATAGAGTATAGAGTGTAGGGTATAGAGTGTAGAGTGTAGAGTATAGAGTGTAGGGTATAGAGTGTAGAGTGTAGGGTATAGAGTGTAGTGTATAGATTGTAGGGTATAGAGTGTAGATTGTAGGGTATAGAGTGTAGGGTATAGAGTGTATGGTAAAGATTGTAGAGAGTAGGGTATAGAGTGTATAGTGTAGGGTATAGAGTGTAGGGTATAGAGTGTATGGTATAGAGTGTAGGGAATAGAGTGTAGGCTATAGAGTGTATGATATAGAGTGTAGGGTATAGAGTGTATGGTATAGAGTGTAGGGTATAGATTGTAGGGTATGGAGTGTAGGGTATAGAGTGTATGGTATAGAGTGTATGGTATAGATTGTAGGGTATAGAGTGTAGGGTATAGAGTGTAGAGTGTAGGGTATAGAGTGTAGAGTGTAGGGTATAGAGTGTAGGGTATAGAGTGTAGAGTGTAGGGTATAGAGTGTAGGGTATAGAGTGTAGAGTGTATGGTATAGAGTGCAGGGGATAGAGTGTAGAGTGTGAGATATAGAGTGTAGGGTATAGAGTGTATGGTATAGCGTGTATGGTATAGATTGTAGGGTATAGAGTGTAGGGTATACAGTGTAGAGTGTAGGGTATAGAGTGTAGAGTGTAGGGTATAGAGTGTAGGGTATAGAGTGTAGGGTATAGAGTGTAGAGTGTAGGGTATAGAGTGTAGGGTATAGAGTGTATGGTATAGAGTGTATAGTATAGATTGTATGGTATAGAGTGTAGGGTATAGAGTGTAGAATGTAGGGTATAGAGTGTAGAGTGTAGGGTATAGAGTGTAGGGTATAGAATGTAGAGTGTAGGGTATAGAGTGTAGGGTATAGAGTGTAGAGTGTATGGTATAGAGTGCAGGGGATATAGTGTAGAGTGTGAGGTATAGAGTGTAGGGTACAGAGTGTATGGTATAGAGTGTAGGGTATAGAGTGTAGGGTACAGAGTGTAGTGTATAGAGTGTAGAGTGTAGGGTATAGAGTGTAGGTTGTAGAGTGTATGGTATAGAGTGTATGGTATAGATTGTAGGGTATAGAGTGTAGGGTATAGAGTGTAGAGTGTAGGGTATAGAGTGTAGAGTGTAGGGTATAGAGTGTAGGGTATAGAGTGTAGAGTGTAGGATATAGAGTGTAGGGTATAGAGTGTAGAGTGTGTGTTATAGAGTGCAGGGGATAGAGTGTAGAGTGTGAGGTATAGAGTGTAGGGTATAGAGTGTATGGTATAGAGTGTATGGTATAGATTGTAGGGTATAGAGTGTAGGGTATAGAGTGTAGAGTGTAGGGTATAGAGTGTAGAGTGTAGGGTATAGAGTGTATGGTATAGAGTGTATGGTATAGATTGTAGGGTATAGAGTGTAGGGTATAGAGTGTAGAGTGTAGGGTATAGAGTGTAGAGTGTAGGGTATAGAGTGTAGGGTATAGAGTGTAGAGTGTAGGGTATAGAGTGTAGAGTATAGAGTGTAGAGTGTATGGTATAGAGTGCAGGGGATAGAGTGTAGAGTGTAGGGTATAGAGTGTAGGGTATAGAGTGTAGAGTGTAGGGTATAGAGTGTAGGGTTTAGAGAGTAGGGTATAGAGTGTAGAGTGTAGGGTATAGAGTGTAGAGTGTAGGGTATAGAGTGTAGGGTATAGAGTGTAGAGTGTAGGGTATAGAGTGTAGTGTTTAGATAGTTGGGTATAGAGTGTAGAGTGTAGGGTATAGAGTATAGAGTGTAGGGTATAGAGTGTAGGGTATAGAGTGTAGAGTGTAGGGTATAAAGTGTAGAGAGTAGGGTGTAGAGTGTAGGGTATAGAGTGTAGGTTATAGAGTGTAGGGTATAGATTGTAGATTGTAGGGTGTAGATTGTAGGTTATAGAGTGTAGAATGTAGGGTATAAAGTGTAGAGAGTAGGGTATAGAGTGTAGGTTATAGAGTGTAGGGTATAGAGTGTAGGGTGTAGAGTGTAGCGTATAGAGTGTAAGGTATAGAGTGTACGGTATAAAGTGTATGTTATAGAGTGTAGGGTATAGAGTGTAGAGTGTAGGGTATAGAGTGTAGGGTATAGAGTGTAGGGTATAGAGTGTATGGTATAGAGTGTAGGGTATAGATTGTAGGGTATAGAGTGTAGGGTATAGAGTGTATGGTATAGAGTGTATGGTATAGATTGTAGGGTATAGAGTGTAGGGTATAGAGTGTAGAGTGTAGGGTATAGAGTGTAGAGTGTAGGGTATGGAGTGTAGGGTATAGAGTGTAGAGTGTAGGGTATAGAGTGTAGGGTATAGAGTGTAGAGTGTATGGTATAGAGTGCAGGGGATAGAGTGTAGAGTGTGAGATATAGAGTGTAGGGTATAGAGTGTATGGTATAGCGTGTATGGTATAGATTGTAGGGTATAGAGTGTAGGGTATACAGTGTAGAGTCTAGGGTATAGAGTGTAGAGTGTAGGGTATAGAGTGTAGGGTATAGAATGTAGGGTATAGAGTGTAGAGTGTAGGGTATAGAGTGTAGGGTATAGAGTGTATGGTATAGAGTGTATAGTATAGATTGTAGGGTATAGAGTGTAGGGTATAGAGTGTAGAATGTAGGGTATAGAGTGTAGAGTGTAGGGTATAGAGTGTAGGGTATAGAATGTAGAGTGTAGGGTATAGAGTGTAGGGTATAGAGTGTAGAGTGTATGGTATAGAGTGTAGGTTGTAGAGTGTATGGTATAGAGTGTATGGTATAGATTGTAGGGTATAGAGTGTAGGGTATAGAGTGTAGAGTGTAGGGTATAGAGTGTAGAGTGTAGGGTATAGAGTGTAGGGTATAGAGTGTAGAGTGTAGGATATAGAGTGTAGGGTATAGAGTGTAGAGTGTGTGTTATAGAGTGCAGGGGATAGAGTGTAGAGTGTGAGGTATAGAGTGTAGGGTATAGAGTGTATGGTATAGAGTGTATGGTATAGATTGTAGGGTATAGAGTGTAGGGTATAGAGTGTAGAGTGTAGGGTATAGAGTGTAGAGTGTAGGGTATAGAGTGTATGGTATAGAGTGTATGGTATAGATTGTAGGGTATAGAGTGTAGGGTATAGAGTGTAGAGTGTAGGGTATAGAGTGTAGAGTGTAGGGTATAGAGTGTAGGGTATAGAGTGTAGAGTGTAGGGTATAGAGTGTAGAGTATAGAGTGTAGAGTGTATGGTATAGAGTGCAGGGGATAGAGTGTAGAGTGTAGGGTATAGAGTGTAGGGTATAGAGTGTAGAGTGTAGGGTATAGAGTGTAGGGTTTAGAGAGTAGGGTATAGAGTGTAGAGTGTAGGGTATAGAGTGTAGAGTGTAGGGTATAGAGTGTAGGGTATAGAGTGTAGAGTGTAGGGTATAGAGTGTAGTGTTTAGATAGTTGGGTATAGAGTGTAGAGTGTAGTGTATAGAGTATAGAGTGTAGGGTATAGAGTGTAGGGTATAGAGTGTAGAGTGTAGGGTATAAAGTGTAGAGAGTAGGGTGTAGAGTGTAGGGTATAGAGTGTAGGTTATAGAGTGTAGGGTATAGATTGTAGATTGTAGGGTGTAGATTGTAGGTTATAGAGTGTAGAATGTAGGGTATAAAGTGTAGAGAGTAGGGTATAGAGTGTAGAGTGTAGGGTATAGAGTGTAGGGTATAGAGTGTATGGTATAGAGTGTATAGTATAGATTGTATGGTATAGAGTGTAGGGTATAGAGTGTAGAATGTAGGGTATAGAGTGTAGAGTGTAGGGTATAGAGTGTAGGGTATAGAATGTAGAGTGTAGGGTATAGAGTGTAGGGTATAGAGTGTAGAGTGTATGGTATAGAGTGCAGGGGATATAGTGTAGAGTGTGAGGTATAGAGTGTAGGGTACAGAGTGTATGGTATAGAGTGTAGGGTATAGAGTGTAGGGTACAGAGTGTAGTGTATAGAGTGTAGAGTGTAGGGTATAGAGTGTAGGTTGTAGAGTGTATGGTATAGAGTGTATGGTATAGATTGTAGGGTATAGAGTGTAGGGTATAGAGTGTAGAGTGTAGGGTATAGAGTGTAGAGTGTAGGGTATAGAGTGTAGGGTATAGAGTGTAGAGTGTAGGATATAGAGTGTAGGGTATAGAGTGTAGAGTGTGTGTTATAGAGTGCAGGGGATAGAGTGTAGAGTGTGAGGTATAGAGTGTAGGGTATAGAGTGTATGGTATAGAGTGTATGGTATAGATTGTAGGGTATAGAGTGTAGGGTATAGAGTGTAGAGTGTAGGGTATAGAGTGTAGAGTGTAGGGTATAGAGTGTATGGTATAGAGTGTATGGTATAGATTGTAGGGTATAGAGTGTAGGGTATAGAGTGTAGAGTGTAGGGTATAGAGTGTAGAGTGTAGGGTATAGAGTGTAGGGTATAGAGTGTAGAGTGTAGGGTATAGAGTGTAGAGTATAGAGTGTAGAGTGTATGGTATAGAGTGCAGGGGATAGAGTGTAGAGTGTAGGGTATAGAGTGTAGGGTATAGAGTGTAGAGTGTAGGGTATAGAGTGTAGGGTTTAGAGAGTAGGGTATAGAGTGTAGAGTGTAGGGTATAGAGTGTAGAGTGTAGGGTATAGAGTGTAGGGTATAGAGTGTAGAGTGTAGGGTATAGAGTGTAGTGTTTAGATAGTTGGGTATAGAGTGTAGAGTGTAGGGTATAGAGTATAGAGTGTAGGGTATAGAGTGTAGGGTATAGAGTGTAGAGTGTAGGGTATAAAGTGTAGAGAGTAGGGTGTAGAGTGTAGGGTATAGAGTGTAGGTTATAGAGTGTAGGGTATAGATTGTAGATTGTAGGGTGTAGATTGTAGGTTATAGAGTGTAGAATGTAGGGTATAAAGTGTAGAGAGTAGGGTATAGAGTGTAGGTTATAGAGTGTAGGGTATAGAGTGTAGGGTGTAGAGTGTAGCGTATAGAGTGTAAGGTATAGAGTGTACGGTATAAAGTGTATGTTATAGAGTGTAGGGTATAGAGTGTAGAGTGTAGGGTATAGAGTGTAGGGTATAGAGTGTAGGGTATAGAGTGTATGGTATAGAGTGTAGGGTATAGATTGTAGGGTATAGAGTGTAGGGTATAGAGTGTATGGTATAGAGTGTATGGTATAGATTGTAGGGTATAGAGTGTAGGGTATAGAGTGTAGAGTGTAGGGTATAGAGTGTAGAGTGTAGGGTATGGAGTGTAGGGTATAGAGTGTAGAGTGTAGGGTATAGAGTGTAGGGTATAGAGTGTAGAGTGTATGGTATAGAGTGCAGGGGATAGAGTGTAGAGTGTGAGATATAGAGTGTAGGGTATAGAGTGTATGGTATAGCGTGTATGGTATAGATTGTAGGGTATAGAGTGTAGGGTATACAGTGTAGAGTCTAGGGTATAGAGTGTAGAGTGTAGGGTATAGAGTGTAGGGTATAGAATGTAGGGTATAGAGTGTAGAGTGTAGGGTATAGAGTGTAGGGTATAGAGTGTATGGTATAGAGTGTATAGTATAGATTGTAGGGTATAGAGTGTAGGGTATAGAGTGTAGAATGTAGGGTATAGAGTGTAGAGTGTAGGGTATAGAGTGTAGGGTATAGAATGTAGAGTGTAGGGTATAGAGTGTAGGGTATAGAGTGTAGAGTGTATGGTATAGAGTGTAGGTTGTAGAGTGTATGGTATAGAGTGTATGGTATAGATTGTAGGGTATAGAGTGTAGGGTATAGAGTGTAGAGTGTAGGGTATAGAGTGTAGAGTGTAGGGTATAGAGTGTAGGGTATAGAGTGTAGAGTGTAGGATATAGAGTGTAGGGTATAGAGTGTAGAGTGTGTGTTATAGAGTGCAGGGGATAGAGTGTAGAGTGTGAGGTATAGAGTGTAGGGTATAGAGTGTATGGTATAGAGTGTATGGTATAGATTGTAGGGTATAGAGTGTAGGGTATAGAGTGTAGAGTGTAGGGTATAGAGTGTAGAGTGTAGGGTATAGAGTGTATGGTATAGAGTGTATGGTATAGATTGTAGGGTATAGAGTGTAGGGTATAGAGTGTAGAGTGTAGGGTATAGAGTGTAGAGTGTAGGGTATAGAGTGTAGGGTATAGAGTGTAGAGTGTAGGGTATAGAGTGTAGAGTATAGAGTGTAGAGTGTATGGTATAGAGTGCAGGGGATAGAGTGTAGAGTGTAGGGTATAGAGTGTAGGGTATAGAGTGTAGAGTGTAGGGTATAGAGTGTAGGGTTTAGAGAGTAGGGTATAGAGTGTAGAGTGTAGGGTATAGAGTGTAGAGTGTAGGGTATAGAGTGTAGGGTATAGAGTGTAGAGTGTAGGGTATAGAGTGTAGTGTTTAGATAGTTGGGTATAGAGTGTAGAGTGTAGTGTATAGAGTATAGAGTGTAGGGTATAGAGTGTAGGGTATAGAGTGTAGAGTGTAGGGTATAAAGTGTAGAGAGTAGGGTGTAGAGTGTAGGGTATAGAGTGTAGGTTATAGAGTGTAGGGTATAGATTGTAGATTGTAGGGTGTAGATTGTAGGTTATAGAGTGTAGAATGTAGGGTATAAAGTGTAGAGAGTAGGGTATAGAGTGTAGGTTATAGAGTGTAGGGTATAGAGTGTAGGGTGTAGAGTGTAGCGTATAGAGTGTAAGGTATAGAGTGTACGGTATAAAGTGTATGTTATAGAGTGTAGGGTATAGAGTGTAGAGTGTAGGGTACAGAGTGTAGGGTTTAGAGTGTAGGGTATAGAGTGTATGGTATAGAGTGTAGGGTATAGAGTGTAGAGTATAGGGTACAGAGTGTAGGGTTTAGAGTGTAGGGTATAGAGTGTAGGGTATAGATTGTAGGGTATAGAGTGTAGAGTGTAGGGTATAGAGTGTAGGGTATAGAGTGTAGAGTGTAGGGTATAGAGTGAATATTGTAGGGTAAAAAGTGTAGGGTATAGAGAGTATGGTATAGAGTGTAGGGAATAGAGTGTAGAGTGTAGGGAATAGAGTGTAGAGTGTAGGGTATAGAGTGTAGGGTATAGAGTGTAGAGTGTAGGGTATAAAGTGTAGAGAGTAGGGTAAAGAGTGTAGGGTATAGAGTGTAGGTTATAGAGTGTAGGGTATAGAGTGTAGAGTGTAGGGTGTAGATTGTAGGGTATAGAGTGTAAGGTATAGAGTGTAGGGTATAAAGTGTACGGTATAGAGTGTAGGGTATAGATTGTAGGGTATAGAGTGTAGATTGTAGGGTATAGAGTCTATGGTATAGAGTGTAGAGTGTAGGGTATAGAGTGTATAGTGTATGGTAAAGAGTGTAGGGTATAGAGTGTATGGTATAGAGTGTAGGGAATAGAGTGTAGAGTGTAGGGTATAGAGTGTATGGTATAGAGTGTAGGGTATAGAGTGTAGAGTGTAGGGTATAGAGTGTAGGGTATAGAGTGTAGGGTATAGAGTGTAGAGTGTAGGGATTAGAGTGTAGGGTATAGAGTGTAGGGTATATAGTGTAGAGTGTAGGGTATAGAGTGTAGAGTGTAGGGTATAGAGTGTAGGGTATAGAGTGTAGAGTGTAGGATATAGAGTGTAGGGTATAGAGTGTAGAGTGTGTGTTATAGAGTGCAGGGGATAGAGTGTAGAGTGTGAGGTATAGAGTGTAGGGTATAGAGTGTATGGTATAGAGTGTATGGTATAGATTGTAGGGTATAGAGTGTAGGGTATAGAGTGTAGAGTGTAGGGTATAGAGTGTAGAGTGTAGGGTATAGAGTGTATGGTATAGAGTGTATGGTATAGATTGTAGGGTATAGAGTGTAGGGTATAGAGTGTAGAGTGTAGGGTATAGAGTGTAGAGTGTAGGGTATAGAGTGTAGGGTATAGAGTGTAGAGTGTAGGGTATAGAGTGTAGAGTATAGAGTGTAGAGTGTATGGTATAGAGTGCAGGGGATAGAGTGTAGAGTGTAGGGTATAGAGTGTAGGGTATAGAGTGTAGAGTGTAGGGTATAGAGTGTAGGGTTTAGAGAGTAGGGTATAGAGTGTAGAGTGTAGGGTATAGAGTGTAGAGTGTAGGGTATAGAGTGTAGGGTATAGAGTATAGAGTGTAGGGTATAGAGTGTAGTGTTTAGATAGTTGGGTATAGAGTGTAGAGTGTAGGGTATAGAGTATAGAGTGTAGGGTATAGAGTGTAGGGTATAGAGTGTAGAGTGTAGGGTATAAAGTGTAGAGAGTAGGGTGTAGAGTGTAGGGTATAGAGTGTAGGTTATAGAGTGTAGGGTATAGATTGTAGATTGTAGGGTGTAGATTGTAGGTTATAGAGTGTAGAATGTAGGGTATAAAGTGTAGAGAGTAGGGTATAGAGTGTAGGTTATAGAGTGTAGGGTATAGAGTGTAGGGTGTAGAGTGTAGCGTATAGAGTGTAAGGTATAGAGTGTACGGTATAAAGTGTATGTTATAGAGTGTAGGGTATAGAGTGTAGAGTGTAGGGTATAGAGTGTAGGGTATAGAGTGTAGGGTATAGAGTGTATGGTATAGAGTGTAGGGTATAGAGTGTAGAGTATAGGGTACAGAGTGTAGGGTTTAGAGTGTAGGGTATAGAGTGTAGGGTATAGATTGTAGGGTATAGAGTGTAGAGTGTAGGGTATAGAGTGTAGGGTATATAGTGTAGAGTGTAGGGTATAGAGTGAATATTGTAGGGTAAAAAGTGTAGGGTATAGAGAGTATGGTATAGAGTGTAGGGAATAGAGTGTAGAGTGTAGGGAATAGAGTGTAGAGTGTAGGGTATAGAGTGTAGGGTATAGAGTGTAGAGTGTAGGGTATAAAGTGTAGAGAGTAGGGTAAAGAGTGTAGGGTATAGAGTGTAGGTTATAGAGTGTAGGGTATAGAGTGTAGAGTGTAGGGTGTAGAGTGTAGGGTATAGAGTGTAAGGTATAGAGTGTAGGGTATAAAGTGTACGGTATAGAGTGTAGGGTATAGATTGTAGGGTATAGAGTGTAGATTGTAGGGTATAGAGTCTATGGTATAGAGTGTAGAGTGTAGGGTATAGAGTGTATAGTGTAGAGTATAGAGTGTATGGTATAGAGTGTAGGGTATAGAGTGTAGAGTGTAGGGTATAGAGTGTAGGGTATAGAGTGTAGGGTATAGAGTGTATGGTATAGAGTGTAGGGAATAGAGTGTAGAGTGTAGAGTATAGAGTGTATGGTATAGAGTGTAGGGTATAGAGTGTAGAGTGTAGGGTATAGAGTGTAGGGTATAGAGTGTAGGGTATAGAGTGTAGAGTGTAGGGATTAGAGTGTAGGGTATAGAGTGTAGGGTATATAGTGTAGAATGTACGGTATAGAGTGTATTGTATAGAGTATAGAGTGTAGGGTATAGAGTATAGAGTGTAGGGTATAGAGTGTAAGGTATAGAGTGTAAAGTGTAGAGTGTATGGTATAGAGTGTAGAGTGTAGGGTATAGAGTGTAGGGTATAGAGTGTATGGAATAGAGTGTAGGGTATAGAGTGTTGAGTGTAGGGTATAGAGTGTAGGGTATAGAGCGTAGGGTGTAGGGTATAGAGTGTAGGGTATAGAGTGTAGGGTATAGAGTTTAGAGTGTAGGGTACAGGGTGTATGGTATAGAGTGTAGGGTGTATGGTATAGAGTGCAGGGGATAGAGTGTAGAGTGTGAGGTATAGAGTGTAGGGTATAGAGTGTATGGTATAGAGTGTATGGTATAGATTGTAATGTATAGAGTGTAGGGTATAGAGTGTAGAGTGTAGGGTATAGAGTGTAGAGTGTAGGGTATAGAGTGTAGGGTATAGAGGGTATGATATAGAGTGTATGGTATAGAGTGTATGGTATAGAGTGTACGGTATAGAGTGTAGGGTATAGAGTGTAGAGTGTAGGGTATAGAGTGTAGGGTATAGAGTGTAGGGTATAGAGTGTAGGGTATAGAGTGTAGGGTGTAGAGTTTAGGGTATAGAGTGTAGAGTGTAGGGTATAGAGTGTATGGTATAGAGTGTAGGGTGTAGAATGTATGTTATAGAGTGTAGGGTATAGAGTGTATGGTATGGAGATTAGAGTGTATGGCATATAGTGTATGGTATAGAGTGTATGGTATAGAGTGTAGGGTATAGAGTGTAGAGTGTAGGGTATAGAGTGTATGGTATAGAGTGTAGGGTATAGAGTGTAGAGTGTAGGGTATAGAGTGTAGGGTATAGTGTGTAGGATATAGCGTGTAGGGTATAGAGTGTAGGGTATAGATTGTAGGGTATAGAGTGTAGGGTATAAAGTGTAGAGTGTAGGGTATAGAGTGAATGGTATAGAGTGTAGAGTGTATGGTATAGAGTGTATGGTATAGAGTGTAGGGTGTAGAATGTATGTTATACAGTGTAGGGTATAGAGTGTATGGTATGGAGATTAGAGTGTAGGGCATAGAGTGTAGGGTATAGAGTGTATGGTATAGAGTGTAGGGTATAGAGTGTAGAGTGTAGGGTATAGAATGTAGGGTATAGAGTGTAGGATATAGAGTGTATGGTATAGAGTGTAGGTTATAGAGTGTAGAGTGTAGGGTATAGAGTGTAGGGTATAGAGTGTATTGTAAAGAGTGTAAGGTATAGATTGTAAGGTATAGAGTGTATAGCGTAGAGTATAGAGTGTAGGGTATAGAGTGTATGGTGTAGAGTGTTGGGTATAGAGTGTATAGTGTAGGGTATAGAGTGTAGGGCATAGAGTGTAGAGTGTGGGGTATAGAGTGTATGGTATAGAGTGTATGGTGTAGAGTGTATGGTATAGAGTGTAGGGTATAGAGTGTATGGAATAGAGTGTAGGGTATAGAGTGTAGATTGTAGGGTATAGAGTGTAGGGTGTAGAGTGTAGGGTATAGAGTGTAGGGTATAGAGTGTAGGGTATAGAGTGTAGGGTATAGAGTGTAGGGTGTAGAGTTTAGGGTATAGAGTGTAGAGTGTAGGGTATAGAGTGTATGGTATAGAGTGTAGGGTGTAGAATGTATGTTATAGAGTGTAGGGTATAGAGTGTATGGTATGGAGATTAGAGTGTATGGCATATAGTGTATGGTATAGAGTGTATGGTATAGAGTGTAGGGTATAGAGTGTAGAGTGTAGGGTATAGAGTGTATGGTATAGAGTGTAGGGTATAGAGTGTAGAGTGTAGGGTATAGAATGTAGGGTATAGAGTGTAGGATATAGAGTGTATGGTATAGAGTGTAGGTTATAGAGTGTAGAGTGTAGGGTATAGAGTGTAGGGTATAGAGTGTATTGTAAAGAGTGTAAGGTATAGATTGTAAGGTATAGAGTGTATAGCGTAGAGTATAGAGTGTAGGGTATAGAGTGTATGGTGTAGAGTGTTGGGTATAGAGTGTATAGTGTAGGGTATAGAGTGTAGGGCATAGAGTGTAGAGTGTGGGGTATAGAGTGTATGGTATAGAGTGTATGGTGTAGAGTGTATGGTATAGAGTGTAGGGTATAGAGTGTATGGAATAGAGTGTAGGGTATAGAGTGTAGATTGTAGGGTATAGAGTGTAGGGTGTAGAGTGTAGGGTATAGAGTGTAGGGTATAGAGTGTAGGGTATAGAGTGTAGGGTATAGAGTGTAGGGTGTAGAGTTTAGGGTATAGAGTGTAGAGTGTAGGGTATAGAGTGTATGGTATAGAGTGTAGGGTGTAGAATGTATGTTATAGAGTGTAGGGTATAGAGTGTATGGTATGGAGATTAGAGTGTATGGCATATAGTGTATGGTATAGAGTGTATGGTATAGAGTGTAGGGTATAGAGTGTAGAGTGTAGGGTATAGAGTGTATGGTATAGAGTGTAGGGTATAGAGTGTAGAGTGTAGGGTATAGAGTGTAGGGTATAGTGTGTAGGATATAGCGTGTAGGGTATAGAGTGTAGGGTATAGATTGTAGGGTATAGAGTGTAGGGTATAAAGTGTAGAGTGTAGGGTATAGAGTGAATGGTATAGAGTGTAGAGTGTATGGTATAGAGTGTATGGTATAGAGTGTAGGGTGTAGAATGTATGTTATACAGTGTAGGGTATAGAGTGTATGGTATGGAGATTAGAGTGTAGGGCATAGAGTGTAGGGTATAGAGTGTATGGTATAGAGTGTAGGGTATAGAGTGTAGAGTGTAGGGTATAGAATGTAGGGTATAGAGTGTAGGATATAGAGTGTATGGTATAGAGTGTAGGTTATAGAGTGTAGAGTGTAGGGTATAGAGTGTAGGGTATAGAGTGTATTGTAAAGAGTGTAAGGTATAGATTGTAAGGTATAGAGTGTATAGCGTAGAGTATAGAGTGTAGGGTATAGAGTGTATGGTGTAGAGTGTTGGGTATAGAGTGTATAGTGTAGGGTATAGAGTGTAGGGCATAGAGTGTAGAGTGTGGGGTATAGAGTGTATGGTATAGAGTGTATGGTGTAGAGTGTATGGTATAGAGTGTAGGGTATAGAGTGTATGGAATAGAGTGTAGGGTATAGAGTGTAGATTGTAGGGTATAGAGTGTAGGGTGTAGAGTGTAGGGTATAGAGTGTAGGGTATAGATTGTAGGGTATAGAGTGTAGAGTGTAGGGTATAGAGTGTAGGGTATAGAGTGTATGGTATAGAGTGTAGAGTGTAGGGTATAGAGTGTATAGTGTAGGGTATAGAGTGTAGGGTATAGAGTGTATGGTATAGAGTGTAGGGAATAGAGTGTAGAGTGTATGGTATAGAGTGTAGGGTATAGAGTGTAGAGTGTAGGGTATAGAGTGTAGGGTATAGAGTGTAGGGTATAGAGTGTAGGGTGTAGAGTGTAGGGTATAGAGTGTAGGGTATAGAGTGTAGGGTATAGAGTGTAGAGTGTAGGGATTAGAGTGCAGGGTATAGAGTGTAGGGTATAGAGTGTAGAATGCACGGTATAGAGTGTAGGGTATAGAGTATAGAGTGTAGGGTATAGAGTGTAAAGTGTAGAGTGTAGGGTATAGAGTGTAGAGTGTAGGGTATAGAGTGTAGGGTATAGAGTGTATGGAATAGAGTGTAGGGTATAGAGTGTAGAGTTTAGGGTATAGAGTGTAGGGTATAGAGCGTAGGGTGTAGGGTATAGAGTGTAGGGTATAGAGTGTAGGGTATAGAGTGTAGAGTGTAGGGTATAGAGTGTATGGTATAGAGTGTAGGGTGTAGAGTGTAGGGTATAGAGTGTAGAGTGTAGGGTATAGAATGTAGAGTGTAGGGTATAGAGTGTAGGGTGTAGAGTGTAGAGTGTAGGGTATAGAAAGTAGGGTATAGAGTGTAAAGTGTATGGTATAGAGTGTAGGGGATAGAGTGTATGGTATAGAGTGTATGGTATAGAGTGTAGGGTAGATAATGTAGGGTATAGAGTGTAGAGTGTAGGGTATATAGTGTAGGGTGTAGAGTGTAGGGTATAGAGTGTAGAGTGTATGGTATAGAGTGTAGGGGATAGAGTGTATGGTATAGAGTGTATGGTATAGAGTGTATGGTATAGATTGTAGGGTATAGAGTGTAGGGTATCGAGTGTAGAGTGTAGGGTATAGAGTGTAGAGTGTAGGGTATAGAGTGTAGGGTATAGAGTGTAGGGTATAGAGTGTAGGGTATAGAGTGTAGAGTGTTGAGTGTAGGGTATAGAGTGTAGGGTATAGGGTGTAGGGTATAGAGTGTAGGGTGTAGAGTGTAGGGTATAGAGTGTAGGGTATAGAGTGTAGGGTATAGAGTGTAGGGTATAGCGTGTAGGGTATAGAGTGAAGGGTATAGAGTGTAGGGTATAGAGTGTAGGGTATAAAGTGTAGAGTGTAGGGTGTAGAGTGTAGAGTGTAGGGTATAGAGTGGAGGGTATAGAGTGTAGGGTATAGAGTGTAGGGTATAAAGTGTAGAGTGTAGGGTATAGAGTGTAGGGTATAGAGTGTAGAGTGTAGGGTATAGAGTGTAGGGTATAGAGTGTAGGGTATAGAGTGTATGGTATAGAGTGTAGGGTATAGAGTGTAGGGTATAAAGTGTAGAGTGTAGGGTATAGAGTGTAGGGTATAGAGTGTAGGGTATAGAATGTAGGGTATAGAGTGTAGAGTGTAGGGTATAGAGTGTAGGGTATAGAGTGTAGGGTATAAAGTGTAGAGTGTAGGGTATAGAGTGTAGGGTATAGAGTGTAGGGTATAGAGTGTAGAGTGTAGGGTATAGAGTGTAGGGTATAGAGTGTATGGTATAGAGTGTAGGGTATAGAGTGTAGAGTGTAGGGTATAGAGTGTAGGGTATACTGTGTAGAGTGTAGGGTATAGAGTGTAAAGTATAGAGGGTAGTGCATAGAGTGTATGGTGTAGAGTGTAGGGTATAGAGTGTAGGGTATAGAGTGTAGGGTATAGAGTGTAGAGTGTAGGGTATAGAGTGTATGGTATAGAGTGTAGGGTATAGAGTGTAGAGTGTAGGGTATAGAGTGTAGGGTATAGAGTGTAGGGTATAGAGTGTAGGGTATAGAGTGTAGGGTATAGAGTGTAGAGTGTAGGGTATAGAGTGTAGGGTATGGAGTGTAGGGTATAGAGTGTAGGGTATAGAGTGTAGAGTGTAGGGATTAGAGTGTATGGTATAGAGTGTAGGGTATAGAGTGTAGAGTATAGGGTATAGAGTGTAGAGTATGGAGTGTAGAGTATAGAGTGTAGGTTATAGAGTGTAGAGTGTAGGGATTAGAGTGTAGGGCATAGAGTGTAGGGCATAGAGTGTATAGTGTAGGGTATAGAGTGTAGGGTATAGAGTATAGAGTGTAGGGTATAGAGTGTAGGGTATAGAGTGTAGAGTGTAGGGATTAGACTGTAGGGTATAGAGTGTAGGGTATAGAATGTATGGAATAGAGTATAGGGTATAGAGTATAGAGTGTAGGGTATAGAGTGTAGGGTATAGAGCGTAGGGTGTAGGGTATAGAGTGTAGGGTATAGAGTGTAGGGTATAGAGTGTAGAATGTAGGGTCTAGAGTGTATGGTATAGAGTGTAGGGTATAGAGTGAAGGGTATAGAGTGTAGAGTGTAGGTATAGAGTGTATGGTATAGATTGTATGGTGTAGAGTGTATGGTATAGAGTTTAGGGTATAGAGTGTATGGTATAGAGTGTAGGGTATAGAGTGTAGAGTGTAGGGTATAGAGTGTAGGGTATAGAGTGTAGGGCATAGTGTGTAGGGTATAGATTGTAGAGTATAGAGTGTATAGTGTAGGGTATAGAGTGTAGGGTTTAGAGTGTATGGTATAGAGTGTAGGGAATAGAGTGTAGAGTGTATGGTATAGAGTGTAGGGTATAGAGTGTAGAGTGTAGGGTATAAAGTGTAGGGTATAGAGTGTAGGGTATAGAGTGTAGAGAGTAGGGTATAGAGTGTAGGGTATAAAGTGTAGGGTATAGAGTGTAGAGTGTAGGGATTAGAAAGTAGGGTATAGAGTGTAGGGTATAGAGTGTAGAATGTACGGTATAGAGTGTAGGGTATAGAGTATAGAGTGTAGGGTATAGAGTGTAGGGTATAGTGTGTAAAGTGTAGAGTGTAGGGTATAGAGTGTAGAGTGTAGGGTATAGAGTGTAGGCTATAGAGTGTATGGAATAGAGTGTAGGGTATAGTGTGTAGAGTGTAGGGTATAGAGTGTAGGGTATAGAGCGTAGGGTGTAGGGTATAGAGTGTAGGGTATAGAGTGTAGGGTATAGAGTGTAGGGTATAGAGTGTAGAGTGTAGGGTATAGAGTGTATGGTATAGAGTGTAGGGTGTAGAGTGTAGGGTATAGAGTGTAGAGTGTAGGGTATAGAGTGTAGAGTGTAGGGTATAGAGTGTAGAGTGTATGGGATAGAGTGTAGGGGATAGAGTGTATGGTATAGAGTGTATGGTATAGAGTGTAGGGTATAGAGTGTAGGGTATAGAGTGTAGAGTGTAGGGTATAGAGTGTAGGGTATAGAGTGTAGAGTGTAGGGTATAGAGTGTAGGGTATAGAGTGTAGAGTGTATGGTATAGTGTGTATGGTATAGAATGTATGATATAGATTGTAGGGTATAGAGTGTAGGGTATAGAGTGTAGAGTGTAGGGTATAGAGTGTAGAGTGTAGGGTATAGAGTGTAGGGTATAGAGTTTAGAGTGTAGGGTATACAGTGTAGGGTATAGAGTGTAGAGTGTATGGTATAGAGTGTAGGGGATAGAGTGTATGGTATAGAGTGTATGGTATAGAGTGTAGGTTATAGAGTGTAGGGTATAGAGTGTAGAGTGTAGGGTATAGAGTGTAGGGTATAGAGTGTAGGGTATAGAGTGTAGGGTGTAGAGTGTATGTAGGGTATAGAGTGTAGGGTATAGGGTGTAGGGTATGGAGTGTAGGGTGTAGAATGTAGGGTATAGAGTGTAGGGTATAGAGTGTAGGGTATAGAGTGTAGGGTATAGCGTGTAGGGTATAGAGTGTAGGGTATAGAGTGTAGGGTATAGAGTGTAGGGGATAAAGTGTAGAGTGTAGGGTATAGAGTGTAGGGTATAGAGTGTAGAGTATAGAGTGTAAAGTGTAGAGTGTAGGGTGTAGAGTGTAGAGTGTAGGGTATAGAGTGTAGAGTGTAGGGTATAGAGTGTAGGGTATAGAGTGTATGGTATAGAGTGTAGGGTATAGAGTGTAGAGTGTAGGGTATATAGTGTAGGGTATAATGTGTAGAGTGTAGGGTATAGAGTGTACGGTATAGAGGGTAGGGTATATAGTGTATGGTGTATGGTGTAGAGTGTAGGGTATAGAGTGTAGGGTATAGAGTGTAGGGTATAGAGTGAATGGTATAGAGTGTAGGGTATAGAGTGTAAGCTATAAAGTGTAGGGTGAAGAGTGTAGGGTATAGAGTGTAGGGTATAGAGTGTAGGGTATAGAGTGTAGGGTATAGAGTGTAGGGTATAGAGTGTAGAGTGTAGGGTATAGAGTGTAGGGTATAGAGTGTAGAGTGTAGGGTATAGAGTGTAGGGTTTAAAGAGTAGGGTATAGAGTGTAGAGTGTAGGGTATAGAGTGTAGAGTGTAGGGTATAGAGTGTAGGGTATAGAGTGTAGAGTGTAGGGTATAGAGTGTAGGGTATAGAGTGTAGAGTGTAGGGTATAAAGTGTAGAGAGTAGGGTATAGAGTGTAAGATATAGAGTGTAGGTTATAGAGTGTAGGGTATAGAGTGTAGAGTGTAGGGTGTAGAGTATAGGGTATAGAGTGTAGGGTATAGAGTGTAGAGTGTAGGGTATAAAGTGTAGAGAGTAGGGTATAGAGTGTAGGGTATAGAGTGTAGGTTATAGAGTGTAGGGTATAGAGTGTGGAGTGTAGGGTGTAGATTGTAGGTTATAGAGTGTAGAGTGTAGGGTATAGAGTGTGGAGTGTAGGGTGTAGATTGTAGGTTATAGAGTGTAGAGTGTAGGGTATAAAGTGTAGAGAGTAGGGTATAGAGTGTAGGCTATAGAGTGTAGGTTATAGAGTGTAGGGTATAGAGTGTGGAGGGTAGGGTGTAGAGTGTAGGGTATAGAGTGTAAGGTATAGAGTGTACGGTATAAAGTGTATGTTATAGAGTGTAGGGTATAGAGTGTAGAGTGTAGGGTATAGAGTGTGGGGTATAGAGTGTAGGGTATAGAGTGTAGAGTGTAGGGTATTGAGTGTATTGTTTAGAGTGTATGGTATAGAGTGTAGGGTATAGATTGTAGGGTGTAGAGTGTAGAGTGTAGGGTATAGAGTGTAGGGTATAGAGTGTATGGTATAGAGTGTAGAGTGTAGGGTATAGAGTGTATATTGTAGGGTAAAAAGTGTAGGGTATAGAGAGTATGGTATAGAGTGTAGGGAATAGAGTGTAGAGTGTAGGGTATAGAGTGTAGGGTATAGAGTGTGGAGTGTAGGGTATAAAGTGTAGAGAGTAGGGTAAAGAGTGTAGGGTATAGAGTGTAGGTTATAGAGTGTAGGGTATAGAGTGTAGAGTGTAGGGTGTAGAGTGTAAGGTATAGAGTGTAAGGGATGGAGTGTAGGGTATAAAGTGTAGGGTATAGAGTGTAGGGTATAGATTGTAGGGTATAGAGTGTAGATTGTAGGGTATAGAGTCTATGGTATAGAGTGTAGAGTGTAGGGTATAGAGTGTATAGTGTAGGGTAAAGAGTGTAGGGTATAGAGTGTATGGTATAGAGTGTAGGGAATAGAGTGTAGAGTGTAGGGTATAGAGTGTAGGGTATAGAGTGTAGAGTGTAGGGTATAGAGTGTAGGGATTAGAGTGTAGGGTATAGAGTGTAGGGTATAGAGTGTAGAATGTACGGTATAGAGTGTATGGTATAGAGTATAGAGTGTAGGGTATAGAGTATAGAGTGTAGGGTATAGAGTGTAGGGTATAGAGTGTAAAGTGTAGAGTGTATGGTATAGAGTGTAGAGTGTAGGGTATAGAGTGTAGGGTATAGAGTGTATGGAATAGAGTGTAGGGTATAGAGTGTTGAGTGTAGGGTATAGAGTGTAGGGTATAGAGCGTATGGTGTAGGGTATAGAGTGTAGGGTATAGAGTGTAGGGTATAGAGTTTAGAGTGTAGGGTACAGAGTGTAGGGTGTATGGTATAGAGTGCAGGGGATAGAGTGTAGAGTGTGAGGTATAGAGTGTAGGGTATAGAGTGTATGGTATAGAGTGTATGGTATAGATTGTAATGTATAGAGTGTAGGGTATAGAGTGTAGAGTGTAGGGTATAGAGTGTAGAGTGTAGGGTATAGAGTGTAGGGTATAGAGGGTATGATATAGAGTGTATGGTATAGAGTGTATGGTATAGAGTGTACGGTATAGAGTGTAGGGTATAGAGTGTAGAGTGTAGGGTATAGAGTGTAGGGTATAGAGTGTAGGGTATAGAGTGTAGGGTATAGAGTGTAGGGTGTAGAGTTTAGGGTATAGAGTGTAGCGCGTAGGGTATAGAGTGTATGGTATAGAGTGTAGAGTGTAGGGTATAGAGTGTATGGTATAGAGTGTAGGGTGTAGAATGTATGTTATAGAGTTTAGGGTACAGAGTGTATGGTATGGAGATTAGAGTGTAGGGCATATAGTGTATGGTATAGAGTGTATGGTATAGAGTGTAGGGTATAGAGTGTAGAGTGTAGGGTATAGAGTGTATGGTATAGAGTGTAGGGTATAGAGTGTAGAGTGTAGGGTATAGAGTGTAGGGTATAGAGTGTAGGGTATAGCGTGTAGGGTATAGAGTGTAGGGTATAGATTGTAGGGTATAGAGTGTAGGGTATAAAGTGTAGAGTGTAGGGTATAGAGTGTATGGTATAGAGTGTAGAGTGTATGGTATAGAGTGTATGGCATAGAGTGTAGGGTGTAGAATGTATGTTATAGAGTGTAGGGTATAGAGTGTATGGTATGGAGATTAGAGTGTAGGGCATAGAGTGTAGGGTATAGAGTGTATGGTATAGAGTGTAGGGTATAGAGTGTAGAGTGTAGGGTATAGAGTGTAGGGTATAGAGTGTAGGATATAGAGTGTATGGTATAGAGTGTAGGTTATAGAGTGTAGAGTGTAGGGTATAGAGTGTAGGGTATAGAGTGTAGGGTAAAGAGTGTAAGGTATAGATTGTAAGGTATAGAGTGTATAGCGTAGAGTATAGAGTGTAGGGTATAGAGTGTATGGTGTAGAGTGTAGGGTATAGAGTGTATAGTGTAGGGTATAGAGTGTAGGGTATAGAGTGTATAGTATAGAGTGTAGGGTATAGAGTGTAGGGTATAGAGTGTAGAGTGTGGGGTATAGAGTGTATGGTATAGAGTGTATGGTGTAGAGTGTATGGTATAGAGTGTAGGGTATAGAGTGTATGGTATAGAGTGTAGGGTATAGAGTGTAGATTGTAGGGTATAGAGTGTAGGGTGTAGAGTGTAGGGTATAGAGTGTAGGGTATAGATTGTAGGGTATAGAGTGTAGAGTGTAGGGTATAGAGTGTAGGGTATAGAGTGTATGGTATAGAGTGTAGAGTGTAGGGTATAGAGTATATAGTGTAGGGTATAGAGTGTAGGGTATAGAGTGTATGGTATAGAGTGTAGGGAATAGAGTGTAGAGTGTATGGTATAGAGTGTAGGGTATAGAGTGTAGAGTGTAGGGTATAGAGTGTAGGGTATAGAGTGTAGGGTATAGAGTGTAGGGTGTAGAGTGTAGGTTATAGAGTGTAGGGTATAGAGTGTAGGGTATAGAGTGTAGAGTGTAGGGATTAGAATGTAGGGTATAGAGTGTAGGGTATAGAGTGTAGAATGTACGGTATAGAGTGTAGGGTATAGAGTATAGAGTGTAGGGTATAGAGTGTAAAGTGTAGAGTGTAGGGTATAGAGTGTAGAGTGTAGGGTATAGAGTGTAGGGTATAGAGTGTATGGAATAGAGTGTAGGGTATAGAGTGTAGAGTGTAGGGTATAGAGTGTAGGGTATAGAGTGTAGGGTATAGAGTGTAGATTGTAGGGTATAGAGTGTAGGGTATAGAGTGTAGAGTGTAGGGTATAGAGTGTAGGGTTTAGAGAGTAGGGTATAGAGTGTATGGTGTAGAGTGTAGGGTATAGAGTGTAGGGTATTGAGTGTAGGGTATAGAGTGTATGGTATAGAGTTTAGGGTATAGAGTGTAGGGTATAGAGTGTAAGCTATAAAGTGTAGGGTGTAGAGTGTAGGGTATAGAGTGTAGGGTATAGAGTGTAGAGTATAGAGTGTAGGGTATAGAGTGTAGGGTATAGAGTGTAGAGTGTAAGGTATAGAGTGTAGGGTATAGAGTGTAGAGTGTAGGGTATAGAGTGTAGGGTTTAGAGAGTAGGGTATAGAGTGTAGAGTGTAGGGTATTGAGTGTAGAGTGTAGGGTATAGAGTGTAGGGTATAGAGTGTAGAGTGTAGGGTATAGAGTGTAGGGTTTAGAGAGTTGGGTATAGAGTGTAGAGTGTAGGGTATAGAGTATAGAGTGTAGGGTATAGAGTGTAGAGTGTAGAGTATAGAGTGTAGGGTATAGAGTGTAGAGTGTAGGGTATAGAGTGTAGTGTATAGATTGTAGGGTATAGAGTGTAGATTGTAGGGTATAGAGTGTAGGGTATAGAGTGTATGGTAAAGATTGTAGAGAGTAGGGTATAGAGTGTATAGTGTAGGGTATAGAGTGTAGGGTATAGAGTGTATGGTATAGAGTGTAGGGAATAGAGTGTAGGCTATAGAGTGTATGATATAGAGTGTAGGGTATAGAGTGTATGGTATAGAGTGTAGGGTATAGATTGTAGGGTATAGAGTGTAGGGTATAGAGTGTATGGTATAGAGTGTATGGTATAGATTGTAGGGTATAGAGTGTAGGGTATAGAGTGTAGAGTGTAGGGTATAGAGTGTAGAGTGTAGGGTATAGAGTGTAGGGTATAGAGTGTAGGGTATAGAGTGTAGAGTGTATGGTATAGAGTGCAGGGGATAGAGTGTAGAGTGTGAGATATAGAGTGTAGGGTATAGAGTGTATGGTATAGCGTGTATGGTATAGATTGTAGGGTATAGAGTGTAGGGTATACAGTGTAGAGTGTAGGGTATAGAGTGTAGAGTGTAGGGTATAGAGTGTAGGGTATAGAGTGTAGGGTATAGAGTGTAGAGTGTAGGGTATAGAGTGTAGGGTATAGAGTGTATGGTATAGAGTGTATAGTATAGATTGTAGGGTATAGAGTGTAGGGTATAGAGTGTAGAATGTAGGGTATAGAGTGTAGAGTGTAGGGTATAGAGTGTAGGGTATAGAATGTAGAGTGTAGGGTATAGAGTGTAGGGTATAGAGTGTAGAGTGTATGGTATAGAGTGCAGGGGATATAGTGTAGAGTGTGAGGTATAGAGTGTAGGGTACAGAGTGTATGGTATAGAGTGTAGGGTATAGAGTGTAGGGTACAGAGTGTAGTGTATAGAGTGTAGAGTGTAGGGTATAGAGTGTAGGTTGTAGAGTGTATGGTATAGAGTGTATGGTATAGATTGTAGGGTATAGAGTGTAGGGTATAGAGTGTAGAGTGTAGGGTATAGAGTGTAGAGTGTAGGGTATAGAGTGTAGGGTATAGAGTGTAGAGTGTAGGATATAGAGTGTAGGGTATAGAGTGTAGGGTATAGAGTGTAGGGTATAGAGTGTAGGGTATAGAGTGTAGAGTGTAGGGTATAGAGTGTAGGGTATAGAGTGTAGGGTATAGAGTGTAGGGTATAGAGTGTAGGGTATAAAGTGTAGAGTGTAGGGTATAGAGTGTAGGGTATAGAGTGTAGGGTATAGAGTGTAGAGTGTAGGGTATAGAGTGTAGGGTATAGAGTGTATGGTATAGAGTGTAGGGTATAGAGTGTAGAGTGTAGGGTATAGAGTGTAGGGTATACTGTGTAGAGTGTAGGGTATAGAGTGTAAGGTATAGAGGGTAGGGTATAGAGTGTATGGTGTAGAGTGTAGGGTATAGAGTGTAGGGTATTGAGTGTAGGGTATAGAGTGTATGGTATAGAGTTTAGGGTATAGAGTGTAGGGTATAGAGTGTAAGCTATAAAGTGTAGGGTGTAGAGTGTAGGGTATAGAGTGTAGGGTATAGAGTGTAGAGTATAGAGTGTAGGGTATAGAGTGTAGGGTATAGAGTGTAGAGTGTAGGGTATAGAGTGTAGGGTATAGAGTGTAGAGTGTAGGGTATAGAGTGTAGGGTTTAGAGAGTAGGGTATAGAGTGTAGAGTGTAGGGTATTGAGTGTAGGGTATAGAGTGTAGGGTATAGAGTGTAGAGTGTAGGGTATAGAGTGTAGGGTTTAGAGAGTTGGGTATAGAGTGTAGAGTGTAGGGTATAGAGTATAGAGTGTAGGGTATAGAGTGTAGAGTGTAGAGTATAGAGTGTAGGGTATAGAGTGTAGAGTGTAGGGTATAGAGTGTAGTGTATAGATTGTAGGGTATAGAGTGTAGATTGTAGGGTATAGAGTGTAGGGTATAGAGTGTATGGTAAAGATTGTAGAGAGTAGGGTATAGAGTGTATAGTGTAGGGTATAGAGTGTAGGGTATAGAGTGTATGGTATAGAGTGTAGGGAATAGAGTGTAGGCTATAGAGTGTATGATATAGAGTGTAGGGTATAGAGTGTATGGTATAGAGTGTAGGGTATAGATTGTAGGGTATAGAGTGTAGGGTATAGAGTGTATGGTATAGAGTGTATGGTATAGATTGTAGGGTATAGAGTGTAGGGTATAGAGTGTAGAGTGTAGGGTATAGAGTGTAGAGTGTAGGGTATAGAGTGTAGGGTATAGAGTGTAGAGTGTAGGGTATAGAGTGTAGGGTATAGAGTGTAGAGTGTATGGTATAGAGTGCAGGGGATAGAGTGTAGAGTGTGAGATATAGAGTGTAGGGTATAGAGTGTATGGTATAGCGTGTATGGTATAGATTGTAGGGTATAGAGTGTAGGGTATACAGTGTAGAGTGTAGGGTATAGAGTGTAGAGTGTAGGGTATAGAGTGTAGGGTATAGAGTGTAGGGTATAGAGTGTAGAGTGTAGGGTATAGAGTGTAGGGTATAGAGTGTATGGTATAGAGTGTATAGTATAGATTGTATGGTATAGAGTGTAGGGTATAGAGTGTAGAATGTAGGGTATAGAGTGTAGAGTGTAGGGTATAGAGTGTAGGGTATAGAATGTAGAGTGTAGGGTATAGAGTGTAGGGTATAGAGTGTAGAGTGTATCGTATAGAGTGCAGGGGATATAGTGTAGAGTGTGAGGTATAGAGTGTAGGGTACAGAGTGTATGGTATAGAGTGTAGGGTATAGAGTGTAGGGTACAGAGTGTAGTGTATAGAGTGTAGAGTGTAGGGTATAGAGTGTAGGTTGTAGAGTGTATGGTATAGAGTGTATGGTATAGATTGTAGGGTATAGAGTGTAGGGTATAGAGTGTAGAGTGTAGGGTATAGAGTGTAGAGTGTAGGGTATAGAGTGTAGGGTATAGAGTGTAGAGTGTAGGATATAGAGTGTAGGGTATAGAGTGTAGAGTGTGTGTTATAGAGTGCAGGGGATAGAGTGTAGAGTGTGAGGTATAGAGTGTAGGGTATAGAGTGTATGGTATAGAGTGTATGGTATAGATTGTAGGGTATAGAGTGTAGGGTATAGAGTGTAGAGTGTAGGGTATAGAGTGTAGAGTGTAGGGTATAGAGTGTATGGTATAGAGTGTATGGTATAGATTGTAGGGTATAGAGTGTAGGGTATAGAGTGTAGAGTGTAGGGTATAGAGTGTAGAGTGTAGGGTATAGAGTGTAGGGTATAGAGTGTAGAGTGTAGGGTATAGAGTGTAGAGTATAGAGTGTAGAGTGTATGGTATAGAGTGCAGGGGATAGAGTGTAGAGTGTAGGGTATAGAGTGTAGGGTATAGAGTGTAGAGTGTAGGGTATAGAGTGTAGGGTTTAGAGAGTAGGGTATAGAGTGTAGAGTGTAGGGTATAGAGTGTAGAGTGTAGGGTATAGAGTGTAGGGTATAGAGTGTAGAGTGTAGGGTATAGAGTGTAGTGTTTAGATAGTTGGGTATAGAGTGTAGAGTGTAGGGTATAGAGTATAGAGTGTAGGGTATAGAGTGTAGGGTATAGAGTGTAGAGTGTAGGGTATAAAGTGTAGAGAGTAGGGTGTAGAGTGTAGGGTATAGAGTGTAGGTTATAGGGTGTAGGGTATAGATTGTAGATTGTAGGGTGTAGATTGTAGGTTATAGAGTGTAGAATGTAGGGTATAAAGTGTAGAGAGTAGGGTATAGAGTGTAGGTTATAGAGTGTAGGGTATAGAGTGTAGGGTGTAGAGTGTAGCGTATAGAGTGTAAGGTATAGAGTGTACGGTATAAAGTGTATGTTATAGAGTGTAGGGTATAGAGTGTAGAATGTAGGGTATAGAGTGTAGGGTATAGAGTGTAGGGTATAGAGTGTATGGTATAGAGTGTAGGGTATAGAGTGTAGAGTATAGGGTACAGAGTGTAGGGTTTAGAGTGTAGGGTATAGAGTGTAGGGTATAGATTGTAGGGTATAGAGTGTAGAGTGTAGGGTATAGAGTGTAGGGTATAGAGTGTAGAGTGTAGGGTATAGAGTGAATATTGTAGGGTAAAAAGTGTAGGGTATAGAGAGTATGGTATAGAGTGTAGGGAATAGAGTGTAGAGTGTAGGGAATAGAGTGTAGAGTGTAGGGTATAGAGTGTAGGGTATAGAGTGTAGAGTGTAGGGTATAAAGTGTAGAGAGTAGGGTAAAGAGTGTAGGGTATAGAGTGTAGGTTATAGAGTGTAGGGTATAGAGTGTAGAGTGTAGGGTGTAGATTGTAGGGTATAGAGTGTAAGGTATAGAGTGTAGGGTATAAAGTGTAAGGTATAGAGTGTAGGGTATAGATTGTAGGGTATAGAGTGTAGATTGTAGGGTATAGAGTCTATGGTATAGAGTGTAGAGTGTAGGGTATAGAGTGTATAGTGTATGGTAAAGAGTGTAGGGTATAGAGTGTATGGTATAGAGTGTAGGGAATAGAGTGTAGAGTGTAGGGTATAGAGTGTATGGTATAGAGTGTAGGGTATAGAGTGTAGAGTGTAGGGTATAGAGTGTAGGGTATAGAGTGTAGGGTATAGAGTGTAGAGTGTAGGGATTAGAGTGTAGGGTATAGAGTGTAGGGTATATAGTGTAGAGTGTAGGGTATAGAGTGTAGAGTGTAGGGTATAGAGTGTAGGGTATAGAGTGTAGAGTGTAGGATATAGAGTGTAGGGTATAGAGTGTAGAGTGTGTGTTATAGAGTGCAGGGGATAGAGTGTAGAGTGTGAGGTATAGAGTGTAGGGTATAGAGTGTATGGTATAGAGTGTATGGTATAGATTGTAGGGTATAGAGTGTAGGGTATAGAGTGTAGAGTGTAGGGTATAGAGTGTAGAGTGTAGGGTATAGAGTGTATGGTATAGAGTGTATGGTATAGATTGTAGGGTATAGAGTGTAGGGTATAGAGTGTAGAGTGTAGGGTATAGAGTGTAGAGTGTAGGGTATAGAGTGTAGGGTATAGAGTGTAGAGTGTAGGGTATAGAGTATAGAGTATAGAGTGTAGAGTGTATGGTATAGAGTGCAGGGGATAGAGTGTAGAGTGTAGGGTATAGAGTGTAGGGTATAGAGTGTAGAGTGTAGGGTATAGAGTGTAGGGTTTAGAGAGTAGGGTATAGAGTGTAGAGTGTAGGGTATAGAGTGTAGAGTGTAGGGTATAGAGTGTAGGGTATAGAGTGTAGAGTGTAGGGTATAGAGTGTAGTGTTTAGATAGTTGGGTATAGAGTGTAGAGTGTAGGGTATAGAGTATAGAGTGTAGGGTATAGAGTGTAGGGTATAGAGTGTAGAGTGTAAGGTATAAAGTGTAGAGAGTAGGGTGTAGAGTGTAGGGTATAGAGTGTAGGTTATAGAGTGTAGGGTATAGATTGTAGATTGTAGGGTGTAGATTGTAGGTTATAGAGTGTAGAATGTAGGGTATAAAGTGTAGAGAGTAGGGTATAGAGTGTAGGTTATAGAGTGTAGGGTATAGAGTGTAGGGTGTAGAGTGTAGCGTATAGAGTGTAAGGTATAGAGTGTACGGTATAAAGTGTATGTTATAGAGTGTAGGGTATAGAGTGTAGAGTGTAGGGTATAGAGTGTAGGGTATAGAGTGTAGGGTATAGAGTGTATGGTATAGAGTGTAGGGTATAGAGTGTAGAGTATAGGGTACAGAGTGTAGGGTTTAGAGTGTAGGGTATAGAGTGTAGGGTATAGATTGTAGGGTATAGAGTGTAGAGTGTAGGGTATAGAGTGTAGGGTATAGAGTGTAGAGTGTAGGGTATAGAGTGAATATTGTAGGGTAAAAAGTGTAGGGTATAGAGAGTATGGTATAGAGTGTAGGGAATAGAGTGTAGAGTGTAGGGAATAGAGTGTAGAGTGTAGGGTATAGAGTGTAGGGTATAGAGTGTAGAGTGTAGGGTATAAAGTGTAGAGAGTAGGGTAAAGAGTGTAGGGTATAGAGTGTAGGTTATAGAGTGTAGGGTATAGAGTGTAGAGTGTAGGGTGTAGAGTGTAGGGTATAGAGTGTAAGGTATAGAGTGTAGGGTATAAAGTGTACGGTATAGAGTGTAGGGTATAGATTGTAGGGTATAGAGTGTAGATTGTAGGGTATAGAGTCTATGGTATAGAGTGTAGAGTGTAGGGTATAGAGTGTATAGTGTATGGTAAAGAGTGTAGGGTATAGAGTGTATGGTATAGAGTGTAGGGAATAGAGTGTAGAGTGTAGGGTATAGAGTGTATGGTATAGAGTGTAGGGTATAGAGTGTAGAGTGTAGGGTATAGAGTGTAGGGTATAGAGTGTAGGGTATAGAGTGTAGAGTGTAGGGATTAGAGTGTAGGGTATAGAGTGTAGGGTATATAGTGTAGAATGTACGGTATAGAGTGTATTGTATAGAGTATAGAGTGTAGGGTATAGAGTATAGAGTGTAGGGTATAGAGTGTAAGGTATAGAGTGTAAAGTGTAGAGTGTATGGTATAGAGTGTAGAGTGTAGGGTATAGAGTGTAGGGTATAGAGTGTATGGAATAGAGTGTAGGGTATAGAGTGTTGAGTGTAGGGTATAGAGTGTAGGGTATAGAGCGTAGGGTGTAGGGTATAGAGTGTAGGGTATAGAGTGTAGGGTATAGAGTTTAGAGTGTAGGGTACAGGGTGTATGGTATAGAGTGAAGGGTGTATGGTATAGAGTGCAGGGGATAGAGTGTAGAGTGTGAGGTATAGAGTGTAGGGTATAGAGTGTATGGTATAGAGTGTATGGTATAGATTGTAATGTATAGAGTGTAGGGTATAGAGTGTAGAGTGTAGGGTATAGAGTGTAGAGTGTAGGGTATAGAGTGTAGGGTATAGAGGGTATGATATAGAGTGTATGGTATAGAGTGTATGGTATAGAGTGTACGGTATAGAGTGTAGGGTATAGAGTGTAGAGTGTAGGGTATAGAGTGTAGGGTATAGAGTGTAGGGTATAGAGTGTAGGGTATAGAGTGTAGGGTGTAGAGTTTAGGGTATAGAGTGTAGCGTGTAGGGTATAGAGTGTATGGTATAGAGTGTAGAGTGTAGGGTATAGAGTGTATGGTATAGAGTGTAGGGTGTAGAATGTATGTTATAGAGTGTAGGGTACAGAGTGTATGGTATGGAGATTAGAGTGTATGGCATATAGTGTATGGTATAGAGTGTATGGTATAGAGTGTAGGGTATAGAGTGTAGAGTGTAGGGTATAGAGTGTATGGTATAGAGTGTAGGGTATAGAGTGTAGAGTGTAGGGTATAGAGTGTAGGGTATAGTGTGTAGGATATAGCGTGTAGGGTATAGAGTGTAGGGTATAGATTGTAGGGTATAGAGTGTAGGGTATAAAGTGTAGAGTGTAGGGTATAGAGTGAATGGTATAGAGTGTAGAGTGTATGGTATAGAGTGTATGGTATAGAGTGTAGGGTGTAGAATGTATGTTATAGAGTGTAGGGTATAGAGTGTATGGTATGGAGATTAGAGTGTAGGGCATAGAGTGTAGGGTATAGAGTGTATGGTATAGAGTGTAGGGTATAGAGTGTAGAGTGTAGGGTATAGAGTGTAGGGTATAGAGTGTAGGATATGGATTGTATGGTATAGAGTGTAGGTTATAGAGTGTAGAGTGTAGGGTATAGAGTGTAGGGTATAGAGTGTATTGTAAAGAGTGTAAGGTATAGATTGTAAGGTATAGAGTGTATAGCGTAGAGTATAGAGTGTAGGGTATAGAGTGTATGGTGTAGAGTGTAGGGTATAGAGTGTATAGTGTAGGGTATAGAGTGTAGGGCATAGAGTGTAGAGTGTGGGGTATAGAGTGTATGGTATAGAGTGTATGGTGTAGAGTGTATGGTATAGAGTGTAGGGTATAGAGTGTATGGAATAGAGTGTAGGGTATAGAGTGTAGATTGTAGGGTATAGAGTGTAGGGTGTAGAGTGTAGGGTATAGAGTGTAGGGTATAGATTGTAGGGTATAGAGTGTAGAGTGTAGGGTATAGAGTGTAGGGTATAGAGTGTATGGTATATAGTGTAGAGTGTAGGGTATAGAGTGTATAGTGTAGGGTATAGAGTGTAGGGTATAGAGTGTATGGTATAGAGTGTAGGGAATAGAGTGTAGAGTGTATGGTATAGAGTGTAGGGTATAGAGTGTAGAGTGTAGGGTATAGAGTGTAGGGTATAGAGTGTAGGGTATAGAGTGTAGGGTGTAGAGTGTAGGGTATAGAGTGTAGGGTATAGAGTGTAGGGTATAGAGTGTAGAGTGTAGGGATTAGAGTGCAGGGTATAGAGTGTAGGGTATAGAGTGTAGAATGCACGGTATAGAGTGTAGGGTATAGAGTATAGAGTGTAGGGTATAGAGTGTAAAGTGTAGAGTGTAGGGTATAGAGTGTAGAGTGTAGGGATTAGAGTGTAGGGTATAGAGTGTAGGGTATATAGTGTAGAATGTACGGTATAGAGTGTATTGTATAGAGTATAGAGTGTAGGGTATAGAGTATAGAGTGTAGGGTATAGAGTGTAAGGTATAGAGTGTAAAGTGTAGAGTGTATGGTATAGAGTGTAGAGTGTAGGGTATAGAGTGTAGGGTATAGAGTGTATGGAATAGAGTGTAGGGTATAGAGTGTTGAGTGTAGGGTATAGAGTGTAGGGTATAGAGCGTAGGGTGTAGGGTATAGAGTGTAGGGTATAGAGTGTAGGGTATAGAGTTTAGAGTGTAGGGTACAGGGTGTATGGTATAGAGTGTAGGGTGTATGGTATAGAGTGCAGGGGATAGAGTGTAGAGTGTGAGGTATAGAGTGTAGGGTATAGAGTGTATGGTATAGAGTGTATGGTATAGATTGTAATGTATAGAGTGTAGGGTATAGAGTGTAGAGTGTAGGGTATAGAGTGTAGAGTGTAGGGTATAGAGTGTAGGGTATAGAGGGTATGATATAGAGTGTATGGTATAGAGTGTATGGTATAGAGTGTACGGTATAGAGTGTAGGGTATAGAGTGTAGAGTGTAGGGTATAGAGTGTAGGGTATAGAGTGTAGGGTATAGAGTGTAGGGTATAGAGTGTAGGGTGTAGAGTTTAGGGTATAGAGTGTAGCGTGTAGGGTATAGAGTGTATGGTATAGAGTGTAGAGTGTAGGGTATAGAGTGTATGGTATAGAGTGTAGGGTGTAGAATGTATGTTATAGAGTGTAGGGTATAGAGTGTATGGTATGGAGATTAGAGTGTATGGCATATAGTGTATGGTATAGAGTGTATGGTATAGAGTGTAGGGTATAGAGTGTAGAGTGTAGGGTATAGAGTGTATGGTATAGAGTGTAGGGTATAGAGTGTAGAGTGTAGGGTATAGAGTGTAGGGTATAGTGTGTAGGATATAGCGTGTAGGGTATAGAGTGTAGGGTATAGATTGTAGGGTATAGAGTGTAGGGTATAAAGTGTAGAGTGTAGGGTATAGAGTGAATGGTATAGAGTGTAGAGTGTATGGTATAGAGTGTATGGTATAGAGTGTAGGGTGTAGAATGTATGTTATAGAGTGTAGGGTATAGAGTGTATGGTATGGAGATTAGAGTGTAGGGCATAGAGTGTAGGGTATAGAGTGTATGGTATAGAGTGTAGGGTATAGAGTGTAGAGTGTAGGGTATAGAGTGTAGGGTATAGAGTGTAGGATATAGAGTGTATGGTATAGAGTGTAGGTTATAGAGTGTAGAGTGTAGGGTATAGAGTGTAGGGTATAGAGTGTATTGTAAAGAGTGTAAGGTATAGATTGTAAGGTATAGAGTGTATAGCGTAGAGTATAGAGTGTAGGGTATAGAGTGTATGGTGTAGAGTGTAGGGTATAGAGTGTATAGTGTAGGGTATAGAGTGTAGGGCATAGAGTGTAGAGTGTGGGGTATAGAGTGTATGGTATAGAGTGTATGGTGTAGAGTGTATGGTATAGAGTGTAGGGTATAGAGTGTATGGAATAGAGTGTAGGGTATAGAGTGTAGATTGTAGGGTATAGAGTGTAGGGTGTAGAGTGTAGGGTATAGAGTGTAGGGTATAGATTGTAGGGTATAGAGTGTAGAGTGTAGGGTATAGAGTGTAGGGTATAGAGTGTATGGTATAGAGTGTAGAGTGTAGGGTATAGAGTGTATAGTGTAGGGTATAGAGTGTAGGGTATAGAGTGTATGGTATAGAGTGTAGGGAATAGAGTGTAGAGTGTATGGTATAGAGTGTAGGGTATAGAGTGTAGAGTGTAGGGTATAGAGTGTAGGGTATAGAGTGTAGGGTATAGAGTGTAGGGTGTAGAGTGTAGGGTATAGAGTGTAGGGTATAGAGTGTAGGGTATAGAGTGTAGAGTGTAGGGATTAGAGTGCAGGGTATAGAGTGTAGGGTATAGAGTGTAGAATGCACGGTATAGAGTGTAGGGTATAGAGTATAGAGTGTAGGGTATAGAGTGTAAAGTGTAGAGTGTAGGGTATAGAGTGTAGAGTGTAGGGTATAGAGTGTAGGGTATAGAGTGTATGGAATAGAGTGTAGGGTATAGAGTGTAGAGTTTAGGGTATAGAGTGTAGGGTATAGAGCGTAGGGTGTAGGGTATAGAGTGTAGGGTATAGAGTGTAGGGTATAGAGTGTAGAGTGTAGGGTATAGAGTGTATGGTATAGAGTGTAGGGTGTAGAGTGTAGGGTATAGAGTGTAGAGTGTAGGGTATAGAGTGTAGAGTGTAGGGTATAGAGTGTAGGGTGTAGAGTGTAGAGTGTAGGGTATAGAAAGTAGGGTATAGAGTGTAAAGTGTATGGTATAGAGTGTAGGGGATAGAGTGTATGGTATAGAGTGTATGGTATAGAGTGTAGGGTAGAGAATGTAGGGTATAGAGTGTAGAGTGTAGGGTATATAGTGTAGGGTGTAGAGTGTAGGGTATAGAGTGTAGAGTGTATGGTATAGAGTGTAGGGGATAGAGTGTATGGTATAGAGTGTATGGTATAGAGTGTATGGTATAGATTGTAGGGTATAGAGTGTAGGGTATCGAGTGTAGAGTGTAGGGTATAGAGTATAGAGTGTAGGGTATAGAGTGTAGGGTATAGAGTGTAGGGTATAGAGTGTAGGGTATAGAGTGTAGAGTGTTGAGTGTAGGGTATAGAGTGTAGGGTATAGGGTGTAGGGTATAGAGTGTAGGGTGTAGAGTGTAGGGTATAGAGTGTAGGGTATAGAGTGTAGGGTATAGAGTGTAGGGTATAGCGTGTAGGGTATAGAGTGAAGGGTATAGAGTGTAGGGTATAGAGTGTAGGGTATAAAGTGTAGAGTGTAGGGTGTAGAGTGTAGAGTGTAGGGTATAGAGTGGAGGGTATAGAGTGTAGGGTATAGAGTGTAGGGTATAAAGTGTAGAGTGTAGGGTATAGAGTGTAGGGTATAGAGTGTAGAGTGTAGGGTATAGAGTGTAGGGTATAGAGTGTAGGGTATAGAGTGTATGGTATAAAGTGTAGGGTATAGAGTGTAGGGTATAAAGTGTAGAGTGTAGGGTATAGAGTGTAGGGTATAGAGTGTAGGGTATAGAATGTAGGGTATAGAGTGTAGAGTGTAGGGTATAGAGTGTAGGGTATAGAGTGTAGGGTATAAAGTGTAGAGTGTAGGGTATAGAGTGTAGGGTATAGAGTGTAGGGTATAGAGTGTAGAGTGTAGGGTATAGAGTGTAGGGTATAGAGTGTAGAGTGTAGGGTATAGAGTGTAGGGTATACTGTGTAGAGTGTAGGGTATAGAGTGTAAAGTATAGAGGGTAGTGCATAGAGTGTATGGTGTAGAGTGTAGGGTATAGAGTGTAGGGTATAGAGTGTAGGGTATAGAGTGTAGAGTGTAGGGTATAGAGTGTATGGTATAGAGTGTAGGGGATAGAGTGTATGGTATAGAGTGTATGGTATAGAGTGTATGGTATAGATTGTAGGGTATAGAGTGTAGGGTATCGAGTGTAGAGTGTAGGGTATAGAGTATAGAGTGTAGGGTATAGAGTGTAGGGTATAGAGTGTAGGGTATAGAGTGTAGGGTATAGAGTGTAGAGTGTTGAGTGTAGGGTATAGAGTGTAGGGTATAGGGTGTAGGGTATAGAGTGTAGGGTGTAGAGTGTAGGGTATAGAGTGTAGGGTATAGAGTGTAGGGTATAGAGTGTAGGGTATAGCGTGTAGGGTATAGAGTGAAGGGTATAGAGTGTAGGGTATAGAGTGTAGGGTATAAAGTGTAGAGTGTAGGGTGTAGAGTGTAGAGTGTAGGGTATAGAGTGGAGGGTATAGAGTGTAGGGTATAGAGTGTAGGGTATAAAGTGTAGAGTGTAGGGTATAGAGTGTAGGGTATAGAGTGTAGAGTGTAGGGTATAGAGTGTAGGGTATAGAGTGTAGGGTATAGAGTGTATGGTATAAAGTGTAGGGTATAGAGTGTAGGGTATAAAGTGTAGAGTGTAGGGTATAGAGTGTAGGGTATAGAGTGTAGGGTATAGAATGTAGGGTATAGAGTGTAGAGTGTAGGGTATAGAGTGTAGGGTATAGAGTGTAGGGTATAAAGTGTAGAGTGTAGGGTATAGAGTGTAGGGTATAGAGTGTAGGGTATAGAGTGTAGAGTGTAGGGTATAGAGTGTAGGGTATAGAGTGTAGAGTGTAGGGTATAGAGTGTAGGGTATACTGTGTAGAGTGTAGGGTATAGAGTGTAAAGTATAGAGGGTAGTGCATAGAGTGTATGGTGTAGAGTGTAGGGTATAGAGTGTAGGGTATAGAGTGTAGGGTATAGAGTGTAGAGTGTAGGGTATAGAGTGTATGGTATAGAGTGTAGGGTATAGAGTGTAGAGTGTAGGGTATAGAGTGTAGGGTATAGAGTGTAGGGTATAGAGTGTAGGGTATAGAGTGTAGGGTATAGAGTGTAGAGTGTAGGGTATAGAGTGTAGGGTATGGAGTGTAGGGTATAGAGTGTAGGGTATAGAGTGTAGAGTGTAGGGATTAGAGTGTATGGTATAGAGTGTAGGGTATAGAGTGTAGAGTATAGGGTATAGAGTGTAGAGTATGGAGTGTAGAGTATAGAGTGTAGGTTATAGAGTGTAGAGTGTAGGGATTAGAGTGTAGGGCATAGAGTGTAGGGCATAGAGTGTATAGTGTAGGGTATAGAGTGTAGGGTATAGAGTATAGAGTGTAGGGTATAGAGTGTAGGGTATAGAGTGTAGAGTGTAGGGATTAGACTGTAGGGTATAGAGTGTAGGGTATAGAATGTATGGAATAGAGTATAGGGTATAGAGTATAGAGTGTAGGGTATAGAGTGTAGGGTATAGAGCGTAGGGTGTAGGGTATAGAGTGTAGGGTATAGAGTGTAGGGTATAGAGTGTATAATGTAGGGTCTAGAGTGTATGGTATAGAGTGTAGGGTATAGAGTGAAGGGTATAGAGTGTAGAGTGTAGGTATAGAGTGTATGGTATAGATTGTATGGTGTAGAGTGTATGGTATAGAGTTTAGGGTATAGAGTGTATGGTATAGAGTGTAGGGTATAGAGTGTAGAGTGTAGGGTATAGAGTGTAGGGTATAGAGTGTAGGGCATAGTGTGTAGGGTATAGATTGTAGGGTATAGAGTGTATAGTGTAGGGTATAGAGTGTAGGGTTTAGAGTGTATGGTATAGAGTGTAGGGAATAGAGTGTAGAGTGTATGGTATAGAGTGTAGGGTATAGAGTGTAGAGTGTAGGGTATAAAGTGTAGGGTATAGAGTGTAGGGTATAGAGTGTAGAGAGTAGGGTATAGAGTGTAGGGTATAAAGTGTAGGGTATAGAGTGTAGAGTGTAGGGATTAGAAAGTAGGGTATAGAGTGTAGGGTATAGAGTGTAGAATGTACGGTATAGAGTGTAGGGTATAGAGTATAGAGTGTAGGGTATAGAGTGTAGGGTATAGTGTGTAAAGTGTAGAGTGTAGGGTATAGAGTGTAGAGTGTAGGGTATAGAGTGTAGGCTATAGAGTGTATGGAATAGAGTGTAGGGTATAGTGTGTAGAGTGTAGGGTATAGAGTGTAGGGTATAGAGCGTAGGGTGTAGGGTATAGAGTGTAGGGTATAGAGTGTAGGGTATAGAGTGTAGAGTGTAGGGTATAGAGTGTATGGTATAGAGTGTAGGGTGTAGAGTGTAGGGTATAGAGTGTAGAGTGTAGGGTATAGAGTGTAGAGTGTAGGGTATAGAGTGTAGAGTGTATGGGATAGAGTGTAGGGGATAGAGTGTATGGTATAGAGTGTATGGTATAGAGTGTAGGGTATAGAGTGTAGGGTATAGAGTGTAGAGTGTAGGGTATAGAGTGTAGGGTATAGAGTGTAGAGTGTAGGGTATAGAGTGTAGGGTATAGAGTGTAGAGTGTATGGTATAGTGTGTATGGTATAGAATGTATGATATAGATTGTAGGGTATAGAGTGTAGGGTATAGAGTGTAGAGTGTAGGGTATAGAGTGTAGAGTGTAGGGTATAGAGTGTAGGGTATAGAGTTTAGAGTGTAGGGTATACAGTGTAGGGTATAGAGTGTAGAGTGTATGGTATAGAGTGTAGGGGATAGAGTGTATGGTATAGAGTGTATGGTATAGAGTGTAGGTTATAGAGTGTAGGGTATAGAGTGTAGAGTGTAGGGTATAGAGTGTAGGGTATAGAGTGTAGGGTATAGAGTGTAGGGTGTAGAGTGTATGTAGGGTATAGAGTGTAGGGTATAGGGTGTAGGGTATGGAGTGTAGGGTGTAGAATGTAGGGTATAGAGTGTAGGGTATAGAGTGTAGGGTATAGAGTGTAGGGTATAGCGTGTAGGGTATAGAGTGTAGGGTATAGAGTGTAGGGTATAGAGTGTAGGGGATAAAGTGTAGAGTGTAGGGTATAGAGTGTAGGGTATAGAGTGTAGAGTATAGAGTGTAAAGTGTAGAGTGTAGGGTGTAGAGTGTAGAGTGTAGGGTATAGAGTGTAGAGTGTAGGGTATAGAGTGTAGGGTATAGAGTGTATGGTATAGAGTGTAGGGTATAGAGTGTAGAGTGTAGGGTATATAGTGTAGGGTATAATGTGTAGAGTGTAGGGTATAGAGTGTACGGTATAGAGGGTAGGGTATATAGTGTATGGTGTATGGTGTAGAGTGTAGGGTATAGAGTGTAGGGTATAGAGTGTAGGGTATAGAGTGAATGGTATAGAGTGTAGGGTATAGAGTGTAAGCTATAAAGTGTAGGTTGAAGAGTGTAGGGTATAGAGTGTAGGGTATAGAGTGTAGGGTATAGAGTGTAGGGTATAGAGTGTAGGGTATAGAGTGTAGAGTGTAGGGTATAGAGTGTAGGGTATAGAGTGTAGAGTGTAGGGTATAGAGTGTAGGGTTTAAAGAGTAGGGTATAGAGTGTAGAGTGTAGGGTATAGAGTGTAGAGTGTAGGGTATAGAGTGTAGGGTATAGAGTGTAGAGTGTAGGGTATAGAGTGTAGGGTATAGAGTGTAGAGTGTAGGGTATAAAGTGTAGAGAGTAGGGTATAGAGTGTAAGATATAGAGTGTAGGTTATAGAGTGTAGGGTATAGAGTGTAGAGTGTAGGGTGTAGAGTATAGGGTATAGAGTGTAGGGTATAGAGTGTAGAGTGTAGGGTATAAAGTGTAGAGAGTAGGGTATAGAGTGTAGGGTATAGAGTGTAGGTTATAGAGTGTAGGGTATAGAGTGTGGAGTGTAGGGTGTAGATTGTAGGTTATAGAGTGTAGAGTGTAGGGTATAAAGTGTAGAGAGTAGGGTATAGAGTGTAGGGTATAGAGTGTAGGTTATAGAGTGTAGGGTATAGAGTGTAGGGTATAGAGCGTAGGGTGTAGGGTATAGAGTGTAGGGTATAGAGTGTAGGGTATAGAGTGTAGAGTGTAGGGTATAGAGTGTATGGTATAGAGTGTAGGGTGTAGAGTGTAGGGTATAGAGTGTAGAGTGTAGGGTATAGAGTGTAGAGTGTAGGGTATAGAGTGTAGAGTGTATGGGATAGAGTGTAGGGGATAGAGTGTATGGTATAGAGTGTATGGTATAGAGTGTAGGGTATAGAGTGTAGGGTATAGAGTGTAGAGTGTAGGGTATAGAGTGTAGGGTATAGAGTGTAGAGTGTAGGGTATAGAGTGTAGGGTATAGAGTGTAGAGTGTATGGTATAGTGTGTATGGTATAGAATGTATGATATAGATTGTAGGGTATAGAGTGTAGGGTATAGAGTGTAGAGTGTAGGGTATAGAGTGTAGAGTGTAGGGTATAGAGTGTAGGGTATAGAGTTTAGAGTGTAGGGTATACAGTGTAGGGTATAGAGTGTAGAGTGTATGGTATAGAGTGTAGGGGATAGAGTGTATGGTATAGAGTGTATGGTATAGAGTGTAGGTTATAGAGTGTAGGGTATAGAGTGTAGAGTGTAGGGTATAGAGTGTAGGGTATAGAGTGTAGGGTATAGAGTGTAGGGTGTAGAGTGTATGTAGGGTATAGAGTGTAGGGTATAGGGTGTAGGGTATGGAGTGTAGGGTGTAGAATGTAGGGTATAGAGTGTAGGGTATAGAGTGTAGGGTATAGAGTGTAGGGTATAGCGTGTAGGGTATAGAGTGTAGGGTATAGAGTGTAGGGTATAGAGTGTAGGGGATAAAGTGTAGAGTGTAGGGTATAGAGTGTAGGGTATAGAGTGTAGAGTATAGAGTGTAAAGTGTAGAGTGTAGGGTGTAGAGTGTAGAGTGTAGGGTATAGAGTGTAGAGTGTAGGGTATAGAGTGTAGGGTATAGAGTGTATGGTATAGAGTGTAGGGTATAGAGTGTAGAGTGTAGGGTATATAGTGTAGGGTATAATGTGTAGAGTGTAGGGTATAGAGTGTACGGTATAGAGGGTAGGGTATATAGTGTATGGTGTATGGTGTAGAGTGTAGGGTATAGAGTGTAGGGTATAGAGTGTAGGGTATAGAGTGAATGGTATAGAGTGTAGGGTATAGAGTGTAAGCTATAAAGTGTAGGGTGAAGAGTGTAGGGTATAGAGTGTAGGGTATAGAGTGTAGGGTATAGAGTGTAGGGTATAGAGTGTAGGGTATAGAGTGTAGAGTGTAGGGTATAGAGTGTAGGGTATAGAGTGTAGAGTGTAGGGTATAGAGTGTAGGGTTTAAAGAGTAGGGTATAGAGTGTAGAGTGTAGGGTATAGAGTGTAGAGTGTAGGGTATAGAGTGTAGGGTATAGAGTGTAGAGTGTAGGGTATAGAGTGTAGGGTATAGAGTGTAGAGTGTAGGGTATAAAGTGTAGAGAGTAGGGTATAGAGTGTAAGATATAGAGTGTAGGTTATAGAGTGTAGGGTATAGAGTGTAGAGTGTAGGGTGTAGAGTATAGGGTATAGAGTGTAGGGTATAGAGTGTAGAGTGTAGGGTATAAAGTGTAGAGAGTAGGGTATAGAGTGTAGGGTATAGAGTGTAGGTTATAGAGTGTAGGGTATAGAGTGTGGAGTGTAGGGTGTAGATTGTAGGTTATAGAGTGTAGAGTGTAGGGTATAAAGTGTAGAGAGTAGGGTATAGAGTGTAGGGTATAGAGTGTAGGTTATAGAGTGTAGGGTATAGAGTGTGGAGGGTAGGGTGTAGAGTGTAGGGTATAGAGTGTAAGGTATAGAGTGTACGGTATAAAGTGTATGTTATAGAGTGTAGGGTATAGAGTGTAGAGTGTAGGGTATAGAGTGTGGGGTATAGAGTGTAGGGTATAGAGTGTAGAGTGTAGGGTATAGAGTGTATTGTTTAGAGTGTATGGTATAGAGTGTAGGGTATAGATTGTAGGGTGTAGAGTGTAGAGTGTAGGGTATAGAGTGTAGGGTATAGAGTGTATGGTATAGAGTGTAGAGTGTAGGGTATAGAGTGTATATTGTAGGGTAAAAAGTGTAGGGTATAGAGAGTATGGTATAGAGTGTAGGGAATAGAGTGTAGAGTGTAGGGTATAGAGTGTAGGGTATAGAGTGTGGAGTGTAGGGTATAAAGTGTAGAGAGTAGGGTAAAGAGTGTAGGGTATAGAGTGTAGGTTATAGAGTGTAGGGTATAGAGTGTAGAGTGTAGGGTGTAGAGTGTAAGGTATAGAGTGTAAGGTATGGAGTGTAGGGTATAAAGTGTAGGGTATAGAGTGTAGGGTATAGATTGTAGGGTATAGAGTGTAGATTGTAGGGTATAGAGTCTATGGTATAGAGTGTAGAGTGTAGGGTATAGAGTGTATAGTGTAGGGTAAAGAGTGTAGGGTATAGAGTGTATGGTATAGAGTGTAGGGAATAGAGTGTAGAGTGTAGGGTATAGAGTGTAGGGTATAGAGTGTAGAGTGTAGGGTATAGAGTGTAGGGATTAGAGTGTAGGGTATAGAGTGTAGGGTATAGAGTGTAGAATGTACGGTATAGAGTGTATGGTATAGAGTATAGAGTGTAGGGTATAGAGTATAGAGTGTAGGGTATAGAGTGTAGGGTATAGAGTGTAAAGTGTAGAGTGTATGGTATAGAGTGTAGAGTGTAGGGTATAGAGTGTAGGGTATAGAGTGTATGGAATAGAGTGTAGGGTATAGAGTGTTGAGTGTAGGGTATAGAGTGTAGGGTATAGAGCGTAGGGTGTAGGGTATAGAGTGTAGGGTATAGAGTGTAGGGTATAGAGTTTAGAGTGTAGGGTACAGAGTGTAGGGTGTATGGTATAGAGTGCAGGGGATAGAGTGTAGAGTGTGAGGTATAGAGTGTAGGGTATAGAGTGTATGGTATAGAGTGTATGGTATAGATTGTAATGTATAGAGTGTAGGGTATAGAGTGTAGAGTGTAGGGTATAGAGTGTAGAGTGTAGGGTATAGAGTGTAGGGTATAGAGGGTATGATATAGAGTGTATGGTATAGAGTGTATGGTATAGAGTGTACGGTATAGAGTGTAGGGTATAGAGTGTAGAGTGTAGGGTATAGAGTGTAGGGTATAGAGTGTAGGGTATAGAGTGTAGGGTATAGAGTGTAGGGTGTAGAGTTTAGGGTATAGAGTGTAGCGCGTAGGGTATAGAGTGTATGGTATAGAGTGTAGAGTGTAGGGTATAGAGTGTATGGTATAGAGTGTAGGGTGTAGAATGTATGTTATAGAGTTTAGGGTACAGAGTGTATGGTATGGAGATTAGAGTGTAGGGCATATAGTGTATGGTATAGAGTGTATGGTATAGAGTGTAGGGTATAGAGTGTAGAGTGTAGGGTATAGAGTGTATGGTATAGAGTGTAGGGTATAGAGTGTAGAGTGTAGGGTATAGAGTGTAGGGTATAGAGTGTAGGGTATAGCGTGTAGGGTATAGAGTGTAGGGTATAGATTGTAGGGTATAGAGTGTAGGGTATAAAGTGTAGAGTGTAGGGTATAGAGTGTATGGTATAGAGTGTAGAGTGTATGGTATAGAGTGTATGGCATAGAGTGTAGGGTGTAGAATGTATGTTATAGAGTGTAGGGTATAGAGTGTATGGTATGGAGATTAGAGTGTAGGGCATAGAGTGTAGGGTATAGAGTGTATGGTATAGAGTGTAGGGTATAGAGTGTAGAGTGTAGGGTATAGAGTGTAGGGTATAGAGTGTAGGATATAGAGTGTATGGTATAGAGTGTAGGTTATAGAGTGTAGAGTGTAGGGTATAGAGTGTAGGGTATAGAGTGTAGGGTAAAGAGTGTAAGGTATAGATTGTAAGGTATAGAGTGTATAGCGTAGAGTATAGAGTGTAGGGTATAGAGTGTATGGTGTAGAGTGTAGGGTATAGAGTGTATAGTGTAGGGTATAGAGTGTAGGGTATAGAGTGTATAGTATAGAGTGTAGGGTATAGAGTGTAGGGTATAGAGTGTAGAGTGTGGGGTATAGAGTGTATGGTATAGAGTGTATGGTGTAGAGTGTATGGTATAGAGTGTAGGGTATAGAGTGTATTTTATAGAGTGTAGGGTATAGAGTGTAGATTGTAGGGTATAGAGTGTAGGGTGTAGAGTGTAGGGTATAGAGTGTAGGTTATAGATTGTAGGGTATAGAGTGTAGAGTGTAGGGTATAGAGTGTAGGGTATAGAGTGTATGGTATAGAGTGTAGAGTGTAGGGTATAGAGTATATAGTGTAGGGTATAGAGCGTAGGGTATAGAGTGTATGGTATAGAGTGTAGGGAATAGAGTGTAGAGTGTATGGTACAGAGTGTAGGGTATAGAGTGTAGAGTGTAGGGTATAGAGTGTAGGGTATAGAGTGTAGGGTATAGAGTGTAGGGTGTAGAGTGTAGGGTATAGAGTGTAGGGTATAGAGTGTAGGGTATAGAGTGTAGAGTGTAGGGATTAGAATGTAGGGTATAGAGTGTAGGGTATAGAGTGTAGAATGTACGGTATAGAGTGTAGGGTATAGAGTATAGAGTGTAGGGTATAGAGTGTAAAGTGTAGAGTGTAGGGTATAGAGTGTAGAGTGTAGGGTATAGAGTGTAGGGTATAGAGTGTATGGAATAGAGTGTAGGGTATAGAGTGTATGGTATAGAGTGTAGAGTGTAGGGTATAGAGTATATAGTGTAGGGTATAGAGTGTATGGTATAGAGTGTAGGGTATAGAGTGTAGGGTATAGAGTGTAGAGTGTAGGGTATAGAGTGTAGGGTATAGAGTGTAGAGTGTAGGGTATAGAGTGTAGGGTTTAAAGAGTAGGGTATAGAGTGTAGAGTGTAGGGTATAGAGTGTAGAGTGTAGGGTATAGAGTGTAGGGTATAGAGTGTAGAGTGTAGGGTATAGAGTGTAGGGTATAGAGTGTAGAGTGTAGGGTATAAAGTGTAGAGAGTAGGGTATAGAGTGTAAGATATAGAGTGTAGGTTATAGAGTGTAGGGTATAGAGTGTAGAGTGTAGGGTGTAGAGTATAGGGTATAGAGTGTAGGGTATAGAGTGTAGAGTGTAGGGTATAAAGTGTAGAGAGTAGGGTATAGAGTGTAGGGTATAGAGTGTAGGTTATAGAGTGTAGGGTATAGAGTGTGGAGTGTAGGGTGTAGATTGTAGGTTATAGAGTGTAGAGTGTAGGGTATAAAGTGTAGAGAGTAGGGTATAGAGTGTAGGGTATAGAGTGTAGGTTATAGAGTGTAGGGTATAGAGTGTGGAGGGTAGGGTGTAGAGTGTAGGGTATAGAGTGTAAGGTATAGAGTGTACGGTATAAAGTGTATGTTATAGAGTGTAGGGTATAGAGTGTAGAGTGTAGGGTATAGAGTGTGGGGTATAGAGTGTAGGGTATAGAGTGTAGAGTGTAGGGTATAGAGTGTATTGTTTAGAGTGTATGGTATAGAGTGTAGGGTATAGATTGTAGGGTGTAGAGTGTAGAGTGTAGGGTATAGAGTGTAGGGTATAGAGTGTATGGTATAGAGTGTAGAGTGTAGGGTATAGAGTGTATATTGTAGGGTAAAAAGTGTAGGGTATAGAGAGTATGGTATAGAGTGTAGGGAATAGAGTGTAGAGTGTAGGGAATAGAGTGTAGGGTATAGAGTGTGGAGTGTAGGGTATAAAGTGTAGAGAGTAGGGTAAAGAGTGTAGGGTATAGAGTGTAGGTTATAGAGTGTAGGGTATAGAGTGTAGAGTGTAGGGTGTAGAGTGTAAGGTATAGAGTGTAAGGTATGGAGTGTAGGGTATAAAGTGTAGGGTATAGAGTGTAGGGTATAGATTGTAGGGTATAGAGTGTAGATTGTAGGGTATAGAGTCTATGGTATAGAGTGTAGAGTGTAGGGTATAGAGTGTATAGTGTAGGGTAAAGAGTGTAGGGTATAGAGTGTATGGTATAGAGTGTAGGGAATAGAGTGTAGAGTGTAGGGTATAGAGTGTAGGGTATAGAGTGTAGAGTGTAGGGTATAGAGTGTAGGGATTAGAGTGTAGGGTATAGAGTGTAGGGTATAGAGTGTAGAATGTACGGTATAGAGTGTATGGTATAGAGTATAGAGTGTAGGGTATAGAGTATAGAGTGTAGGGTATAGAGTGTAGGGTATAGAGTGTAAAGTGTAGAGTGTATGGTATAGAGTGTAGAGTGTAGGGTATAGAGTGTAGGGTATAGAGTGTATGGAATAGAGTGTAGGGTATAGAGTGTTGAGTGTAGGGTATAGAGTGTAGGGTATAGAGCGTAGGGTGTAGGGTATAGAGTGTAGGGTATAGAGTGTAGGGTATAGAGTTTAGAGTGTAGGGTACAGAGTGTAGGGTGTATGGTATAGAGTGCAGGGGATAGAGTGTAGAGTGTGAGGTATAGAGTGTAGGGTATAGAGTGTATGGTATAGAGTGTATGGTATAGATTGTAATGTATAGAGTGTAGGGTATAGAGTGTAGAGTGTAGGGTATAGAGTGTAGAGTGTAGGGTATAGAGTGTAGGGTATAGAGGGTATGATATAGAGTGTATGGTATAGAGTGTATGGTATAGAGTGTACGGTATAGAGTGTAGGGTATAGAGTGTAGAGTGTAGGGTATAGAGTGTAGGGTATAGAGTGTAGGGTATAGAGTGTAGGGTATAGAGTGTAGGGTGTAGAGTTTAGGGTATAGAGTGTAGCGCGTAGGGTATAGAGTGTATGGTATAGAGTGTAGAGTGTAGGGTATAGAGTGTATGGTATAGAGTGTAGGGTGTAGAATGTATGTTATAGAGTTTAGGGTACAGAGTGTATGGTATGGAGATTAGAGTGTAGGGCATATAGTGTATGGTATAGAGTGTATGGTATAGAGTGTAGGGTATAGAGTGTAGAGTGTAGGGTATAGAGTGTATGGTATAGAGTGTAGGGTATAGAGTGTAGAGTGTAGGGTATAGAGTGTAGGGTATAGAGTGTAGGGTATAGCGTGTAGGGTATAGAGTGTAGGGTATAGATTGTAGGGTATAGAGTGTAGGGTATAAAGTGTAGAGTGTAGGGTATAGAGTGTATGGTATAGAGTGTAGAGTGTATGGTATAGAGTGTATGGCATAGAGTGTAGGGTGTAGAATGTATGTTATAGAGTGTAGGGTATAGAGTGTATGGTATGGAGATTAGAGTGTAGGGCATAGAGTGTAGGGTATAGAGTGTATGGTATAGAGTGTAGGGTATAGAGTGTAGAGTGTAGGGTATAGAGTGTAGGGTATAGAGTGTAGGATATAGAGTGTATGGTATAGAGTGTAGGTTATAGAGTGTAGAGTGTAGGGTATAGAGTGTAGGGTATAGAGTGTAGGGTAAAGAGTGTAAGGTATAGATTGTAAGGTATAGAGTGTATAGCGTAGAGTATAGAGTGTAGGGTATAGAGTGTATGGTGTAGAGTATAGGGTATAGAGTGTATAGTGTAGGGTATAGAGTGTAGGGTATAGAGTGTATAGTATAGAGTGTAGGGTATAGAGTGTAGGGTATAGAGTGTAGAGTGTGGGGTATAGAGTGTATGGTATAGAGTGTATGGTGTAGAGTGTATGGTATAGAGTGTAGGGTATAGAGTGTATTTTATAGAGTGTAGGGTATAGAGTGTAGATTGTAGGGTATAGAGCGTAGGGTGTAGAGTGTAGGGTATAGAGTGTAGGTTATAGATTGTAGGGTATAGAGTGTAGAGTGTAGGGTATAGAGTGTAGGGTATAGAGTGTATGGTATAGAGTGTAGAGTGTAGGGTATAGAGTATATAGTGTAGGGTATAGAGTGTAGGGTATAGAGTGTATGGTATAGAGTGTAGGGAATAGAGTGTAGAGTGTATGGTACAGAGTGTAGGGTATAGAGTGTAGAGTGTAGGGTATAGAGTGTAGGGTATAGAGTGTAGGGTATAGAGTGTAGGGTGTAGAGTGTAGGGTATAGAGTGTAGGGTATAGAGTGTAGGGTATAGAGTGTAGAGTGTAGGGATTAGAATGTAGGGTATAGAGTGTAGGGTATAGAGTGTAGAATGTACGGTATAGAGTGTAGGGTATAGAGTATAGAGTGTAGGGTATAGAGTGTAAAGTGTAGAGTGTAGGGTATAGAGTGTAGAGTGTAGGGTATAGAGTGTAGGGTATAGAGTGTATGGAATAGAGTGTAGGGTATAGAGTGTAGAGTGTAGGGTATAGAGAGTAGGGTATAGAGTGTAGGGTATAGAGTGTAGATTGTAGGGTATAGAGTGTATGGTATAGAGTGTAGGGTGTAGAGTGTAGGGTATAGAGTGTAGAGTGTAGGGTATAGAGTGTAGAGTGTAGGGTATAGAGTGTAGGGTATAGAGTGTAGAGTGTAGGGTATAGAAAGTAGGGTATAGAGCGTAAAGTGTATGGTATAGAGTGTAGGGGATAGAGTGTATGGTATAGAGTGTATGGTATAGAGTGTAGGGTAGAGAATGTAGGGTATAGAGTGTAGGGTGTATAGTGTAGGGTATCGAGTGTAGAGTGTATGGTATAGAGTGTAGGGGATAGAGTGTATGGTATAGAGTGTATGGTATAGAGTGTATGATATAGATTGTAGGGTATAGAGTGTAGGGTATCGAGTGTAGAGTATAGGGTATAGAGTGTAGAGTGTAGGGTATAGAGTGTAGGGTATAGAGTGTAGGGTATAGAGTGTAGGGTGTTGAGTTTAGGGTATAGAGTGTAGGGTATAGGGTGTAGGGTATAGAGTGTAGGGTGTAGAGTGTAGGGTATAGAGTGTAGGGTATAGAGTGTAGGGTATAGAGTGTAGGGTATAGCGTGTAGGGTATAGAGTGAAGGGTATAGAGTGTAGGGTATAGAGTGTAGGGTATAAAGTGTAGAGTGTAGGGTGTAGAGTGTAGAGTATAGAGTGGAGGGTATAGAGTGTAGGGTATAGAGTGTAGGGTATAAAGTGTAGAGTGTAGGGTATAGAGTGTAGGGTATAGAGTGTAGGGTATAGAGTGTAGAGTGTAGGGTATAGAGTGTAGGGTATAGAGTGTAGGGTACAGAGTGTATGGTATAGAGTGTAGGGTATAGAGTGTAGGGTATTAAGTGTAGAGTGTAGGGTATAGAGTGTAGGGTATAGAGTGTAGGGTATAGAGTGTAGGGTATAGAGTGTAGGGTATAGAGTGTAGAGTGTAGGGTATAGAGTGTAGGGTACAGAGTGTAGGGTATAGAGTGTAGGGTATAGAGTGTAGGGTATAAAGTGTAGAGTGTAGGGTATAGAGTGTAGGGTATAGAGTGTAGGGTATAGAGTGTAGAGTGTAGGGTATAGAGTGTAGGGTATAGAGTGTATGGTATAGAGTGTAGGGTATAGAGTGTAGAGTGTAGGGTATAGAGTGTAGGGTATACTGTGTAGAGTGTAGGGTATAGAGTGTAAGGTATAGAGGGTAGGGTATAGAGTGTATGGTGTAGAGTGTAGGGTATAGAGTGTAGGGTATTGAGTGTAGGGTATAGAGTGCATGGTATAGAGTTTAGGGTATAGAGTGTAGGGTATAGAGTGTAAGCTATAAAGTGTAGGGTGTAGAGTGTCGGGTATAGAGTGTAGGGTATAGAGTGTAGAGTATAGAGTGTAGGGTATAGAGTGTAGGGTATAGAGTGTAGAGTGTACGGTATAGAGTGTAGGGTATAGAGTGTAGAGTGTAGGGTATAGAGTGTAGGGTTTAGAGAGTAGGGTATAGAGTGTAGAGTGTAGGGTATTGACTGTAGAGTGTAGGGTATAGAGTGTAGGGTATAGAGTGTAGAGTGTAGGGTAGAGAGTGTAGGGTTTAGAGAGTTGGGTATAGAGTGTAGAGTGTAGGGTATAGAGTATAGAGTGTAGGGTATAGAGTGTAGAGTGTAGGGTATAGAGTGTAGGGTATAGAGTGTAGAGTGTAGGGTATAGAGTGTAGTGTATAGATTGTAGGGTATAGAGTGTAGATTGTAGGGTATAGAGTGTAGGGTATAGAGTGTATGGTATAGAGTGTAGGGAATAGAGTGTAGGCTATAGAGTGTATGATATAGAGTGTAGGGTATAGAGTGTATGGTATAGAGTGTAGGGTATAGATTGTAGGGTATAGAGTGTAGGGTATAGAGTGTATGGTATAGAGTGTATGGTATAGATTGTAGGGTATAGAGTGTAGGGTATAGAGTGTAGAGTGTAGGGTATAGAGTGTAGAGTGTAGGGTATAGAGTGTAGGGTATAGAGTGTAGAGTGTAGGGTATAGAGTGTAGGGTATAGAGTGTAGAGTGTATGGTATAGAGTGCAGGGGATAGAGTGTAGAGTGTGAGATATATTGTGTAGGGTATAGAGTGTATGGTATAGTGTGTATGGTATAGATTGTAGGGTATAGAGTGTAGGGTATACAGTGTAGAGTGTAGGGTATAGAGTGTAGAGTGTAGGGTATAGAGTGTAGGGTATAGAGTGTAGGGTATAGAGTGTAGAGTGTAGGGTATAGAGTGTAGGGTATAGAGTGTATGGTATAGAGTGTATGGTATAGATTGTAGGGTATAGAGTGTAGGGTATAGAGTGTAGAGTGTAGGGTATAGAGTGTAGAGTGTAGGGTATAGAGTGTAGGGTATAGAATGTAGAGTGTAGGGTATAGAGTGTAGGGTATAGAGTGTAGAGTGTATGGTATAGAGTGCAGGGGATATAGTGTAGAGTGTGAGGTATAGAGTGTAGGGTACAGAGTGTATGGTAGAGAGTGTAGGGTATAGAGTGTAGGGTACAGAGTGTAGTGTATAGAGTGTAGAGTGTAGGGTATAGAGTGTAGGTTGTAGAGTGTATGGTATAGAGTGTATGGTATAGATTGTAGGGTATAGAGTGTAGGGTATAGAGTGTAGAGTGTAGGGTATAGAGTGTATGGTATAGAGTGTAGGGTATAGAGTGTAGAGTGTAGGGTATAGAGTGTAGGGTATACTGTGTAGAGTGTAGGGTATAGAGTGTAAGGTATAGAGGGTAGGGTATAGAGTGTATGGTGTAGAGTGTAGGGTATAGAGTGTAGGGTATTGAGTGTAGGGTATAGAGTGTATGGTATAGAGTTTAGGGTATAGAGTGTAGGGTATAGAGTGTAAGCTATAAAGTGTAGGGTGTAGAGTGTAGGGTATAGAGTGTAGGGTATAGAGTGTAGGGTATAGAGTGTAGGGTATAGAGTGTAGAGTGTAGGGTATAGAGTGTAGGGTATAGAGTGTAGAGTGTAGGGTATAGAGTGTAGGGTTTAGAGAGTAGGGTATAGAGTGTAGAGTGTAGGGTATTGAGTGTAGAGTGTAGGGTATAGAGTGTAGGGTATAGAGTGTAGAGTGTAGGGTATAGAGTGTAGGGTTTAGAGAGTTGGGTATAGAGTGTAGAGTGTAGGGTATAGACTATAGAGTGTAGGGTATAGAGTGTAGAGTGTAGGGTATAGAGTGTAGGGTATAGAGTGTAGAGTGTAGGGTATAGAGTGTAGTGTATAGATTGTAGGGTATAGAGTGTAGATTGTAGGGTATAGAGTGTAGGGTATAGAGTGTATGGTAAAGATTGTAGAGAGTAGGGTATAGAGTGCATAGTGTAGGGTATAGAGTGTAGGGTATAGAGTGTATGGTATAGAGTGTAGGGAATAGAGTGTAGGCTATAGAGTGTATGATATAGAGTGTAGGGTATAGAGTGTATGGTATAGAGTGTAGGGTATAGATTGTAGGGTATAGAGTGTAGGGTATAGAGTGTATGGTATAGAGTGTATGGTATAGATTGTAGGGTATAGAGTGTAGGGTATAGAGTGTAGAGTGTAGGGTATAGAGTGTAGAGTGTAGGGTATAGAGTGTAGGGTATAGAGTGTAGAGTGTAGGGTATAGAGTGTAGGGTATAGAGTGTATGGAATAGAGTGTAGGGTATAGAGTGTTGAGTGTAGGGTATAGAGTGTAGGGTATAGAGCGTAGGGTGTAGGGTATAGAGTGTAGGGTATAGAGTATAGAGTGTAGGGTATAGAGTGTAAGGTATAGAGTGTAAAGTGTAGAGTGTATGGTATAGAGTGTAGAGTGTAGGGTATAGAGTGTAGGGTATAGAGTGTATGGAATAGAGTGTAGGGTATAGAGTGTTGAGTGTAGGGTATAGAGTGTAGGGTATAGAGCGTAGGGTGTAGGGTATAGAGTGTAGGGTATAGAGTGTAGGGTATAGAGTTTAGAGTGTAGGGTACAGGGTGTATGGTATAGAGTGTAGGGTGTATGGTATAGAGTGCAGGGGATAGAGTGTAGAGTGTGAGGTATAGAGTGTAGGGTATAGAGTGTATGGTATAGAGTGTATGGTATAGATTGTAATGTATAGAGTGTAGGGTATAGAGTGTAGAGTGTAGGGTATAGAGTGTAGAGTGTAGGGTATAGAGTGTAGGGTATAGAGGGTATGATATAGAGTGTATGGTATAGAGTGTATGGTATAGAGTGTACGGTATAGAGTGTAGGGTATAGAGTGTAGAGTGTAGGGTATAGAGTGTAGGGTATAGAGTGTAGGGTATAGAGTGTAGGGTATAGAGTGTAGGGTGTAGAGTTTAGGGTATAGAGTGTAGCGTGTAGGGTATAGAGTGTATGGTATAGAGTGTAGAGTGTAGGGTATAGAGTGTATGGTATAGAGTGTAGGGTGTAGAATGTATGTTATAGAGTGTAGGGTATAGAGTGTATGGTATGGAGATTAGAGTGTATGGCATATAGTGTATGGTATAGAGTGTATGGTATAGAGTGTAGGGTATAGAGTGTAGAGTGTAGGGTATAGAGTGTATGGTATAGAGTGTAGGGTATAGAGTGTAGAGTGTAGGGTATAGAGTGTAGGGTATAGTGTGTAGGATATAGCGTGTAGGGTATAGAGTGTAGGGTATAGATTGTAGGGTATAGAGTGTAGGGTATAAAGTGTAGAGTGTAGGGTATAGAGTGAATGGTATAGAGTGTAGAGTGTATGGTATAGAGTGTATGGTATAGAGTGTAGGGTGTAGAATGTATGTTATAGAGTGTAGGGTATAGAGTGTATGGTATGGAGATTAGAGTGTAGGGCATAGAGTGTAGGGTATAGAGTGTATGGTATAGAGTGTAGGGTATAGAGTGTAGAGTGTAGGGTATAGAGTGTAGGGTATAGAGTGTAGGATATAGAGTGTATGGTATAGAGTGTAGGTTATAGAGTGTAGAGTGTAGGGTATAGAGTGTAGGGTATAGAGTGTATTGTAAAGAGTGTAAGGTATAGATTGTAAGGTATAGAGTGTATAGCGTAGAGTATAGAGTGTAGGGTATAGAGTGTATGGTGTAGAGTGTAGGGTATAGAGTGTATAGTGTAGGGTATAGAGTGTAGGGCATAGAGTGTAGAGTGTGGGGTATAGAGTGTATGGTATAGAGTGTATGGTGTAGAGTGTATGGTATAGAGTGTAGGGTATAGAGTGTATGGTATAGAGTGTAGGGTATAGAGTGTAGATTGTAGGGTATAGAGTGTAGGGTGTAGAGTGTAGGGTATAGAGTGTAGGGTATAGATTGTAGGGTATAGAGTGTAGAGTGTAGGGTATAGAGTGTAGGGTATAGAGTGTATGGTATAGAGTGTAGAGTGTAGGGTATAGAGTGTATAGTGTAGGGTATAGAGTGTAGGGTATAGAGTGTATGGTATAGAGTGTAGGGAATAGAGTGTAGAGTGTATGGTATAGAGTGTAGGGTATAGAGTGTAGAGTGTAGGGTATAGAGTGTAGGGTATAGAGTGTAGGGTATAGAGTGTAGGGTGTAGAGTGTAGGGTATAGAGTGTAGGGTATAGAGTGTAGGGTATAGAGTGTAGAGTGTAGGGATTAGAGTGCAGGGTATAGAGTGTAGGGTATAGAGTGTAGAATGCACGGTATAGAGTGTAGGGTATAGAGTATAGAGTGTAGGGTATAGAGTGTAAAGTGTAGAGTGTAGGGTATAGAGTGTAGAGTGTAGGGTATAGAGTGTAGGGTATAGAGTGTATGGAATAGAGTGTAGGGTATAGAGTGTAGAGTTTAGGGTATAGAGTGTAGGGTATAGAGCGTAGGGTGTAGGGTATAGAGTGTAGGGTATAGAGTGTAGGGTATAGAGTGTAGAGTGTAGGGTATAGAGTGTATGGTATAGAGTGTAGGGTGTAGAGTGTAGGGTATAGAGTGTAGAGTGTAGGGTATAGAGTGTAGAGTGTAGGGTATAGAGTGTAGGGTGTAGAGTGTAGAGTGTAGGGTATAGAAAGTAGGGTATAGAGTGTAAAGTGTATGGTATAGAGTGTAGGGGATAGAGTGTATGGTATAGAGTGTATGGTATAGAGTGTAGGGTAGAGAATGTAGGGTATAGAGTGTAGAGTGTAGGGTATATAGTGTAGGGTGTAGAGTGTAGGGTATAGAGTGTAGAGTGTATGGTATAGAGTGTAGGGGATAGAGTGTATGGTATAGAGTGTATGGTATAGAGTGTATGGTATAGATTGTAGGGTATAGAGTGTAGGGTATCGAGTGTAGAGTGTAGGGTATAGAGTATAGAGTGTAGGGTATAGAGTGTAGGGTATAGAGTGTAGGGTATAGAGTGTAGGGTATAGAGTGTAGAGTGTTGAGTGTAGGGTATAGAGTGTAGGGTATAGGGTGTAGGGTATAGAGTGTAGGGTGTAGAGTGTAGGGTATAGAGTGTAGGGTATAGAGTGTAGGGTATAGAGTGTAGGGTATAGCGTGTAGGGTATAGAGTGAAGGGTATAGAGTGTAGGGTATAGAGTGTAGGGTATAAAGTGTAGAGTGTAGGGTGTAGAGTGTAGAGTGTAGGGTATAGAGTGGAGGGTATAGAGTGTAGGGTATAGAGTGTAGGGTATAAAGTGTAGAGTGTAGGGTATAGAGTGTAGGGTATAGAGTGTAGAGTGTAGGGTATAGAGTGTAGGGTATAGAGTGTAGGGTATAGAGTGTATGGTATAAAGTGTAGGGTATAGAGTGTAGGGTATAAAGTGTAGAGTGTAGGGTATAGAGTGTAGGGTATAGAGTGTAGGGTATAGAATGTAGGGTATAGAGTGTAGAGTGTAGGGTATAGAGTGTAGGGTATAGAGTGTAGGGTATAAAGTGTAGAGTGTAGGGTATAGAGTGTAGGGTATAGAGTGTAGGGTATAGAGTGTAGAGTGTAGGGTATAGAGTGTAGGGTATAGAGTGTAGAGTGTAGGGTATAGAGTGTAGGGTATACTGTGTAGAGTGTAGGGTATAGAGTGTAAAGTATAGAGGGTAGTGCATAGAGTGTATGGTGTAGAGTGTAGGGTATAGAGTGTAGGGTATAGAGTGTAGGGTATAGAGTGTAGAGTGTAGGGTATAGAGTGTATGGTATAGAGTGTAGGGGATAGAGTGTATGGTATAGAGTGTATGGTATAGAGTGTATGGTATAGATTGTAGGGTATAGAGTGTAGGGTATCGAGTGTAGAGTGTAGGGTATAGAGTGTAGGGTATAGAGTGTAGGGTATAGAGTGTAGGGTATAGAGTGTAGGGTATAGAGTGTAGAGTGTTGAGTGTAGGGTATAGAGTGTAGGGTATAGGGTGTAGGGTATAGAGTGTAGGGTGTAGAGTGTAGGGTATAGAGTGTAGGGTATAGAGTGTAGGGTATAGAGTGTAGGGTATAGCGTGTAGGGTATAGAGTGAAGGGTATAGAGTGTAGGGTATAGAGTGTAGGGTATAAAGTGTAGAGTGTAGGGTGTAGAGTGTAGAGTGTAGGGTATAGAGTGGAGGGTATAGAGTGTAGGGTATAGAGTGTAGGGTATAAAGTGTAGAGTGTAGGGTATAGAGTGTAGGGTATAGAGTGTAGAGTGTAGGGTATAGAGTGTAGGGTATAGAGTGTAGGGTATAGAGTGTATGGTATAAAGTGTAGGGTATAGAGTGTAGGGTATAAAGTGTAGAGTGTAGGGTATAGAGTGTAGGGTATAGAGTGTAGGGTATAGAATGTAGGGTATAGAGTGTAGAGTGTAGGGTATAGAGTGTAGGGTATAGAGTGTAGGGTATAAAGTGTAGAGTGTAGGGTATAGAGTGTAGGGTATAGAGTGTAGGGTATAGAGTGTAGAGTGTAGGGTATAGAGTGTAGGGTATAGAGTGTAGAGTGTAGGGTATAGAGTGTAGGGTATACTGTGTAGAGTGTAGGGTATAGAGTGTAAAGTATAGAGGGTAGTGCATAGAGTGTATGGTGTAGAGTGTAGGGTATAGAGTGTAGGGTATAGAGTGTAGGGTATAGAGTGTAGAGTGTAGGGTATAGAGTGTATGGTATAGAGTGTAGGGTATAGAGTGTAGAGTGTAGGGTATAGAGTGTAGGGTATAGAGTGTAGGGTATAGAGTGTAGGGTATAGAGTGTAGGGTATAGAGTGTAGAGTGTAGGGTATAGAGTGTAGGGTATGGAGTGTAGGGTATAGAGTGTAGGGTATAGAGTGTAGAGTGTAGGGATTAGAGTGTATGGTATAGAGTGTAGGGTATAGAGTGTAGAGTATAGGGTATAGAGTGTAGAGTATGGAGTGTAGAGTATAGAGTGTAGGTTATAGAGTGTAGAGTGTAGGGATTAGAGTGTAGGGCATAGAGTGTAGGGCATAGAGTGTATAGTGTAGGGTATAGAGTGTAGGGTATAGAGTATAGAGTGTAGGGTATAGAGTGTAGGGTATAGAGTGTAGAGTGTAGGGATTAGACTGTAGGGTATAGAGTGTAGGGTATAGAATGTATGGAATAGAGTATAGGGTATAGAGTATAGAGTGTAGGGTATAGAGTGTAGGGTATAGAGCGTAGGGTGTAGGGTATAGAGTGTAGGGTATAGAGTGTAGGGTATAGAGTGTATAATGTAGGGTCTAGAGTGTATGGTATAGAGTGTAGGGTATAGAGTGAAGGGTATAGAGTGTAGAGTGTAGGTATAGAGTGTATGGTATAGATTGTATGGTGTAGAGTGTATGGTATAGAGTTTAGGGTATAGAGTGTATGGTATAGAGTGTAGGGTATAGAGTGTAGAGTGTAGGGTATAGAGTGTAGGGTATAGAGTGTAGGGCATAGTGTGTAGGGTATAGATTGTAGGGTATAGAGTGTATAGTGTAGGGTATAGAGTGTAGGGTTTAGAGTGTATGGTATAGAGTGTAGGGAATAGAGTGTAGAGTGTATGGTATAGAGTGTAGGGTATAGAGTGTAGAGTGTAGGGTATAAAGTGTAGGGTATAGAGTGTAGGGTATAGAGTGTAGAGAGTAGGGTATAGAGTGTAGGGTATAAAGTGTAGGGTATAGAGTGTAGAGTGTAGGGATTAGAAAGTAGGGTATAGAGTGTAGGGTATAGAGTGTAGAATGTACGGTATAGAGTGTAGGGTATAGAGTATAGAGTGTAGGGTATAGAGTGTAGGGTATAGTGTGTAAAGTGTAGAGTGTAGGGTATAGAGTGTAGAGTGTAGGGTATAGAGTGTAGGCTATAGAGTGTATGGAATAGAGTGTAGGGTATAGTGTGTAGAGTGTAGGGTATAGAGTGTAGGGTATAGAGCGTAGGGTGTAGGGTATAGAGTGTAGGGTATAGAGTGTAGGGTATAGAGTGTAGAGTGTAGGGTATAGAGTGTATGGTATAGAGTGTAGGGTGTAGAGTGTAGGGTATAGAGTGTAGAGTGTAGGGTATAGAGTGTAGAGTGTAGGGTATAGAGTGTAGAGTGTATGGGATAGAGTGTAGGGGATAGAGTGTATGGTATAGAGTGTATGGTATAGAGTGTAGGGTATAGAGTGTAGGGTATAGAGTGTAGAGTGTAGGGTATAGAGTGTAGGGTATAGAGTGTAGAGTGTAGGGTATAGAGTGTAGGGTATAGAGTGTAGAGTGTATGGTATAGTGTGTATGGTATAGAATGTATGATATAGATTGTAGGGTATAGAGTGTAGGGTATAGAGTGTAGAGTGTAGGGTATAGAGTGTAGAGTGTAGGGTATAGAGTGTAGGGTATAGAGTTTAGAGTGTAGGGTATACAGTGTAGGGTATAGAGTGTAGAGTGTATGGTATAGAGTGTAGGGGATAGAGTGTATGGTATAGAGTGTATGGTATAGAGTGTAGGTTATAGAGTGTAGGGTATAGAGTGTAGAGTGTAGGGTATAGAGTGTAGGGTATAGAGTGTAGGGTATAGAGTGTAGGGTGTAGAGTGTATGTAGGGTATAGAGTGTAGGGTATAGGGTGTAGGGTATGGAGTGTAGGGTGTAGAATGTAGGGTATAGAGTGTAGGGTATAGAGTGTAGGGTATAGAGTGTAGGGTATAGCGTGTAGGGTATAGAGTGTAGGGTATAGAGTGTAGGGTATAGAGTGTAGGGGATAAAGTGTAGAGTGTAGGGTATAGAGTGTAGGGTATAGAGTGTAGAGTATAGAGTGTAAAGTGTAGAGTGTAGGGTGTAGAGTGTAGAGTGTAGGGTATAGAGTGTAGAGTGTAGGGTATAGAGTGTAGGGTATAGAGTGTATGGTATAGAGTGTAGGGTATAGAGTGTAGAGTGTAGGGTATATAGTGTAGGGTATAATGTGTAGAGTGTAGGGTATAGAGTGTACGGTATAGAGGGTAGGGTATATAGTGTATGGTGTATGGTGTAGAGTGTAGGGTATAGAGTGTAGGGTATAGAGTGTAGGGTATAGAGTGAATGGTATAGAGTGTAGGGTATAGAGTGTAAGCTATAAAGTGTAGGGTGAAGAGTGTAGGGTATAGAGTGTAGGGTATAGAGTGTAGGGTATAGAGTGTAGGGTATAGAGTGTAGGGTATAGAGTGTAGAGTGTAGGGTATAGAGTGTAGGGTATAGAGTGTAGAGTGTAGGGTATAGAGTGTAGGGTTTAAAGAGTAGGGTATAGAGTGTAGAGTGTAGGGTATAGAGTGTAGAGTGTAGGGTATAGAGTGTAGGGTATAGAGTGTAGAGTGTAGGGTATAGAGTGTAGGGTATAGAGTGTAGAGTGTAGGGTATAAAGTGTAGAGAGTAGGGTATAGAGTGTAAGATATAGAGTGTAGGTTATAGAGTGTAGGGTATAGAGTGTAGAGTGTAGGGTGTAGAGTATAGGGTATAGAGTGTAGGGTATAGAGTGTAGAGTGTAGGGTATAAAGTGTAGAGAGTAGGGTATAGAGTGTAGGGTATAGAGTGTAGGTTATAGAGTGTAGGGTATAGAGTGTGGAGTGTAGGGTGTAGATTGTAGGTTATAGAGTGTAGAGTGTAGGGTATAAAGTGTAGAGAGTAGGGTATAGAGTGTAGGGTATAGAGTGTAGGTTATAGAGTGTAGGGTATAGAGTGTGGAGGGTAGGGTGTAGAGTGTAGGGTATAGAGTGTAAGGTATAGAGTGTACGGTATAAAGTGTATGTTATAGAGTGTAGGGTATAGAGTGTAGAGTGTAGGGTATAGAGTGTGGGGTATAGAGTGTAGGGTATAGAGTGTAGAGTGTAGGGTATAGAGTGTATTGTTTAGAGTGTATGGTATAGAGTGTAGGGTATAGATTGTAGGGTGTAGAGTGTAGAGTGTAGGGTATAGAGTGTAGGGTATAGAGTGTATGGTATAGAGTGTAGAGTGTAGGGTATAGAGTGTATATTGTAGGGTAAAAAGTGTAGGGTATAGAGAGTATGGTATAGAGTGTAGGGAATAGAGTGTAGAGTGTAGGGTATAGAGTGTAGGGTATAGAGTGTGGAGTGTAGGGTATAAAGTGTAGAGAGTAGGGTAAAGAGTGTAGGGTATAGAGTGTAGGTTATAGAGTGTAGGGTATAGAGTGTAGAGTGTAGGGTGTAGAGTGTAAGGTATAGAGTGTAAGGTATGGAGTGTAGGGTATAAAGTGTAGGGTATAGAGTGTAGGGTATAGATTGTAGGGTATAGAGTGTAGATTGTAGGGTATAGAGTCTATGGTATAGAGTGTAGAGTGTAGGGTATAGAGTGTATAGTGTAGGGTAAAGAGTGTAGGGTATAGAGTGTATGGTATAGAGTGTAGGGAATAGAGTGTAGAGTGTAGGGTATAGAGTGTAGGGTATAGAGTGTAGAGTGTAGGGTATAGAGTGTAGGGATTAGAGTGTAGGGTATAGAGTGTAGGGTATAGAGTGTAGAATGTACGGTATAGAGTGTATGGTATAGAGTATAGAGTGTAGGGTATAGAGTATAGAGTGTAGGGTATAGAGTGTAGGGTATAGAGTGTAAAGTGTAGAGTGTATGGTATAGAGTGTAGAGTGTAGGGTATAGAGTGTAGGGTATAGAGTGTATGGAATAGAGTGTAGGGTATAGAGTGTTGAGTGTAGGGTATAGAGTGTAGGGTATAGAGCGTAGGGTGTAGGGTATAGAGTGTAGGGTATAGAGTGTAGGGTATAGAGTTTAGAGTGTAGGGTACAGAGTGTAGGGTGTATGGTATAGAGTGCAGGGGATAGAGTGTAGAGTGTGAGGTATAGAGTGTAGGGTATAGAGTGTATGGTATAGAGTGTATGGTATAGATTGTAATGTATAGAGTGTAGGGTATAGAGTGTAGAGTGTAGGGTATAGAGTGTAGAGTGTAGGGTATAGAGTGTAGGGTATAGAGGGTATGATATAGAGTGTATGGTATAGAGTGTATGGTATAGAGTGTACGGTATAGAGTGTAGGGTATAGAGTGTAGAGTGTAGGGTATAGAGTGTAGGGTATAGAGTGTAGGGTATAGAGTGTAGGGTATAGAGTGTAGGGTGTAGAGTTTAGGGTATAGAGTGTAGCGCGTAGGGTATAGAGTGTATGGTATAGAGTGTAGAGTGTAGGGTATAGAGTGTATGGTATAGAGTGTAGGGTGTAGAATGTATGTTATAGAGTTTAGGGTACAGAGTGTATGGTATGGAGATTAGAGTGTAGGGCATATAGTGTATGGTATAGAGTGTATGGTATAGAGTGTAGGGTATAGAGTGTAGAGTGTAGGGTATAGAGTGTATGGTATAGAGTGTAGGGTATAGAGTGTAGAGTGTAGGGTATAGAGTGTAGGGTATAGAGTGTAGGGTATAGCGTGTAGGGTATAGAGTGTAGGGTATAGATTGTAGGGTATAGAGTGTAGGGTATAAAGTGTAGAGTGTAGGGTATAGAGTGTATGGTATAGAGTGTAGAGTGTATGGTATAGAGTGTATGGCATAGAGTGTAGGGTGTAGAATGTATGTTATAGAGTGTAGGGTATAGAGTGTATGGTATGGAGATTAGAGTGTAGGGCATAGAGTGTAGGGTATAGAGTGTATGGTATAGAGTGTAGGGTATAGAGTGTAGAGTGTAGGGTATAGAGTGTAGGGTATAGAGTGTAGGATATAGAGTGTATGGTATAGAGTGTAGGTTATAGAGTGTAGAGTGTAGGGTATAGAGTGTAGGGTATAGAGTGTAGGGTAAAGAGTGTAAGGTATAGATTGTAAGGTATAGAGTGTATAGCGTAGAGTATAGAGTGTAGGGTATAGAGTGTATGGTGTAGAGTGTAGGGTATAGAGTGTATAGTGTAGGGTATAGAGTGTAGGGTATAGAGTGTATAGTATAGAGTGTAGGGTATAGAGTGTAGGGTATAGAGTGTAGAGTGTGGGGTATAGAGTGTATGGTATAGAGTGTATGGTGTAGAGTGTATGGTATAGAGTGTAGGGTATAGAGTGTATTTTATAGAGTGTAGGGTATAGAGTGTAGATTGTAGGGTATAGAGTGTAGGGTGTAGAGTGTAGGGTATAGAGTGTAGGTTATAGATTGTAGGGTATAGAGTGTAGAGTGTAGGGTATAGAGTGTAGGGTATAGAGTGTATGGTATAGAGTGTAGAGTGTAGGGTATAGAGTATATAGTGTAGGGTATAGAGCGTAGGGTATAGAGTGTATGGTATAGAGTGTAGGGAATAGAGTGTAGAGTGTATGGTACAGAGTGTAGGGTATAGAGTGTAGAGTGTAGGGTATAGAGTGTAGGGTATAGAGTGTAGGGTATAGAGTGTAGGGTGTAGAGTGTAGGGTATAGAGTGTAGGGTATAGAGTGTAGGGTATAGAGTGTAGAGTGTAGGGATTAGAATGTAGGGTATAGAGTGTAGGGTATAGAGTGTAGAATGTACGGTATAGAGTGTAGGGTATAGAGTATAGAGTGTAGGGTATAGAGTGTAAAGTGTAGAGTGTAGGGTATAGAGTGTAGAGTGTAGGGTATAGAGTGTAGGGTATAGAGTGTATGGAATAGAGTGTAGGGTATAGAGTGTATGGTATAGAGTGTAGAGTGTAGGGTATAGAGTATATAGTGTAGGGTATAGAGTGTATGGTATAGAGTGTAGGGTATAGAGTGTAGGGTATAGAGTGTAGAGTGTAGGGTATAGAGTGTAGGGTATAGAGTGTAGAGTGTAGGGTATAGAGTGTAGGGTTTAAAGAGTAGGGTATAGAGTGTAGAGTGTAGGGTATAGAGTGTAGAGTGTAGGGTATAGAGTGTAGGGTATAGAGTGTAGAGTGTAGGGTATAGAGTGTAGGGTATAGAGTGTAGAGTGTAGGGTATAAAGTGTAGAGAGTAGGGTATAGAGTGTAAGATATAGAGTGTAGGTTATAGAGTGTAGGGTATAGAGTGTAGAGTGTAGGGTGTAGAGTATAGGGTATAGAGTGTAGGGTATAGAGTGTAGAGTGTAGGGTATAAAGTGTAGAGAGTAGGGTATAGAGTGTAGGGTATAGAGTGTAGGTTATAGAGTGTAGGGTATAGAGTGTGGAGTGTAGGGTGTAGATTGTAGGTTATAGAGTGTAGAGTGTAGGGTATAAAGTGTAGAGAGTAGGGTATAGAGTGTAGGGTATAGAGTGTAGGTTATAGAGTGTAGGGTATAGAGTGTGGAGGGTAGGGTGTAGAGTGTAGGGTATAGAGTGTAAGGTATAGAGTGTACGGTATAAAGTGTATGTTATAGAGTGTAGGGTATAGAGTGTAGAGTGTAGGGTATAGAGTGTGGGGTATAGAGTGTAGGGTATAGAGTGTAGAGTGTAGGGTATAGAGTGTATTGTTTAGAGTGTATGGTATAGAGTGTAGGGTATAGATTGTAGGGTGTAGAGTGTAGAGTGTAGGGTATAGAGTGTAGGGTATAGAGTGTATGGTATAGAGTGTAGAGTGTAGGGTATAGAGTGTATATTGTAGGGTAAAAAGTGTAGGGTATAGAGAGTATGGTATAGAGTGTAGGGAATAGAGTGTAGAGTGTAGGGAATAGAGTGTAGGGTATAGAGTGTGGAGTGTAGGGTATAAAGTGTAGAGAGTAGGGTAAAGAGTGTAGGGTATAGAGTGTAGGTTATAGAGTGTAGGGTATAGAGTGTAGAGTGTAGGGTGTAGAGTGTAAGGTATAGAGTGTAAGGTATGGAGTGTAGGGTATAAAGTGTAGGGTATAGAGTGTAGGGTATAGATTGTAGGGTATAGAGTGTAGATTGTAGGGTATAGAGTCTATGGTATAGAGTGTAGAGTGTAGGGTATAGAGTGTATAGTGTAGGGTAAAGAGTGTAGGGTATAGAGTGTATGGTATAGAGTGTAGGGAATAGAGTGTAGAGTGTAGGGTATAGAGTGTAGGGTATAGAGTGTAGAGTGTAGGGTATAGAGTGTAGGGATTAGAGTGTAGGGTATAGAGTGTAGGGTATAGAGTGTAGAATGTACGGTATAGAGTGTATGGTATAGAGTATAGAGTGTAGGGTATAGAGTATAGAGTGTAGGGTATAGAGTGTAGGGTATAGAGTGTAAAGTGTAGAGTGTATGGTATAGAGTGTAGAGTGTAGGGTATAGAGTGTAGGGTATAGAGTGTATGGAATAGAGTGTAGGGTATAGAGTGTTGAGTGTAGGGTATAGAGTGTAGGGTATAGAGCGTAGGGTGTAGGGTATAGAGTGTAGGGTATAGAGTGTAGGGTATAGAGTTTAGAGTGTAGGGTACAGAGTGTAGGGTGTATGGTATAGAGTGCAGGGGATAGAGTGTAGAGTGTGAGGTATAGAGTGTAGGGTATAGAGTGTATGGTATAGAGTGTATGGTATAGATTGTAATGTATAGAGTGTAGGGTATAGAGTGTAGAGTGTAGGGTATAGAGTGTAGAGTGTAGGGTATAGAGTGTAGGGTATAGAGGGTATGATATAGAGTGTATGGTATAGAGTGTATGGTATAGAGTGTACGGTATAGAGTGTAGGGTATAGAGTGTAGAGTGTAGGGTATAGAGTGTAGGGTATAGAGTGTAGGGTATAGAGTGTAGGGTATAGAGTGTAGGGTGTAGAGTTTAGGGTATAGAGTGTAGCGCGTAGGGTATAGAGTGTATGGTATAGAGTGTAGAGTGTAGGGTATAGAGTGTATGGTATAGAGTGTAGGGTGTAGAATGTATGTTATAGAGTTTAGGGTACAGAGTGTATGGTATGGAGATTAGAGTGTAGGGCATATAGTGTATGGTATAGAGTGTATGGTATAGAGTGTAGGGTATAGAGTGTAGAGTGTAGGGTATAGAGTGTATGGTATAGAGTGTAGGGTATAGAGTGTAGAGTGTAGGGTATAGAGTGTAGGGTATAGAGTGTAGGGTATAGCGTGTAGGGTATAGAGTGTAGGGTATAGATTGTAGGGTATAGAGTGTAGGGTATAAAGTGTAGAGTGTAGGGTATAGAGTGTATGGTATAGAGTGTAGAGTGTATGGTATAGAGTGTATGGCATAGAGTGTAGGGTGTAGAATGTATGTTATAGAGTGTAGGGTATAGAGTGTATGGTATGGAGATTAGAGTGTAGGGCATAGAGTGTAGGGTATAGAGTGTATGGTATAGAGTGTAGGGTATAGAGTGTAGAGTGTAGGGTATAGAGTGTAGGGTATAGAGTGTAGGATATAGAGTGTATGGTATAGAGTGTAGGTTATAGAGTGTAGAGTGTAGGGTATAGAGTGTAGGGTATAGAGTGTAGGGTAAAGAGTGTAAGGTATAGATTGTAAGGTATAGAGTGTATAGCGTAGAGTATAGAGTGTAGGGTATAGAGTGTATGGTGTAGAGTATAGGGTATAGAGTGTATAGTGTAGGGTATAGAGTGTAGGGTATAGAGTGTATAGTATAGAGTGTAGGGTATAGAGTGTAGGGTATAGAGTGTAGAGTGTGGGGTATAGAGTGTATGGTATAGAGTGTATGGTGTAGAGTGTATGGTATAGAGTGTAGGGTATAGAGTGTATTTTATAGAGTGTAGGGTATAGAGTGTAGATTGTAGGGTATAGAGCGTAGGGTGTAGAGTGTAGGGTATAGAGTGTAGGTTATAGATTGTAGGGTATAGAGTGTAGAGTGTAGGGTATAGAGTGTAGGGTATAGAGTGTATGGTATAGAGTGTAGAGTGTAGGGTATAGAGTATATAGTGTAGGGTATAGAGTGTAGGGTATAGAGTGTATGGTATAGAGTGTAGGGAATAGAGTGTAGAGTGTATGGTACAGAGTGTAGGGTATAGAGTGTAGAGTGTAGGGTATAGAGTGTAGGGTATAGAGTGTAGGGTATAGAGTGTAGGGTGTAGAGTGTAGGGTATAGAGTGTAGGGTATAGAGTGTAGGGTATAGAGTGTAGAGTGTAGGGATTAGAATGTAGGGTATAGAGTGTAGGGTATAGAGTGTAGAATGTACGGTATAGAGTGTAGGGTATAGAGTATAGAGTGTAGGGTATAGAGTGTAAAGTGTAGAGTGTAGGGTATAGAGTGTAGAGTGTAGGGTATAGAGTGTAGGGTATAGAGTGTATGGAATAGAGTGTAGGGTATAGAGTGTAGAGTGTAGGGTATAGAGAGTAGGGTATAGAGTGTAGGGTATAGAGTGTAGATTGTAGGGTATAGAGTGTATGGTATAGAGTGTAGGGTGTAGAGTGTAGGGTATAGAGTGTAGAGTGTAGGGTATAGAGTGTAGAGTGTAGGGTATAGAGTGTAGGGTATAGAGTGTAGAGTGTAGGGTATAGAAAGTAGGGTATAGAGCGTAAAGTGTATGGTATAGAGTGTAGGGGATAGAGTGTATGGTATAGAGTGTATGGTATAGAGTGTAGGGTAGAGAATGTAGGGTATAGAGTGTAGGGTGTATAGTGTAGGGTATCGAGTGTAGAGTGTATGGTATAGAGTGTAGGGGATAGAGTGTATGGTATAGAGTGTATGGTATAGAGTGTATGATATAGATTGTAGGGTATAGAGTGTAGGGTATCGAGTGTAGAGTATAGGGTATAGAGTGTAGAGTGTAGGGTATAGAGTGTAGGGTATAGAGTGTAGGGTATAGAGTGTAGGGTGTTGAGTTTAGGGTATAGAGTGTAGGGTATAGGGTGTAGGGTATAGAGTGTAGGGTGTAGAGTGTAGGGTATAGAGTGTAGGGTATAGAGTGTAGGGTATAGAGTGTAGGGTATAGCGTGTAGGGTATAGAGTGAAGGGTATAGAGTGTAGGGTATAGAGTGTAGGGTATAAAGTGTAGAGTGTAGGGTGTAGAGTGTAGAGTATAGAGTGGAGGGTATAGAGTGTAGGGTATAGAGTGTAGGGTATAAAGTGTAGAGTGTAGGGTATAGAGTGTAGGGTATAGAGTGTAGGGTATAGAGTGTAGAGTGTAGGGTATAGAGTGTAGGGTATAGAGTGTAGGGTACAGAGTGTATGGTATAGAGTGTAGGGTATAGAGTGTAGGGTATTAAGTGTAGAGTGTAGGGTATAGAGTGTAGGGTATAGAGTGTAGGGTATAGAGTGTAGGGTATAGAGTGTAGGGTATAGAGTGTAGAGTGTAGGGTATAGAGTGTAGGGTACAGAGTGTAGGGTATAGAGTGTAGGGTATAGAGTGTAGGGTATAAAGTGTAGAGTGTAGGGTATAGAGTGTAGGGTATAGAGTGTAGGGTATAGAGTGTAGAGTGTAGGGTATAGAGTGTAGGGTATAGAGTGTATGGTATAGAGTGTAGGGTATAGAGTGTAGAGTGTAGGGTATAGAGTGTAGGGTATACTGTGTAGAGTGTAGGGTATAGAGTGTAAGGTATAGAGGGTAGGGTATAGAGTGTATGGTGTAGAGTGTAGGGTATAGAGTGTAGGGTATTGAGTGTAGGGTATAGAGTGCATGGTATAGAGTTTAGGGTATAGAGTGTAGGGTATAGAGTGTAAGCTATAAAGTGTAGGGTGTAGAGTGTCGGGTATAGAGTGTAGGGTATAGAGTGTAGAGTATAGAGTGTAGGGTATAGAGTGTAGGGTATAGAGTGTAGAGTGTACGGTATAGAGTGTAGGGTATAGAGTGTAGAGTGTAGGGTATAGAGTGTAGGGTTTAGAGAGTAGGGTATAGAGTGTAGAGTGTAGGGTATTGACTGTAGAGTGTAGGGTATAGAGTGTAGGGTATAGAGTGTAGAGTGTAGGGTAGAGAGTGTAGGGTTTAGAGAGTTGGGTATAGAGTGTAGAGTGTAGGGTATAGAGTATAGAGTGTAGGGTATAGAGTGTAGAGTGTAGGGTATAGAGTGTAGGGTATAGAGTGTAGAGTGTAGGGTATAGAGTGTAGTGTATAGATTGTAGGGTATAGAGTGTAGATTGTAGGGTATAGAGTGTAGGGTATAGAGTGTATGGTATAGAGTGTAGGGAATAGAGTGTAGGCTATAGAGTGTATGATATAGAGTGTAGGGTATAGAGTGTATGGTATAGAGTGTAGGGTATAGATTGTAGGGTATAGAGTGTAGGGTATAGAGTGTATGGTATAGAGTGTATGGTATAGATTGTAGGGTATAGAGTGTAGGGTATAGAGTGTAGAGTGTAGGGTATAGAGTGTAGAGTGTAGGGTATAGAGTGTAGGGTATAGAGTGTAGAGTGTAGGGTATAGAGTGTAGGGTATAGAGTGTAGAGTGTATGGTATAGAGTGCAGGGGATAGAGTGTAGAGTGTGAGATATATTGTGTAGGGTATAGAGTGTATGGTATAGTGTGTATGGTATAGATTGTAGGGTATAGAGTGTAGGGTATACAGTGTAGAGTGTAGGGTATAGAGTGTAGAGTGTAGGGTATAGAGTGTAGGGTATAGAGTGTAGGGTATAGAGTGTAGAGTGTAGGGTATAGAGTGTAGGGTATAGAGTGTATGGTATAGAGTGTATGGTATAGATTGTAGGGTATAGAGTGTAGGGTATAGAGTGTAGAGTGTAGGGTATAGAGTGTAGAGTGTAGGGTATAGAGTGTAGGGTATAGAATGTAGAGTGTAGGGTATAGAGTGTAGGGTATAGAGTGTAGAGTGTATGGTATAGAGTGCAGGGGATATAGTGTAGAGTGTGAGGTATAGAGTGTAGGGTACAGAGTGTATGGTAGAGAGTGTAGGGTATAGAGTGTAGGGTACAGAGTGTAGTGTATAGAGTGTAGAGTGTAGGGTATAGAGTGTAGGTTGTAGAGTGTATGGTATAGAGTGTATGGTATAGATTGTAGGGTATAGAGTGTAGGGTATAGAGTGTAGAGTGTAGGGTATAGAGTGTATGGTATAGAGTGTAGGGTATAGAGTGTAGAGTGTAGGGTATAGAGTGTAGGGTATACTGTGTAGAGTGTAGGGTATAGAGTGTAAGGTATAGAGGGTAGGGTATAGAGTGTATGGTGTAGAGTGTAGGGTATAGAGTGTAGGGTATTGAGTGTAGGGTATAGAGTGTATGGTATAGAGTTTAGGGTATAGAGTGTAGGGTATAGAGTGTAAGCTATAAAGTGTAGGGTGTAGAGTGTAGGGTATAGAGTGTAGGGTATAGAGTGTAGGGTATAGAGTGTAGGGTATAGAGTGTAGAGTGTAGGGTATAGAGTGTAGGGTATAGAGTGTAGAGTGTAGGGTATAGAGTGTAGGGTTTAGAGAGTAGGGTATAGAGTGTAGAGTGTAGGGTATTGAGTGTAGAGTGTAGGGTATAGAGTGTAGGGTATAGAGTGTAGAGTGTAGGGTATAGAGTGTAGGGTTTAGAGAGTTGGGTATAGAGTGTAGAGTGTAGGGTATAGACTATAGAGTGTAGGGTATAGAGTGTAGAGTGTAGGGTATAGAGTGTAGGGTATAGAGTGTAGAGTGTAGGGTATAGAGTGTAGTGTATAGATTGTAGGGTATAGAGTGTAGATTGTAGGGTATAGAGTGTAGGGTATAGAGTGTATGGTAAAGATTGTAGAGAGTAGGGTATAGAGTGCATAGTGTAGGGTATAGAGTGTAGGGTATAGAGTGTATGGTATAGAGTGTAGGGAATAGAGTGTAGGCTATAGAGTGTATGATATAGAGTGTAGGGTATAGAGTGTATGGTATAGAGTGTAGGGTATAGATTGTAGGGTATAGAGTGTAGGGTATAGAGTGTATGGTATAGAGTGTATGGTATAGATTGTAGGGTATAGAGTGTAGGGTATAGAGTGTAGAGTGTAGGGTATAGAGTGTAGAGTGTAGGGTATAGAGTGTAGGGTATAGAGTGTAGAGTGTAGGGTATAGAGTGTAGGGTATAGAGTGTAGAGTGTATGGTATAGAGTGCAGGGGATAGAGTGTAGAGTGTGAGATATAGAGTGTAGGGTATAGAGTGTATGGTATAGCGTGTATGGTATAGATTGTAGGGTATAGAGTGTAGGGTATACAGTGTAGAGTGTAGGGTATAGAGTGTAGAGTGTAGGGTATAGAGTGTAGGGTATAGAGTGTAGGGTATAGAGTGTAGAGTGTAGGGTATAGAGTGTAGGGTATAGAGTGTATGGTATAGAGTGTATGGTATAGATTGTAGGGTATAGAGTGTAGGGTATAGAGTGTAGAGTGTAGGGTATAGAGTGTAGAGTGTAGGGTATAGAGTGTAGGGTATAGAATGTAGAGTGTAGGGTATAGAGTGTAGGGTATAGAGTGTAGAGTGTATGGTATAGAGTGCAGGGGATATAGTGTAGAGTGTGAGGTATAGAGTGTAGGGTACAGAGTGTATGGTATAGAGTGTAGGGTATAGAGTGTAGGGTACAGAGTGTAGTGTATAGAGTGTAGAGTGTAGGGTATAGAGTGTAGGTTGTAGAGTGTATGGTATAGAGTGTATGGTATAGATTGTAGGGTATAGAGTGTAGGGTATAGAGTGTAGAGTGTAGGGTATAGAGTGTAGAGTGTAGGGTATAGAGTGTAGGGTATAGAGTGTAGAGTGTAGGATATAGAGTGTAGGGTATAGAGTGTAGAGTGTGTGTTATAGAGTGCAGGGGATAGAGTGTAGAGTGTGAGGTATAGAGTGTAGGGTATAGAGTGTATGGTATAGAGTGTATGGTATAGATTGTAGGGTATAGAGTGTAGGGTATAGAGTGTAGAGTGTAGGGTATAGAGTGTAGAGTGTAGGGTATAGAGTGTTTGGTATAGAGTGTATGGTATAGATTGTAGGGTATAGAGTGTAGGGTATAGAGTGTAGAGTGTAGGGTATAGAGTGTAGAGTGTAGGGTATAGAGTGTAGGGTATAGAGTGTAGAGTGTAGGGTATAGAGTGTAGAGTATAGAGTGTAGAGTGTATGGTATAGAGTGCAGGGGATAGAGTGTAGAGTGTAGGGTATAGAGTGTAGGGTATAGAGTGTAGAGTGTAGGGTATAGAGTGTAGGGTTTAGAGAGTAGGGTATAGAGTGTAGAGTGTAGGGTATAGAGTGTAGAGTGTAGGGTATAGAGTGTAGGGTATAGAGTGTAGAGTGTAGGGTATAGAGTGTAGTGTTTAGATAGTTGGGTATAGAGTGTAGAGTGTAGGGTATAGAGTATAGAGTGTAGGGTATAGAGTGTAGGGTATAAAGTGTAGAGTGTAGGGTATAAAGTGTAGAGAGTAGGGTGTAGAGTGTAGGGTATAGAGTGTAGGTTATAGAGTGTAGGGTATAGATTGTAGATTGTAGGGTGTAGATTGTAGGTTATAGAGTGTAGAGTGTAGGGTATAAAGTGTAGAGAGTAGGGTATAGAGTGTAGGTTATAGAGTGTAGGGTATAGAGTGTAGGGTGTAGAGTGTAGGGTATAGAGTGTAAGGTATAGAGTGTACGGTATAAAGTGTATGTTATAGAGTGAAGGGTATAGAGTGTAGAGTGTAGGGTATAGAGTGTAGGGTATAGAGTGTAGGGTATAGAGTGTATGGTATAGAGTGTAGGGTATAGAGTGTAGAGTGTAGGGTACAGAGTGTAGGGTTTAGAGTGTAGGGTATAGAGTGTAGGGTATAGATTGTAGGGTATAGAGTGTAGAGTGTAGGGTATAGAGTGTAGGGTATAGAGTGTAGAGTGTAGGGTATAGAGTGTATATTGTAGGGTAAAAAGTGTACGGTATAGAGAGTATGGTATAGAGTGTAGGGAATAGAGTGTAGAGTGTAGGAAATAGAGTGTAGAGTGTAGGGTATAGAGTGTAGAGTGTAGGGTATAAAGTGTAGAGAGTAGGGTAAAGAGTGTAGGGTATAGAGTGTAGGTTATAGAGTGTAGGGTATAGAGTGTAGAGTGTAGGGTGTAGAGTGTAGGGTATAGAGTGTAAGGTAAAGAGTGTAGGGTATAAAGTGTACGGTATAGAGTGTAGGGTATAGATTGTAGGGTATAGAGTGTAGATTGTAGGGTATAGAGTCTATGGTATAGAGTGTAGAGTGTAGGGTATAGAGTGTATAGTGTAGGGTAAAGAGTGTAGGGTATAGAGTGTATGGTATAGAGTGTAGGGAATAGAGTGTAGAGTGTAGGGTATAGAGTGTATGGTATAGAGTGTAGGGTATAGAGTGTAGAGTGTAGGGTACAGAGTGTAGGGCATAGAGTGTAGGGTATAGAGTGTAGAGTGTAGGGATTAGAGTGTAGGGTATAGAGTGTAGGGTATATAGTGTAGAATGTACGGTATAGAGTGTATTGTATAGAGTATAGAGTGTAGGGTAAAGAGTATAGAGTGTAGGGTATAGAGTGTAAGGTATAGAGTGTAAAGTGTAGAGTGTATGGTATAGAGTGTAGAGTGTAGGGTATAGAGTGTAGGGTATAGAGTGTATGGAATAGAGTGTAGGGTATAGAGTGTTGAGTGTAGGTTATAGAGTGTAGGGTATAGAGCGTAGGGTGTAGGGTATAGAGTGTAGGGTATAGAGTGTAGGGTATAGAGTTTAGAGTGTAGGGTACAGGGTGTATGGTATAGAGTGTAGGGTGTATGGTATAGAGTGCAGGGGATAGAGTGTAGAGTGTGAGGTATAGAGTGTAGGGTATAGAGTGTATGGTATAGAGTGTATGGTATAGATTGTAATGTATAGAGTGTAGGGTATAGAGTGTAGAGTGTAGGGTATAGAGTGTAGAGTGTAGGGTATAGAGTGTAGGGTATAGAGGGTATGATATAGAGTGTATGGTATAGAGTGTATGGTATAGAGTGTACGGTATAGAGTGTAGGGTATAGAGTGTAGAGTGTAGGGTATAGAGTGTAGGGTATAGAGTGTAGGGTATAGAGTGTAGGGTATAGAGTGTAGGGTGTAGAGTTTAGGGTATAGAGTGTAGCGTGTAGGGTATAGAGTGTATGGTATAGAGTGTAGAGTGTAGGGTATAGAGTGTATGGTATAGAGTGTAGGGTGTAGAATGTATGTTATAGAGTGTAGGGTATAGAGTGTATGGTATGGAGATTAGAGTGTAGGGCATATAGTGTATGGTATAGAGTGTATGGTATAGAGTGTAGGGTATAGAGTGTAGAGTGTAGGGTATAGAGTGTATGGTATAGAGTGTAGGGTATAGAGTGTAGAGTGTAGGGTATAGAGTGTAGGGTATAGAGTGTAGGATATAGCGTGTAGGGTATAGAGTGTAGGGTATAGATTGTAGGGTATAGAGTGTAGGGTATAAAGTGTAGAGTGTAGGGTATAGAGTGAATGGTATAGAGTGTAGAGTGTATGGTATAGAGTGTATGGTATAGAGTGTAGGGTGTAGAATGTATGTTATAGAGTGTAGGGTATAGAGTGTATGGTATGGAGATTAGAGTGTAGGGCATAGAGTGTAGGGTATAGAGTGTATGGTATAGAGTGTAGGGTATAGAGTGTAGAGTGTAGGGTATAGAGTGTAGGGTATAGAGTGTAGGATATAGAGTGTATGGTATAGAGTGTAGGTTATAGAGTGTAGAGTGTAGGGTATAGAGTGTAGGGTATAGAGTGTATTGTAAAGAGTGTAAGGTATAGATTGTAAGGTATAGAGTGTATAGCGTAGAGTATAGAGTGTAGGGTATAGAGTGTATGGTGTAGAGTGTAGGGTATGGAGTGTAGAGTGTGGGGTATAGAGTGTATGGTATATAGTGTATGGTGTAGAGTGTATGGTATAGAGTGTAGGGTATAGAGTGTATGGAATAGAGTGTAGGGTAAAGAGTGTAGATTGTAGGGTATAGAGTGTAGGGTGTAGAGTGTAGGGTATAGAGTGTAGGGTATAGATTGTAGGGTATAGAGTGTAGAGTGTAGGGTATAGAGTGTAGGGTATAGAGTGTATGGTATAGAGTGTAGAGTGTAGGGTATAGAGTGTATAGTGTAGGGTATAGAGTGTAGGGTATAGAGTGTATGGTATAGAGTGTAGGGAATAGAGTGTAGAGTGTATGGTATAGAGTGTAGGGTATAGAGTGTAGAGTGTAGGGTATAGAGTGTAGGGTATAGAGTGTAGGGTATAGAGTGTAGGGTGTAGAGTGTAGGGTATAGAGTGTAGGGTATAGAGTGTAGGGTATAGAGTGTAGAGTGTAGGGATTAGAGTGCAGGGTATAGAGTGTAGAGTATAGAGTGTAGAATGCACGGTATAGAGTGTAGGGTATAGAGTATAGAGTGTAGGGTATAGAGTGTAAAGAGTAGAGTGTAGGGTATACAGTTTAGAGTGTAGGGTATAGAGTGTAGGGTATAGAGTGTATGGAATAGAATGTAGGGTATAGAGTGTAGAGTTTAGGGTATAGAGTGTAGGGTATAGAGCGTAGGGTGTAGGGTATAGAGTGTAGGGTATAGAGTGTAGGGTATAGAGTGTAGAGTGTAGGGTATAGAGTGTATGGTATAGAGTGTAGGGTGTAGAGTGTAGGGTATAGAGTGTAGAGTGTAGGGTATAGAGTGTAGAGTGTAGGGTATAGAGTGTAGGGTGTAGAGTGTAGAGTGTAGGGTATAGAAAGTAGGGTATAGAGTGTAAAGTGTATGGTATAGAGTGTAGGGGATAGAGTGTATGGTATAGAGTGTATGGTATAGAGTGTAGGGTAGAGAATGTAGGGTATAGAGTGTAGAGTGTAGGGTATATAGTGTAGGGTGTAGAGTGTAGGGTATAGAGTGTAGAGAGTATGGTATAGAGTGTAGGGGATAGAGTGTATGGTATAGAGTGTATGGTATAGAGTGTATGGTATAGATTGTAGGGTATAGAGTGTAGGGTATCGAGTGTAGAGTGTAGGGTGTAGAGTGTAGGGTATAGAGTGTAGGGTATAGAGTGTAGAGTGTTGAGTGTAGGGTATAGAGTGTAGGGTATAGGGTGTAGGGTATAGAGTGTAGGGTGTAGAGTGTAGGGTATAGAGTGTAGGGTATAGAGTGTAGGGTATAGAGTGTAGGGTATAGCGTGTAGGGTATAGAGTGAAGGGTATAGAGTGTAGGGTATAGAGTGTAGGGTATAAAGTGTAGAGTGTAGGGTGTAGAGTGTAGAGTGTAGGGTATAGAGTGGAGGGTATAGAGTGTAGGGTATAGAGTGTAGGGTATAAAGTGTAGAGTGAAGGGTATAGAGTGTAGGGTATAGAGTGTAGAGTGTAGGGTATAGAGTGTAGGGTATAGAGTGTAGGGTATAGAGTGTATGGTATAGAGTGTAGGGTATAGAGTGTAGGGTATAAAGTGTAGAGTGTAGGGTATAGAGTGTAGGGTATAGAGTGTAGGGTATAGAGTGTAGGGTATAGAGTGTAGGGTATAGAGTGTAGAGTGTAGGGTATAGAGTGTAGGGTATAGAGTGTAGGGTATAGAGTGTAGGGTATAAAGTGTAGAGTGTAGGGTATAGAGTGTAGGGTATAGAGTGTATGGTATGGAGATTAGAGTGTAGGGCATAGAGTGTAGGGTATAGAGTGTATGGTATAGAGTGTAGGGTATAGAGTGTAGAGTGTAGGGTATAGAGTGTAGGGTATAGAGTGTAGGATATAGAGTGTATGGTATAGAGTGTAGGTTATAGAGTGTAGAGTGTAGGGTATAGAGTGTAGGGTATAGAGTGTATTGTAAAGAGTGTAAGGTATAGATTGTAAGGTATAGAGTGTATAGCGTAGAGTATAGAGTGTAGGGTATAGAGTGTATGGTGTAGAGTGTAGGGTATGGAGTGTATAGTGTAGGGTATAGAGTGTAGGGTATAGAGTGTAGAGTGTGGGGTATAGAGTGTATGGTATAGAGTGTATGGTGTAGAGTGTATGGTATAGAGTGTAGGGTATAGAGTGTATGGAATAGAGTGTAGGGTATAGAGTGTAGCTTGTAGGGTATAGAGTGTAGGGTGTAGAGTGTAGGGTATAGAGTGTAGGGTATAGATTGTAGGGTATAGAGTGTAGAGTGTAGGGTATAGAGTGTAGGGTATAGAGTGTATGGTATAGAGTGTAGAGTGTAGGGTATAGAGTGTATAGTGTAGGGTATAGAGTGTAGGGTATAGAGTGTATGGTATAGAGTGTAGGGAATAGAGTGTAGAGTGTATGGTATAGAGTGTAGGGTATAGAGTGTAGAGTGTAGGGTATAGAGTGTAGGGTATAGAGTGTAGGGTATAGAGTGTAGGGTGTAGAGTGTAGGGTATAGAGTGTAGGGTATAGAGTGTAGGGTATAGAGTGTAGAGTGTAGGGATTAGAGTGCAGGGTATAGAGTGTAGAGTATAGAGTGTAGAATGCACGGTATAGAGTGTAGGGTATAGAGTATAGAGTGTAGGGTATAGAGTGTAAAGAGTAGAGTGTAGGGTATACAGTTTAGAGTGTAGGGTATAGAGTGTAGGGTATAGAGTGTATGGAATAGAATGTAGGGTATAGAGTGTAGAGTTTAGGGTATAGAGTGTAGGGTATAGAGCGTAGGGTGTAGGGTATAGAGTGTAGGGTATAGAGTGTAGGGTATAGAGTGTAGAGTGTAGGGTATAGAGTGTATGGTATAGAGTGTAGGGTGTAGAGTGTAGGGTATAGAGTGTAGAGTGTAGGGTATAGAGTGTAGAGTGTAGGGTATAGAGTGTAGGGTGTAGAGTGTAGAGTGTAGGGTATAGAAAGTAGGGTATAGAGTGTAAAGTGTATGGTATAGAGTGTAGGGGATAGAGTGTATGGTATAGAGTGTATGGTATAGAGTGTAGGGTAGAGAATGTAGGGTATAGAGTGTAGAGTGTAGGGTATATAGTGTAGGGTGTAGAGTGTAGGGTATAGAGTGTAGAGAGTATGGTATAGAGTGTAGGGGATAGAGTGTATGGTATAGAGTGTATGGTATAGAGTGTATGGTATAGATTGTAGGGTATAGAGTGTAGGGTATCGAGTGTAGAGTGTAGGGTGTAGAGTGTAGGGTATAGAGTGTAGGGTATAGAGTGTAGAGTGTTGAGTGTAGGGTATAGAGTGTAGGGTATAGGGTGTAGGGTATAGAGTGTAGGGTGTAGAGTGTAGGGTATAGAGTGTAGGGTATAGAGTGTAGGGTATAGTGTGTAGGGTATAGCGTGTAGGGTATAGAGTGAAGGGTATAGAGTGTAGGGTATAGAGTGTAGGGTATAAAGTGTAGAGTGTAGGGTGTAGAGTGTAGAGTGTAGGGTATAGAGTGGAGGGTATAGAGTGTAGGGTATAGAGTGTAGGGTATAAAGTGTAGAGTGTAGGGTATAGAGTGTAGGGTATAGAGTGTAGAGTGTAGGGTATAGAGTGTAGGGTATAGAGTGTAGGGTATAGAGTGTATGGTATAGAGTGTAGGGTATAGAGTGTAGGGTATAAAGTGTAGAGTGTAGGGTATAGAGTGTAGGGTATAGAGTGTAGGGTATAGAGTGTAGGGTATAGAGTGTAGGGTATAGAGTGTAGAGTGTAGGGTATAGAGTGTAGGGTATAGAGTGTAGGGTATAGAGTGTAGGGTATAAAGTGTAGAGTGTAGGGTATAGAGTGTAGGGTATAGAGTGTAGGGTATAGAGTGTAGAGTGTAGGGTATAGAGTGTAGGGTATAGAGTGTATGGTATAGAGTGTAGGGTATAGAGTGTAGAGTGTAGGGTATAGAGTGTAGGGTATACTGTGTAGAGTGTAGGGTATAGAGTGTAAGGTATAGAGGGTAGTGCATAGAGTGTATGGTGTAGAGTGTAGGGTATAGAGTGTAGGGTATAGAGTGTAGGGTATAGAGTGTATGGTATAGAGTTTAGGGTATAGAGTGTAGGGTATAGAGTGTAAGCTATAAAGTGTAGGGTGTAGCGTGTAGGGTATGGAGTGTAGGGTATAGAGTGTAGGGTATAGAGTGTAGGGTACAGAGTGTAGAGTGTAGGGTATAGAGTGTAGGGTATAGAGTGTAGAGTGTAGGGTATAGAGTGTAGGGTTTAGAGAGTAGGGTATAGAGTGTAGAGTGTAGGGTATAGAGTGTAGAGTGTATGGTATAGAGTGTAGGTTATAGAGTGTAGAGTGTAGGGTATAGAGTGTAGGGTTTAGAGAGTTGGGTATAGAGTGTAGAGTGTAGGGTATAGAGTATAGAGTGTAGGGTATAGAGTGTAGGGTATAGAGTGTAGAGTGTAGGGTATAGAGTGTAGGGTATAGAGTGTAGAGTGTAGGGTTTAGAGTGTAGTGTATAGATTGTAGGGTATAGAGTGTAGATTGTAGGGTATAGAGTGTAGGGTATAGAGTGCATGGTATAGAGTGTAGAGAGTAGGGTATAGAGTGTATAGTGTAGGGTATAGAGTGTAGGGTATAGAGTGTATGGTATAGAGTGTAGGGAATAGAGTGTAGGCTATAGAGTGTATGATATAGAGTGTAGGGTATAGAGAGTATGGTATAGAGTGTAGGGTATAGAGTGTAGGGTATATTGTGTAGGGTATAGAGTGTATGGTATAGAGTGTATGGTATAGATTGTAGGGTATAGAGTGTAGGGTATAGAGTGTAGAGTGTAGGGTATAGAGTGTAGAGTGTAGGGTATAGAGTGTAGGGTATAGAGTGTAGACTGTATGGTATAGAGTGCAGGGGATAGAGTGTAGAGTGTGAGGTATAGAGTGTAGGGTATAGAGTGTATGGTATAGCGTGTATGGTATAGATTGTAGGGTATAGAGTGTAGGGTATAGAGTGTAGAGTGTAGGGTATAGAGTGTAGAGTGTAGGGTATAGAGTGTAGGGTATAGAGTGTAGGGTATAGATTGTAGGGTATAGAGTGTAGGGTATAGAGTGTAGAGTGTAGGGTATAGAGTGTAGAGTGTAGGGTATAGAGTGTAGGGTATAGAGTGTAGAGTGTAGGGTATAGAGTGTAGGGTATAGAGTGTAGAGTGTATGGTATAGAGTGCAGGGGATATAGTGTAGAGTGTGAGGTATAGAGTGTAGGGTACAGAGTGTATGGTATAGAGTGTAGGGTATAGAGTGTATGGTACAGAGTGTAGCGTATAGAGTGTAGAGTGTAGGGTATAGAGTGTAGGTTGTAGAGTGTATGGTATAGAGTGTATGGTATAGATTGTAGGGTATAGAGTGTAGGGTATAGAGTGTAGAGTGTAGGGTATAGAGTGTAGAGTGTAGGGTATAGAGTGTAGAGTGTAGGGTATAGAGTGTAGGGTATAGAGTGTAGAGTGTAGGATATAGAGTGTAGGGTATAGAGTGTAGAGTGTGTGTTATAGAGTGCAGGGGATAGAGTGTAGAGTGTGAGGTATAGAGTGTAGGGTATAGAGTGTAAGGTATAGAGTGTAAAGTGTAGAGTGTATGGTATAGAGTGTAGAGTGTAGGGTATAGAGTGTAGGGTATAGAGTGTATGGAATAGAGTGTAGGGTATAGAGTGTTGAGTGTAGGGTATAGAGTGTAGGGTATAGAGCGTAGGGTGTAGGGTATAGAGTGTAGGGTATAGAGTGTAGGGTATAGAGTTTAGAGTGTAGGGTACAGGGTGTATGGTATAGAGTGTAGGGTGTATGGTATAGAGTGCAGGGGATAGAGTGTAGAGTGTGAGGTATAGAGTGTAGGGTATAGAGTGTATGGTATAGAGTGTATGGTATAGATTGTAATGTATAGAGTGTAGGGTATAGAGTGTAGAGTGTAGGGTATAGAGTGTAGAGTGTAGGGTATAGAGTGTAGGGTATAGAGGGTATGATATAGAGTGTATGGTATAGAGTGTACGGTATAGAGTGTAGGGTATAGAGTGTAGAGTGTAGGGTATAGAGTGTAGGGTATAGAGTGTAGGGTATAGAGTGTAGGGTATAGAGTGTAGGGTGTAGAGTTTAGGGTATAGAGTGTAGCGTGTAGGGTATAGAGTGTATGGTATAGAGTGTAGAGTGTAGGGTATAGAGTGTATGGTATAGAGTGTAGGGGGTAGAATGTATGTTATAGAGTGTAGGGTATAGAGTGTATGGTATGGAGATTAGAGTGTAGGGCATATAGTGTATGGTATAGAGTGTATGGTATAGAGTGTAGGGTATAGAGTGTAGAGTGTAGGGTATAGAGTGTATGGTATAGAGTGTAGGGTGTAGAGTGTAGAGTGTAGGGTATAGAGTGTAGGGTATAGAGTGTAGGATATAGCGTGTAGGGTATAGAGTGTAGGGTATAGATTGTAGGGTATAGAGTGTAGGGTATAAAGTGTAGAGTGTAGGGTATAGAGTGAATGGTATAGAGTGTAGAGTGTATGGTATAGAGTGTATGGTATAGAGTGTAGGGTGTAGAATGTATGTTATAGAGTGTAGGGTATAGAGTGTATGGTATGGAGATTAGAGTGTAGGGCATAGAGTGTAGGGTATAGAGTGTATGGTATAGAGTGTAGGGTATAGAGTGTAGAGTGTAGGGTATAGAGTGTAGGGTATAGAGTGTAGGATATAGAGTGTATGGTATAGAGTGTAGGTTATAGAGTGTAGAGTGTAGGGTATAGAGTGTAGGGTATAGAGTGTATTGTAAAGAGTGTAAGGTATAGATTGTAAGGTATAGAGTGTATAGCGTAGAGTATAGAGTGTAGGGTATAGAGTGTATGGTGTAGAGTGTAGGGTATGGAGTGTATAGTGTAGGGTATAGAGTGTAGGGTATAGAGTGTAGAGTGTGGGGTATAGAGTGTATGGTATAGAGTGTATGGTGTAGAGTGTATGGTATAGAGTGTAGGGTATAGAGTGTATGGAATAGAGTGTAGGGTATAGAGTGTAGATTGTAGGGTATAGAGTGTAGGGTGTAGAGTGTAGGGTATAGAGTGTAGGGTATAGATTGTAGGGTATAGAGTGTAGAGTGTAGGGTATAGAGTGTAGGGTATAGAGTGTATGGTATAGAGTGTAGAGTGTAGGGTATAGAGTGTATAGTGTAGGGTATAGAGTGTAGGGTATAGAGTGTATGGTATAGAGTGTAGGGAATAGAGTGTAGAGTGTATGGTATAGATTGTAGGGTATAGAGTGTAGAGTGTAGGTTATAGAGTGTAGGGTATAGAGTGTAGGGTATAGAGTGTAGGGTGTAGAGTGTAGGGTATAGAGTGTAGGGTATAGAGTGTAGGGTATAGAGTGTAGAGTGTAGGGATTAGAGTGCAGGGTATAGAGTGTAGAGTATAGAGTGTAGAATGCACGGTATAGAGTGTAGGGTATAGAGTATAGAGTGTAGGGTATAGAGTGTAAAGAGTAGAGTGTAGGGTATACAGTTTAGAGTGTAGGGTATAGAGTGTAGGGTATAGAGTGTATGGAATAGAATGTAGGGTATAGAGTGTAGAGTTTAGGGTATAGAGTGTAGGGTATAGAGCGTAGGGTGTAGGGTATAGAGTGTAGGGTATAGAGTGTAGGGTATAGAGTGTAGAGTGTAGGGTATAGAGTGTATGGTATAGAGTGTAGGGTGTAGAGTGTAGGGTATAGAGTGTAGAGTGTAGGGTATAGAGTGTAGAGTGTAGGGTATAGAGTGTAGGGTGTAGAGTGTAGGGTATAGAAAGTAGGGTATAGAGTGTAAAGTGTATGGTATAGAGTGTAGGGGATAGAGTGTATGGTATAGAGTGTATGGTATAGAGTGTAGGGTAGAGAATGTAGGGTATAGAGTGTAGAGTGTAGGGTATATAGTGTAGGGTGTAGAGTGTAGGGTATAGAGTGTAGAGAGTATGGTATAGAGTGTAGGGGATAGAGTGTATGGTATAGAGTGTATGGTATAGAGTGTATGGTATAGATTGTAGGGTATAGAGTGTAGGGTATCGAGTGTAGAGTGTAGGGTGTAGAGTGTAGGGTATAGAGTGTAGGGTATAGAGTGTAGAGTGTTGAGTGTAGGGTATAGAGTGTAGGGTATAGGGTGTAGGGTATAGAGTGTAGGGTGTAGAGTGTAGGGTATAGAGTGTAGGGTATAGAGTGTAGGGTATAGAGTGTAGGGTATAGCGTGTAGGGTATAGAGTGAAGGGTATAGAGTGTAGGGTATAGAGTGTAGGGTATAAAGTGTAGAGTGTAGGGTGTATAGTGTAGAGTGTAGGGTATAGAGTGGAGGGTATAGAGTGTAGGGTATAGAGTGTAGGGTATAAAGTGTAGAGTGTAGGGTATAGAGTGTAGGGTATAGAGTGTAGAGTGTAGGGTATAGAGTGTAGGGTATAGAGTGTAGGGTATAGAGTGTATGGTATAGAGTGTAGGGTATAGAGTGTAGGGTATAAAGTGTAGAGTGTAGGGTATAGAGTGTAGGATATAGAGTGTAGGGTATAGAGTGTAGGGTATAGAGTGTAGGGTATAGAGTGTAGAGTGTAGGGTATAGAGTGTAGGGTATAGAGTGTAGGGTATAGAGTGTAGGGTATAAAGTGTAGAGTGTAGGGTATAGAGTGTAGGGTATAGAGTGTAGGGTATAGAGTGTAGAGTGTAGGGTATAGAGTGTAGGGTATAGAGTGTATGGTATAGAGTGTAGGGTATAGAGTGTAGAGTGTAGGGTATAGAGTGTAGGGTATACTGTGTAGAGTGTAGGGTATAGAGTGTAAGGTATAGAGGGTAGTGCATAGAGTGTATGGTGTAGAGTGTAGGGTATAGAGTGTAGGGTATAGAGTGTAGGGTATAGAGTGTATGGTATAGAGTTTAGGGTATAGAGTGTAGGGTATAGAGTGTAAGCTATAAAGTGTAGGGTGTAGCGTGTAGGGTATGGAGTGTAGGGTATAGAGTGTAGGGTATAGAGTGTAGGGTACAGAGTGTAGAGTGTAGGGTATAGAGTGTAGGGTATAGAGTGTAGAGTGTAGGGTATAGAGTGTAGGGTTTAGAGAGTAGGGTATAGAGTGTAGAGTGTAGGGTATAGAGTGCAGAGTGTAGGGTATAGAGTGTAGGGTATAGAGTGTAGAGTGTAGGTTATAGAGTGTAGGGTTTAGAGAGTTGGGTATAGAGTGTAGAGTGTAGGGTATAGAGTATAGAGTGTAGGGTATAGAGTGTAGGGTATAGAGTGTAGAGTGTAGGGTATAGAGTGTAGGGTATAGAGTGTAGAGTGTAGGGTTTAGAGTGTAGTGTATAGATTGTAGGGTATAGAGTGTAGATTGTAGGGTATAGAGTGTAGGGTATAGAGTGCATGGTATAGAGTGTAGAGAGTAGGGTATAGAGTGTATAGTGTAGGGTATAGAGTGTAGGGTATAGAGTGTATGGTATAGAGTGTAGGGAATAGAGTGTAGGCTATAGAGTGTATGATATAGAGTGTAGGGTATAGAGAGTATGGTATATAGTGTAGGGTATAGAGTGTAGGGTATATTGTGTAGGGTATAGAGTGTATGGTATAGAGTGTATGGTATAGATTGTAGGGTATAGAGTGTAGGGTATAGAGTGTAGAGTGTAGGGTATAGAGTGTAGAGTGTAGGGTATAGAGTGTAGGGTATAGAGTGTAGAGTGTAGGGTATAGAGTGTAGGGTATAGAGTGTAGACTGTATGGTATAGAGTGCAGGGGATAGAGTGTAGAGTGTGAGGTATAGAGTGTAGGGTATAGAGTGTATGGTATAGCGTGTATGGTATAGATTGTAGGGTATAGAGTGTAGGGTATAGAGTGTAGAGTGTAGGGTATAGAGTGTAGAGTGTAGGGTATAGAGTGTAGGGTATAGAGTGTAGGGTATAGATTGTAGGGTATAGAGTGTAGGGTATAGAGTGTAGAGTGTAGGGTATAGAGTGTAGAGTGTAGGGTATAGAGTGTAGGGTATAGAGTGTAGAGTGTAGGGTATAGAGTGTAGGGTATAGAGTGTAGAGTGTATGGTATAGAGTGCAGGGGATATAGTGTAGAGTGTGAGGTATAGAGTGTAGGGTACAGAGTGTATGGTATAGAGTGTAGGGTATAGAGTGTATGGTACAGAGTGTAGCGTATAGAGTGTAGAGTGTAGGGTATAGAGTGTAGGTTGTAGAGTGTATGGTATAGAGTGTATGGTATAGATTGTAGGGTATAGAGTGTAGGGTATAGAGTGTAGAGTGTAGGGTATAGAGTGTAGAGTGTAGGGTATAGAGTGTAGAGTGTAGGGTATAGAGTGTAGGGTATAGAGTGTAGAGTGTAGGATATAGAGTGTAGGGTATAGAGTGTAGAGTGTGTGTTATAGAGTGCAGGGGATAGAGTGTAGAGTGTGAGGTATAGAGTGTAGGGTATAGAGTGTATGGTATAGAGTGTATGGTATAGATTGTAGGGTATAGAGTGTAGGGTATAGAGTGTAGAGTGTAGGGTATAGAGTGTAGAGTGTAGGGTATAGAGTGTATGGTATAGAGTGTATGGTATAGATTGTAGGGTATAGAGTGTAGGGTATTGAGTGTAGAATGTAGAGTATAGAGTGTAGAGTGTAGGGTATAGAGTGTAGGGTATAGAGTGTAGAGTCTAGGGTATAGAGTGTAGAGTATAGAGTGTAGAGTGTATGGTATAGACTGCAGGGAATAGAGTGTAGAGTGTAGGGTATAGAGTGTAGGGTATAGAGTGTAGAGTATAGAGTGTAGAGTGTATGGTATAGAGTGCAGGGAATAGAGTGTAGAGTGTAGGGTATAGAGTGTAGGGTATAGAGTGTAGAGTGTAGGGGATAGAGTGTAGGGTATAGAGTGTAGGGTATAGAGTGTAGAGTGTAGGGTATAGAGTGTAGGGTTTAGAGAGTAGGGTATAGAGTGTAGAGTGTAGGGTATAGAGTGTAGAGTGTAGGGTATAGAGTGTAGGGTGTAGAGTGTAGAGTGTAGGGTATAGAAAGTAGGGTATAGAGTGTAAAGTGTATGGTATAGAGTGTAGGGGATAGAGTGTATGGTATAGAGTGTATGGTATAGAGTGTAGGGTAGAGAATGCAGGGTATAGAGTGTAGAGTGTAGGGTATATAGTGTAGGGTGTAGAGTGTAGGGTATAGAGTGTAGAGTGTATGGTATAGAGTGTAGGGGATAGAGTGTATGGTATAGAGTGTATGGTATAGAGTGTATGGTATAGATTGTAGGGTATAGAGTGTAGGGTATCGAGTGTAGAGTGTAGGGTGTAGAGTGTAGGGTATAGAGTGTAGGGTATAGAGTGTAGGGTATAGAGTGTAGAGTGTTGAGTGTAGGGTATAGAGTGTAGGGTATAGGGTGTAGGGTATAGAGTGTAGGGTGTAGAGTGTAGGGTATAGAGTGTAGGGTATAGAGTGTAGGGTATAGAGTGTAGGGTATAGCGTGTAGGGTATAGAGTGAAGGGTATAGAGAGTAGGGTATAGAGTGTAGGGTATAAAGTGTAGAGTGTAGGGTGTAGAGTGTAGAGTGTAGGGTATAGAGTGGAGGGTATAGAGTGTAGGGTATAGAGTGTAGGGTATAAAGTGTAGAGTGTAGGGTATAGAGTGTAGGGTATAGAGTGTAGAGTGTAGGGTATAGAGTGTAGGGTATAGAGTGTAGGGTATAGAGTGTATGGTATAGAGTGTAGGGTATAGAGTGTAGGGTATAAAGTGTAGAGTGTAGGGTATAGAGTGTAGGGTATAGAGTGTAGGGTATAGAGTGTAGGGTATAGAGTGTAGAGTGTAGGGTATAGAGTGTAGGGTATAGAGTGTAGGGTATAGAGTGTAGGGTATAAAGTGTAGAGTGTAGGGTATAGAGTGTAGGGTATAGAGTGTAGGGTATAGAGTGTAGGGTATAGAGTGTATGGTATAGAGTGTAGGGTATAGAGTGTAGAGTGTAGGGTATAGAGTGTAGGGTATACTGTGTAGAGTGTAGGGTATAGAGTGTAAGGTATAGAGGGTAGTGCATAGAGTGTATGGTGTAGAGTGTAGGGTACAGAGTGTAGGGTATAGAGTGTAGGGTATAGAGTGTATGGTATAGAGTTTAGGGTATAGAGTGTAGGGTATAGAGTGTAAGCTATAAAGTGTAGGGTTGTAGCGTGTAGGGTATGGAGTGTAGGGTATAGAGTGTAGGGTATAGAGTGTAGGGTATAGAGTGTAGAGTGTAGGGTATAGAGTGTAGGGTATAGAGTGTAGAGTGTAGGGTATAGAGTGTAGGGTTTAGAGAGTAGGGTATAGAGTGTAGAGTGTAGGGTATAGAGTGTAGAGTGTAGGGTATAGAGTGTAGGGTATAGAGTGTAGAGTGTAGGGTATAGAGTGTAGGGTTTAGAGAGTTGGGTATAGAGTGTAGAGTGTAGGGTATAGAGTATAGAGTGTAGGGTATTGAGTGTAGGGTATAGAGTGTAGAGTGTAGGGTATAGAGTGTAGGGTATAGAGTGTAGAGTGTAGGGTTTAGAGTGTAGTGTATAGATTGTAGGGTATAGAGTGTAGATTGTAGGGTATAGAGTGTAGGGTATAGAGTGTATGGTATAGAGTGTAGAGAGTAGGGTATAGAGTGTATAGTGTAGGGTATAGAGTGTAGGGTATAGAGTGTATGGTATAGAGTGTAGGGAATAGAGTGTAGGCTATAGAGTGTATGATATAGAGTGTAGGGTATAGAGAGTATGGTATAGAGTGTAGGGTATAGAGTGTAGGGTATATTGTGTAGGGTATAGAGTGTATGGTATAGAGTGTATGGTATAGATTGTAGGGTATAGAGTGTAGGGTATAGAGTGTAGAGTGTAGGGTATAGAGTGTAGAGTGTAGGGTATAGAGTGTAGGGTATAGAGTGTAGAGTGTAGGGTATAGAGTGTAGGGTATAGAGTGTAGACTGTATGGTATAGAGTGCAGGGGATAGAGTGTAGAGTGTGAGGTATAGAGTGTAGGGTATAGAGTGTATGGTATAGCGTGTATGGTATAGATTGTAGGGTATAGAGTGTAGGGTATAGAGTGTAGAGTGTAGGGTATAGAGTGTAGAGTGTAGGGTATAGAGTGTAGGGTATAGAGTGTAGGGTATAGATTGTAGGGTATAGAGTGTAGGGTATAGAGTGTAGAGTGTAGGGTATAGAGTGTAGAGTGTAGGGTATAGAGTGTAGGGTATAGAGTGTAGAGTGTAGGGTATAGAGTGTAGGGTATAGAGTGTAGAGTGTATGGTATAGAGTGCAGGGGATATAGTGTAGAGTGTGAGGTATAGAGTGTAGGGTACAGAGTGTATGGTATAGAGTGTAGGGTATAGAGTGTATGGTACAGAGTGTAGCGTATAGAGTGTAGAGTGTAGGGTATAGAGTGTAGGTTGTAGAGTGTATGGTATAGAGTGTATGGTATAGATTGTAGGGTATAGAGTGTAGGGTATAGAGTGTAGAGTGTAGGGTATAGAGTGTAGAGTGTAGGGTATAGAGTGTAGAGTGTAGGGTATAGAGTGTAGGGTATAGAGTGTAGAGTGTAGGATATAGAGTGTAGGGTATAGAGTGTAGAGTGTGTGTTATAGAGTGCAGGGGATAGAGTGTAGAGTGTGAGGTATAGAGTGTAGGGTATAGAGTGTATGGTATAGAGTGTATGGTATAGATTGTAGGGTATAGAGTGTAGGGTATAGAGTGTAGAGTGTAGGGTATAGAGTGTAGAGTGTAGGGTATAGAGTGTATGGTATAGAGTGTATGGTATAGATTGTAGGGTATAGAGTGTAGGGTATAGAGTGTAGAGTGTAGAGTATAGAGTGTAGAGTGTAGGGTATAGAGTGTAGGGTATAGAGTGTAGAGTGTAGGGTATAGAGTGTAGAGTATAGAGTGTAGAGTGTATGGTATAGAGTGCAGGAGATAGAGTGTAGAGTGTAGGGTATAGAGTGTAGGGTATAGAGTGTAGAGTGTAGGGTATAGAGTGTAGGGTTTAGAGAGTAGGGTATAGAGTGTAGAGTGTAGGGTATAGAGTGTAGAGTGTAGGGTATAGAGTGTAGGGTATAGAGTGTAGGGTATAGAGTGTAGAGTGTAGGGTATAGAGTGTAGGGTATAGAGTGTATGGTATAGAGTTTAGGGTATAGAGTGTAGGGTATAGAGTGTAAGCTATAAAGTGTAGGGTGTAGCGTGTAGGGTATGGAGTGTAGGGTATAGAGTGTAGGGTATAGAGTGTAGGGTATAGAGTGTAGAGTGTAGGGTATAGAGTGTAGGGTATAGAGTGTAGAGTGTAGGGTATAGAGTGTAGAGTTTAGAGAGTAGGGTATAGAGTGTAGAGTGTAGGGTATAGAGTGTAGAGTGTAGGGTATAGAGTGTAGGGTATAGAGTGTAGAGTGTAGGGTATAGAGTGTAGGGTTTAGAGAGTTGGGTATAGAGTGTAGAGTGTAGGGTATAGAGCATAGAGTGTAGGGTATAGAGTGTAGGGTATAGAGTGTAGAGTGTAGGGTATAGAGTGTAGGGTATAGAGTGTAGAGTGTAGGGTTTAGAGTGTAGTGTATAGATTGTAGGGTATAGAGTGTAGATTGTAGGGTATAGAGTGTAGGGTATAGAGTGTATGGTATAGAGTGTAGAGAGTAGGGTATAGAGTGTATAGTGTAGGGTATAGAGTGTAGGGTATAGAGTGTATGGTATAGAGTGTAGGGATTAGAGTGTAGGCTATAGAGTGTATGATATAGAGTGTAGGGTATAGAGAGTATGGTATAGAGTGTAGGGTATAGAGTGTAGGGTATATTGTGTAGGGTATAGAGTGTATGGTATAGAGTGTATGGTATAGATTGTAGGGTATAGAGTGTAGGGTATAGAGTGTAGAGTGTAGGGTATAGAGTGTAGAGTGTAGGGTATAGAGTGTAGGGTATAGAGTGTAGAGTGTAGGGTATAGAGTGTAGGGTATAGAGTGTAGACTGTATGGTATAGAGTGCAGGGGATAGAGTGTAGAGTGTGAGGTATAGAGTGTAGGGTATAGAGTGTATGGTATAGCGTGTATGGTATAGCTTGTAGGGTATAGAGTGTAGGGTATAGAGTGTAGAGTGTAGGGTATAGAGTGTAGAGTGTAGGGTATAGAGTGTAGGGTATAGAGTGTAGGGTATAGATTGTAGGGTATAGAGTGTAGGGTATAGAGTGTAGAGTGTAGGGTATAGAGTGTAGAGTGTAGGGTATAGAGTGTAGGGTATAGAGTGTAGAGTGTAGGGTATAGAGTGTAGGGTATAGAGTGTAGAGTGTATGGTATAGAGTGCAGGGGATATAGTGTAGAGTGTGAGGTATAGAGTGTAGGGTACAGAGTGTATGGTATAGAGTGTAGGGTATAGAGTGTATGGTACAGAGTGTAGCGTATAGAGTGTAGAGTGTAGGGTATAGAGTGTAGGTTGTAGAGTGTATGGTATAGATTGTAGGGTATAGAGTGTAGGGTATAGAGTGTAGAGTGTAGGGTATAGAGTGTAGAGTGTAGGGTATAGAGTGTAGAGTGTAGGGTATAGAGTGTAGGGTATAGAGTGTAGAGTGTAGGATATAGAGTGTAGGGTATAGAGTGTAGAGTGTGTGTTATAGAGTGCAGGGGATAGAGTGTAGAGTGTGAGGTATAGAGTGTAGGGTATAGAGTGTATGGTATAGAGTGTATGGTATAGATTGTAGGGTATAGAGTGTAGGGTATAGAGTGTAGAGTGTAGGGTATAGAGTGTAGAGTGTAGGGTATAGAGTGTATGGTATAGAGTGTATGGTATAGATTGTAGGGTATAGAGTGTAGGGTATAGAGTGTAGAGTGTAGAGTATAGAGTGTAGAGTGTAGGGTATAGAGTGTAGGGTATAGAGTGTAGAGTGTAGGGTATAGAGTGTAGAGTATAGAGTGTAGAGTGTATGGTATAGAGTGCAGGGGATAGAGTGTAGAGTGTAGGGTATAGAGTGTAGGGTATAGAGTGTAGAGTGTAGGGTATAGAGTGTAGGGTTTAGAGAGTAGGGTATAGAGTGTAGAGTGTAGGGTATAGAGTGTAGAGTGTAGGGTATAGAGTGTAGGGTATAGAGTGTAGGGTATAGAGTGTAGAGTGTAGGGTATAGAGTGTATGGTATAGAGTGTATGGTATAGATTGTAGGGTATAGAGTGTAGGGTATAGAGTGTAGAGTGTAGGGTATAGAGTGTAGGGTATAGAGTGTAGAGTGTAGGGTATAGAGTGTAGGGTATAGAGTGTAGAGTGTATGGTATAGAGTGCAGGGGATATAGTGTAGAGTGAGTTATAGAGTGTAGGGTACAGAGTGTATGGTATAGAGTGTAGGGTATAGAGTGTAGGGTACAGAGTGTAGTGTATAGAGTGTAGAGTGTAGGGTATAGAGTGTAGGTTGTAGAGTGTATGGTATAGAGTGTATGGTATAGATTGTAGGGTATAGAGTGTAGGGTATAGAGTGTAGAGTGTAGGGTATAGAGTGTAGAGTGTAGGGTATAGAGTGTAGGGTATAGAGTGTAGAGTGTAGGATATAGAGTGTAGGGTATAGACTGTAGAGTGTGTGTTATAGAGTGCAGGGGATAGAGTGTAGAGTGTGAGGTATAGAGTGTAGGGTATAGAGTGTATGGTATAGAGTGTGTGGTATAGATTGTAGGGCATAGAGTGTAGGGTGTAGAGTGTAGAGTGTAGGGTATAGAGTGTAGAGTGTAGGGTATAGAGTGTATGGTATAGAGTGTATGGTATAGATTGTAGGGTATAGAGTGTAGGGTATAGAGTGTAGAGTGTAGGGTATCGAGTGTAGAGTGTAGGGTATAGAGTGTAGGGTATAGAGTGTAGAGTGTAGGGTATAGAGTGTAGAGTATAGAGTGTAGAGTGTATGGTATAGAGTGCAGGGGATAGAGTGTAGAGTGTAGGGTATAGAGTGTAGGGTATAGAGTGTAGAGTGTAGGGTATAGAGTGTAGGGTTTAGAGAGTAGGGTTTAGAGTGTAGAGTGTAGGGTATAGAGTGTAGAGTGTAGGGTATAGAGTGTAGGGTATAGAGTGTAGAGTGTAGGGTATAGAGTGTAGTGTTTAGAGAGTTGGGTATAGAGTGTAGAGTGTAGGGTATAGAGTATAGAGTGTAGGGTATAGAGTGTAGGGTATAGAGTGTAGAGTGTAGGGTATAAAGTGTAGAGAGTAGGGTGTAGAGTGTAGGGTATAGAGTGTAGGTTATAGAGTGTAGGGTATAGATTGTAGATTGTAGGATGTAGATTGTAGGTTATAGAGTGTAGAGTGTAGGGTATAAAGTGTAGAGAGTAGGGTATAGAGTGTAGGGTATAGAGTGTAGGTTATAGAGTGTAGGGTATAGAGTGTAGGGTATAGAGTGTAGGGTATAGAGTGTAAGGTATTGAGTGTACGGTATAAAGTGTATGTTATAGAGTGTAGGGTATAGAATGTAGAGTGTAGGGTATAGAGTGTAGGGTATAGAGTTTAGGGTATAGAGTGTATGGTATAGAGTGTAGGGTATAGAGTGTAGAGTGTAGGGTATAGAGTGTAGGGTTTAGAGTGTAGGGTATAGAGTGTAGGGTATAGATTGTAGGGTATAGAGTGTAGAGTGTAGGGTATAGAGTGTAGGGTATAGAGTGTATGGTATAGAGTGTAGGGTATAGAGTGTAGAGTGTAGGGTATAGAGTGTAGGGTATACTGTGTAGAGTGTAGGGTATAGAGTGTAAGGTATAGAGGGTAGTGCATAGAGTGTATGGTGTAGAGTGTAGGGTATAGAGTGTAGGGTATAGAGTGTATGGTATAGAGTTTAGGGTATAGAGTGTAGGGTATAGAGTGTAAGCTATAAAGTGTAGGGTGTAGCGTGTAGGGTATGGAGTGTAGGGTATAGAGTGTAGGGTATAGAGTGTAGGGTATAGAGTGTAGAGTGTAGGGTATAGAGTGTAGGGTATAGAGTGTAGAGTGTAGGGTATAGAGTGTAGGGTTTAGAGAGTAGGGTATAGAGTGTAGAGTGTAGGGTATAGAGTGTAGAGTGTAGGGTATAGAGTGTTGGGTATAGAGTGTAGAGTGTAGGGTTTAGAGAGTTGGGTATAGAGTGTAGAGTGTAGGGTATAGAGTATAGAGTGTAGGGTATAGAGTGTAGGGTATATAGTGTAGAGTGTAGGGTATAGAGTGTAGGGTATAGAGTGTAGAGTGTAGGGTTTAGAGTGTAGTGTATAGATTGTAGGGTATAGAGTGTAGATTGTAGGGTATAGAGTGTAGGGTATAGAGTGTATGGTATAGAGTGTAGAGAGTAGGGTATAGAGTGTATAGTGTAGGGTATAGAGTGTAGGGTATAGAGTGTATGGTATAGAGTGTAGGGAATAGAGTGTAGGCTATAGAGTGTATGATATAGAGTGTAGGGTATAGAGAGTATGGTATAGAGTGTAGGGTATAGAGTGTAGGGTATAGAGTGTAGAGTGTAGGGTATAAAGTGTAGAGAGTAGGGTGTAGAGTGTAGGGTATAGAGTGTAGGTTATAGAGTGTAGGGTATAGATTGTAGATTGTAGGATGTAGATTGTAGGTTATAGAGTGTAGAGTGTAGGGTATAAAGTGTAGAGAGTAGGGTATAGAGTGTAGGGTATAGAGTGTAGGTTATAGAGTGTAGGGTATAGTAGTGTAGGGTATAGAGTGTAGGGTATAGAGTGTAAGGTATTGAGTGTACGGTATAAAGTGTATGTTATAGAGTGTAGGGTATAGAGTGTAGAGTGTAGGGTATAGAGTGTAGGGTATAGAGTTTAGGGTATAGAGTGTATGGTATAGAGTGTAGGGTATAGAGTGTAGAGTGTAGGGTATAGAGTGTAGGGTTTAGAGTGTAGGGTATAGAGTGTAGGGTATAGATTGTAGGGTATAGAGTGTAGAGTGTAGGGTATAGAGTGTAGGGTATAGAGTGTATGCTATAGAGTGTAGGGTATAGAGTGTAGAGTGTAGGGTATAGAGTGTAGGGTATACTGTGTAGAGTGTAGGGTATAGAGTGTAAGGTATAGAGGGTAGTGCATAGAGTGTATGGTGTAGAGTGTAGGGTATAGAGTGTAGGGTATAGAGTGTATGGTATAGAGTTTAGGGTATAGAGTGTAGGGTATAGAGTGTAAGCTATAAAGTGTAGGGTGTAGCGTGTAGGGTATGGAGTGTAGGGTATAGAGTGTAGTATATAGAGTGTAGGGTATAGAGTGTAGAGTGTAGGGTATAGAGTGTAGGGTATAGAGTGTAGAGTGTAGGGTATAGAGTGTAGGGTTTAGAGAGTAGGGTATAGAGTGTAGAGTGTAGGGTATAGAGTGTAGAGTGTAGGGTATAGAGTGTAGGGTATAGAGTGTAGAGTGTAGGGTTTAGAGAGTTGGGTATAGAGTGTAGAGTGTAGGGTATAGAGTATAGAGTGTAGGGTATAGAGTGTAGGGTATAGAGTGTAGAGTGTAGGGTATAGAGTGTAGGGTATAGAGTGTAGAGTGTAGGGTTTAGAGTGTAGTGTATAGATTGTAGGGTATAGAGTGTAGATTGTAGGGTATAGAGTGTAGGGTATAGAGTGTATGGTATAGAGTGTAGAGAGTAGGGTATAGAGTGTATAGTGTAGGGTATAGAGTGTAGGGTATAGAGTGTATGGTATAGAGTGTAGGGAATAGAGTGTAGGCTATAGAGTGTATGATATAGAGTGTAGGGTATAGAGAGTATGGTATAGAGTGTAGGGTATAGAGTGTAGGGTATATTGTGTAGGGTATAGAGTGTATGGTATAGAGTGTATGGTATAGATTGTAGGGTATAGAGTGTAGGGTATAGAGTGTAGAGTGTAGGGCATAGAGTGTAGAGTGTAGGGTATAGAGTGTAGGGTATAGAGTGTAGAGTGTAGGGTATAGATTGTAGGGTATAGAGTGTAGACTGTATGGTATAGAGTGCAGGGGATAGAGTGTAGAGTGTGAGGTATAGAGTGTAGGGTATAGAGTGTATGGTATAGCGTGTATGGTATAGATTGTAGGGTATAGAGTGTAGGGTATAGAGTGTAGAGTGTAGGGTATAGAGTGTAGAGTGTAGGGTATAGAGTGTAGGGTATAGAGTGTAGGGTATAGATTGTAGGGTATAGAGTGTAGGGTATAGAGTGTAGAGTGTAGGGTATAAAGTGTAGAGTGTAGGGTATAGAGTGTAGGGTATAGAGTGTAGAGTGTAGGGTATAGAGTGTAGGGTATAGAGTGTAGAGTGTATGGTATAGAGTGCAGGGGATATAGTGTAGAGTGTGAGGTATAGAGTGTAGGGTACAGAGTGTATGGTATAGAGTGTAGGGTATAGAGTGTATGGTACAGAGTGTAGCGTATAGAGTGTAGAGTGTAGGGTATAGAGTGTAGGTTGTGGAGTGTATGGTATAGAGTGTATGGTATAGATTGTAGGGTATAGAGTGTAGGGTATAGAGTGTAGAGTGTAGGGTATAGAGTGTAAAGTGTAGGGTATAGAGTGTAGGGTATAGAGTGTAGAGTGTAGGATATAGAGTGTAGGGTATAGAGTGTAGAGTGTGTGTTATAGAGTGCAGGGGATAGAGTGTAGAGTGTGAGGTATAGAGTGTAGGGTATAGAGTGTATGGTATAGAGTGTATGGTATAGATTGTAGGGTATAGAGTGTAGGGTATAGAGTGTAGAGTGTAGGGTATAGAGTGTAGGGTTTAGAGTGTAGGGTATAGAGTGTAGGGTATAGATTGTAGGGTATAGAGTGTAGAGTGTAGGGTATAGAGTGTAGAGTATAGAGTGTATGGTATAGAGTGTAGGGTATAGAGTGTAGAGTGTAGGGTATAGAGTGTAGGGTATACTGTGGAGAGTGTAGGGTATAGAGTGTAAGGTATAGAGGGTAGTGCATAGAGTGTATGGTGTAGAGTGTAGGGTATAGAGTGTAGGGTATAGAGTGTATGGTATAGAGTTTAGGGTATAGAGTGTAGGGTATAGAGTGTAAGCTATAAAGTGTAGGGTGTAGCGTGTAGGGTATGGAGTGTAGGGTATAGAGTGTAGGGTATAGAGTGTAGGGTATAGAGTGTAGAGTGTAGGGTATAGAGTGTAGGGTATAGAGTGTAGAGTGTAGGGTATAGAGTGTAGGGTTTAGAGAGTAGGGTATAGAGTGTAGAGTGTAGGGTATAGAGTGTAGAGTGTAGGGTATAGAGTGTAGGGTATAGAGTGTAGAGTGTAGGGTTTAGAGAGTTGGGTATAGAGTGTAGAGTGTAAGGTATAGAGTATAGAGTGTAGGGTATAGAGTGTAGGGTATAGAGTGTAGAGTGTAGGGTATAGAGTGTAGGGTATAGAGTGTAGAGTGTAGGGTTTAGAGTGTAGTGTATAGATTGTAGGGTATAGAGTGTAGATTGTAGGGTATAGAGTGTAGGGTATAGAGTGTATGGTATAGAGTGTAGAGAGTAGGGTATAGAGTGTATAGTGTAGGGTATAGAGTGTAGGGTATAGAGTGTATGGTATAGAGTGTAGGGAATAGAGTGTAGGCTATAGAGTGTATGATATAGAGTGTAGGGTATAGAGAGTATGGTATAGAGTGTAGGGTATAGAGTGTAGGGTATATTGTGTAGGGTATAGAGTGTATGGTATAGAGTGTATGGTATAGATTGTAGGGTATAGAGTGTAGGGTATAGAGTGTAGAGTGTAGGGTATAGAGTGTAGAGTGTAGGGTATAGAGTGTAGGGTATAGAGTGTAGGGTATAGATTGTAGGGTATAGAGTGTAGGGTATAGAGTGTAGAGTGTAGGGTATAAAGTGTAGAGTGTAGGGTATAGAGTGTAGGGTATAGAGTGTAGAGTGTAGGGTATAGAGTGTAGGGTATAGAGTGTAGAGTGTATGGTATAGAGTGCAGGGGATATAGTGTAGAGTGTGAGGTATAGAGTGTAGGGTACAGAGTGTATGGTATAGAGTGTAGGGTATAGAGTGTATGGTACAGAGTGTAGCGTATAGAGTGTAGAGTGTAGGGTATAGAGTGTAGGTTGTAGAGTGTATGGTATATAGTGTATGGTATAGATTGTAGGGTATAGAGTGTAGGGTATAGAGTGTAGAGTGTAGGGTATAGAGTGTAGAGTGTAGGGTATAGAGTGTAGGGCATAGAGTGTAGAGTGTAGGATATAGAGTGTAGGGTATAGAGTGTAGAGTGTGTGTTATAGAGTGCAGGGGATAGAGTGTAGAGTGTGAGGTATAGAGTGTAGGGTATAGAGTGTATGGTATAGAGTGTATGGTATAGATTGTAGGGTATAGAGTGTAGGGTATAGAGTGTAGAGTGTAGGGTATAGAGTGTAGAGTGTAGGGTATAGAGTGTATGGTATAGAGTGTATGGTATAGATTGTAGGGTATAGAGTGTAGGGTATAGAGTGTAGAGTGTAAAGTATAGAGTGTAGAGTGTAGGGTATAGAGTGTAGGGTATAGAGTGTAGAGTGTAGGGTATAGAGTGTAGAGTATAGAGTGTAGAGTGTATGGTATAGAGTGTAGGGTATAGAGTGTAGAGTGTAGGGTATAGAGTGTAGGGTTTAGAGAGTAGGGTATAGAGTGTATAGTGTAGGGTATAGAGTGTAGGGTATAGAGTGTATGGTATAGAGTGTAGGGAATAGAGTGTAGGCTATAGAGTGTATGATATAGAGTGTAGGGTATAGAGTGTATGGTATAGAGTGTAGGGTATAGATTGTAGGGTATAGAGTGTAGGGTATAGAGTGTATGGTATAGAGTGTATGGTATAGATTGTAGGGTATAGAGTGTAGGGTATAGAGTGTAGAGTGTAGGGTATAGAGTGTAGAGTGTAGGGTATAGAGTGTAGGGTATAGAGTGTAGAGTGTAGGGTATAGAGTGTAGGGTATAGAGTGTAGAGTGTATGGTATAGAGTGCAGGGGATAGAGTGTAGAGTGTGAGATATAGAGTGTAGGGTATAGAGTGTATGGTATAGCGTGTATGGTATAGATTGTAGGGTATAGAGTGTAGGGTATACAGTGTAGAGTGTAGGGTATAGAGTGTAGAGTGTAGGGTATAGAGTGTAGGGTATAGAGTGTAGGGTATAGAGTGTAGAGTGTAGGGTATAGAGTGTAGGGTATAGAGTGTATGGTATAGAGTGTATGGTATAGATTGTAGGGTATAGAGTGTAGGGTATAGAGTGTAGAGTGTAGGGTATAGAGTGTAGAGTGTAGGGTATAGAGTGTAGGGTATAGAATGTAGAGTGTAGGGTATAGAGTGTAGGGTATAGAGTGTAGAGTGTATGGTATAGAGTGCAGGGGATATAGTGTAGAGTGTGAGGTATAGAGTGTAGGGTACAGAGTGTATGGTATAGAGTGTAGGGTATAGAGTGTAGGGTACAGAGTGTAGTGTATAGAGTGTAGAGTGTAGGGTATAGAGTGTAGGTTGTAGAGTGTATGGTATAGAGTATATGGTATAGATTGTAGGGTATAGAGTGTAGGGTATAGAGTGTAGAGTGTAGGGTATAGAGTGTAGAGTGTAGGGTATAGAGTGTAGGGTATAGAGTGTAGAGTGTAGGATATAGAGTGTAGGGTATAGAGTGTAGAGTGTGTGTTATAGAGTGCAGGGGATAGAGTGTAGAGTGTGAGGTATAGAGTGTAGGGTATAGAGTGTATGGTATAGAGTGTATGGTATAGATTGTAGGGTATAGAGTGTAGGGTATAGAGTGTAGAGTGTAGGGTATAGAGTGTAGAGTGTAGGGTATAGAGTGTATGGTATAGAGTGTATGGTATAGATTGTAGGGTATAGAGTGTAGGGTATAGAGTGTAGAGTGTAGGGTATAGAGTGTAGAGTGTAGGGTATAGAGTGTAGGGTATAGAGTGTAGGGTATAGAGTGTAGAGTATAGAGTGTAGAGTGTATGGTATAGAGTGCAGGGGATAGAGTGTAGAGTGTAGGGTATAGAGTGTAGGGTATAGAGTGTAGAGTGTAGGGTATAGAGTGTAGGGTTTAGAGAGTAGGGTATAGAGTGTAGAGTGTAGGGTATAGAGTGTAGAGTGTAGGGTATAGAGTGTAGGGTATAGAGTGTAGAGTGTAGGGTATAGAGTGTAGTGTTTAGATAGTTGGGTATAGAGTGTAGAGTGTAGGGTATAGAGTATAGAGTGTAGGGTATAGAGTGTAGGGTATAGAGTGTAGAGTGTAGGGTATAAAGTGTAGAGAGTAGGGTGTAGAGTGTAGGGTATAGAGTGTAGGTTATAGAGTGTAGGGTATAGATTGTAGATTGTAGGGTGTAGATTGTAGGTTATAGAGTGTAGAGTGTAGGGTATAAAGTGTAGAGAGTAGGGTATAGAGTGTAGGTTATAGAGTGTAGAGTATAGAGTGTAGGGTGTAGAGTGTAGGGTATAGAGTGTAAGGTATAGAGTGTACGGTATAAAGTGTATATTATAGAGTGTAGGGTATAGAGTGTAGGGTGTAGGGTATAGAGTGTAGGGTATAGAGTGTAGGGTATAGAGTGTATGGTATAGAGTGTAGGGTATAGAGTGTAGAGTGTAGGGTACAGAGTGTAGGGTTTAGAGTGTAGGGTATAGAGTGTAGGGTATAGATTGTAGGGTATAGAGTGTAGAGTGTAGGGTATAGAGTGTAGGGTATAGAGTGTAGAGTGTAGGGTATAGAGTGTATATTGTAGGGTAAAAAGTGTAGGGTATAGAGAGTATGGTATAGAGTGTAGGGAATAGAGTGTAGAGTGTAGGGAATAGAGTGTAGAGTGTAGGGTATAGAGTGTAGGGTATAGAGTGTAGAGTGTAGGGTATAAAGTGTAGAGAGTAGGGTAAAGAGTGTAGGGTGTAGAGTGTAGGTTATAGAGTGTAGGGTATAGAGTGTAGAGTGTAGGGTGTAGAGTGTAGGGTATAGAGTGTAAGGTATAGAGTGTAGGGTATAAAGTGTTTGGTATAGAGTGTAGGGTATAGATTGTAGGGTATAGAGTGTAGATTGTAGGGTATAGAGTCTATGGTATAGAGTGTAGAGTGTAGGGTATAGAGTGTATAGTGAAGGGTAAAGAGTGTAGGGTATAGAGTGTATGGTATAGAGTGTAGGGAATAGAGTGTAGAGTGTAGGGTATAGAGTGTATGGTATAGAGTGTAGGGTATAGAGTGTAGAGTGTAGGGTATAGAGTGTAGGGTATAGAGTGTAGGGTATAGAGTGTAGAGTGTAGGGATTAGAGTGTAGGGTATAGAGTGTAGGGTATATAGTGTAGAATGTACGGTATAGAGTGTATTGTATAGAGTATAGAGTGTAGGGTATAGAGTATAGAGTGTAGGGTATAGAGTGTAAGGTATAGAGTGTAAAGTGTAGAGTGTATGGTATAGAGTGTAGAGTGTAGGGTATAGAGTGTAGGGTATAGAGTGTATGGAATAGAGTGTAGGGTATAGAGTGTTGAGTGTAGGGTATAGAGTGTAGGGTATAGAGCGTAGGGTGTAGGGTATAGAGTGTAGGGTATAGAGTGTAGGGTATAGAGTTTAGAGTGTAGGGTACAGGGTGTATGGTATAGAGTGTAGGGTGTATGGTATAGAGTGCAGGGGATAGAGTGTAGAGTGTGAGGTATAGAGTGTAGGGTATAGAGTGTATGGTATAGAGTTTATGGTATAGATTGTAATGTATAGAGTGTAGGGTATAGAGTGTAGAGTGTAGGGTATAGAGTGTAGAGTATAGAGTGTAGGGTATAGAGGGTATGATATAGAGTGTATGGTATAGAGTGTATGGTATAGAGTGTACGGTATAGAGTGTAGGGTATAGAGTGTAGAGTGTAGGGTATAGAGTGTAGGGTATAGAGTGTAGGGTATAGAGTGTAGGGTATAGAGTGTAGGGTGTAGAGTTTAGGGTATAGAGTGTAGCGTGTAGGGCATAGAGTGTATGGTATAGAGTGTAGAGTGTAGGGTATAGAGTGTATGGTATAGAGTGTAGGGTGTAGAATGTATGTTATAGAGTGTAGGGTATAGAGTGTATGGTATGGAGATTAGAGTGTAGGGCATATAGTGTATGGTATAGAGTGTATGGTATAGAGTGTAGGGTATAGAGTGTAGAGTGTAGGGTATAGAGTGTATGGTATAGAGTGTAGGGTATAGAGTGTAGAGTGTAGGGTATAGAGTGTAGGGTATAGAGTGTAGGATATAGCGTGTAGGGTATAGAGTGTAGGGTATAGATTGTAGGGTATAGAGTGTAGGGTATAAAGTGTAGAGTGTAGGGTATAGAGTGAATGGTATAGAGTGTAGAGTGTATGGTATAGAGTGTATGGTATAGAGTGTAGGGTGTAGAATGTATGTTATAGAGTGTAGGGTATAGAGTGTATGGTATGGAGATTAGAGTGTAGGGCATAGAGTGTAGGGTATAGAGTGTATGGTATAGAGTGTAGGGTATAGAGTGTAGAGTGTAGGGTATAGAGTGTAGGGTATAGAGTGTAGGATATAGAGTGTATGGTATAGAGTGTAGGTTATAGAGTGTAGAGTGTAGGGTATAGAGTGTAGGGTATAGAGTGTATTGTAAAGAGTGTAAGGTATAGATTGTAAGGTATAGAGTGTATAGCGTAGAGTATAGAGTGTAGGGTATAGAGTGTATGGTGTAGAGTGTAGGGTATAGAGTGTATAGTGTAGGGTATAGAGTGTAGGGTATAGAGTGTAGAGTGTGGGGTATAGAGTGTATGGTATAGAGTGTATGGTGTAGAGTGTATGGTATAGAGTGTAGGGTATAGAGTGTATGGAATAGAGTGTAGGGTATAGAGTGTAGATTGTAGGGTATAGAGTGTAGGGTGTAGAGTGTAGGGTATAGAGTGTAGGGTATAGATTGTAGGGTATAGAGTGCAGAGTGTAGGGTATAGAGTGTAGGGTATAGAGTGTATGGTATAGAGTGTAGAGTGTAGGGTATAGAGTGTATAGTGTAGGGTATAGAGTGTAGGGTATAGAGTGTATGGTATAGAGTGTAGGGAATAGAGTGTAGAGTGTATGGTATAGATTGTAGGGTATAGAGTGTAGAGTGTAGGGTATAGAGTGTAGGGTATAGAGTGTAGGGTATAGAGTGTAGTTTGTAGAGTGTAGGGTATAGAGTGTAGGGTATAGAGTGTAGGGTATAGAGTGTAGAGTGTAGGGATTAGAGTGCAGGGTATAGAGTGTAGGGTATAGAGTGTAGAATGCATGGTATAGAGTGTAGGGTATAGAGTATAGAGTGTAGGGTATAGAGTGTAAAGTGTAGAGTGTAGGGTATAGAGTGTAGAGTGTAGGGTATAGAGTGGAGGGTATAGAGTGTATGGAATAGAGTGTAGGGTATAGAGTGTAGAGTTTAGGTTATAGAGTGTAGGGTATAGAGCGTAGGGTGTAGGGTATAGAGTGTAGGGTATAGAGTGTAGGGTATAGAGTGTAGAGTGTAGGGTATAGAGTGTATGGTATAGAGTGTAGGGTGTAGAGTGTAGGGTATAGAGTGTAGAGTGTAGGGTACAGAGTGAAGAGTGTAGGGTATAGAGTGTAGGGTGTAGAGTGTAGGGTATAGAAAGTAGGGTATAGAGTGTAAAGTGTATGGTATAGAGTGTAGGGGATAGAGTGTATGGTATAGAGTGTATGGTATAGAGTGTAGGGTAGAGAATGTAGGGTATAGAGTGTAGAGTGTAGGGTATATAGTGTAGGGTGTAGAGTGTAGGGTATAGAGTGTAGAGTGTATGGTATAGAGTGTAGGGGATAGAGGGTATGAAGTGTATGGTATAGAGTGTATGGTATAGATTGTAGGGTATAGAGTGTAGGGTATCGAGTGTAGAGTGTAGGGTATAGAGTGTAGAGTGTAGGGTATAGAGTGTAGGGTAGAGTGTAGGGTATAGAGTGTAGGGTATAGAGTGTAGAGTGTTGAGTGTAGGGTATAGGGTGTAGGGTATAGAGTGTAGGATGTAGAGTGTAGGGTATAGAGTGTAGGGTATAGAGTGTAGGGTATAGAGTGTAGGGTATAGCGTGTAGGGTATAGAGTGAAGGGTATAGAGTGTAGGGTATAGAGTGTAGGGTATAAAGTGTAGAGTGTAGGGTGTAGAGTGTAGAGTGTAGGGTATAGAGTGTAGGGTATAGAGTGTAGGGTATAGAGTGTAGGGTATAAAGTGTAGAGTGTAGGGTATAGAGTGTAGGGTATAGAGTGTAGAGTGTAGGATATAGAGTGTAGGGTATAGAGTGTAGGGTATAGAGTGTATGGTATAGAGTGTAGGGTATAGAGTGTAGGGTATAAAGTGTAGAGTGTAGGGTATAGAGTGTAGGGTATAGAGTGTAGGGTATAGAGTGTAGGGTATAGAGTGTAGAGTGTAGGGTATAGAGTGTAGGGTATAGAGTGTAGGGTATAGAGTGTAGGGTATAAAGTGTAGAGTGTAGGGTATAGAGTGTAGGGTATAGAGTGTAGGGTATAGAGTGTAGAGTGTAGGGTATAGAGTGTAGGGTATAGAGTGTATGGTATAGAGTGTAGGGTATAGAGTGTAGAGTGTAGGGTATAGAGTGTAGGGTATACTGTGTAGAGTGTAGGGTATAGAGTGTAAGGTATAGAGGGTAGTGCATAGAGTGTATGGTGTAGAGTGTAGGGTATAGAGTGTAGGGTATAGAGTGTAGGGTATAGAGTGTATGGTATAGAGTTTAGGGTATAGAGTGTAGGGTATAGAGTGTAAGCTATAAAGTGTAGGGTGTAGCGTGTAGGGTATGTAGTGTAGGGTATAGAGTGTAGGGTATAGAGTGTAGGGTATAGAGTGTAGAGTGTAGGGTATAGCGTGTAGGGTATAGAGTGTAGAGTGTAGGGTATAGAGTGTAGGGTTTAGAGAGTAGGGTATAGAGTGTAGAGTGTAGGGTATAGAGTGTAGAGTATAGGGTATAGAGTGTAGGGTATAGAGTGTAGAGTGTAGGGTATAGAGTGTAGGGTTTAGAGAGTTGGGTATAGAGTGTAGAATGTAGGGTATAGAGTATAGAGTGTATGGTATAGAGTGTAGGGTATAGAGTGTAGAGTGTAGGGTATAGAGTGTAGGGTATAGAGTGTAGAGTGTAGGGTTTAGAGTGTAGTGTATAGATTGTAGGGTATAGAGTGTAGATTGTAGGGTATAGAGTGTAGGGTATAGAGTGTATGGTATAGAGTGTAGAGAGTAGGGTATAGAGTGTATAGTGTAGGGTATAGAGTGTAGGGTATAGAGTGTATGGTATAGAGTGTAGGGAATAGAGTGTAGGCTATAGAGTGTATGATATAGAGTGTAGGGTATAGAGAGTATGGTATAGAGTGTAGGGTATAGAGTGTAGAGTATATTGTGTAGGGTATAGAGTGTATGGTATAGAGTGTATGGTATAGATTGTAGGGTATAGAGTGTAGGGTATAGAGTGTAGAGTGTAGGGTATAGAGTGTAGAGTGTAGGGTATAGAGTGTAGGGTATAGAGTGTAGAGTGTAGGGTATAGAGTGTAGGGTATAGAGTGTAGACTGTATGGTATAGAGTGCAGGGGATAGAGTGTAGAGTGTGAGGTATAGAGTGTAGGGTATAGAGTGTATGGTATAGCGTGTATGGTATAGATTGTAGGGTATAGAGTGTAGGGTATAGAGTGTAGAGTGTAGGGTATAGAGTGTAGAGTGTAGGGTATAGAGTGTAGGGTATAGAGTGTAGGGTATAGATTGTAGGGTATAGAGTGTAGGGTATAGAGTGTAGAGTGTAGGGTATAGAGTGTAGAGTGTAGGGTATAGAGTGTAGGGTATAGAGTGTAGAGTGTAGGGTATAGAGTGTAGGGTATAGAGTGTAGAGTGTATGGTATAGAGTGCAGGGGATATAGTGTAGAGTGTGAGGTATAGAGTGTAGGGTACAGAGAGTATGGTATAGAGTGTAGGGTATAGAGTGTATGGTACAGAGTGTAGCGTATAGAGTGTAGAGTGTAGGGTATAGAGTGTAGGTTGTAGAGTGTATGGTATAGAGTGTATGGTATAGATTGTAGGGTATAGAGTGTAGGGTATAGAGTGTAGAGTGTAGGGTATAGAGTGTAGAGTGTAGGGTATAGAGTGTAGAGTGTAGGGTATAGAGTGTAGGGTATAGAGTGTAGAGTGTAGGATATAGAGTGTAGGGTATAGAGTGTAGAGTGTGTGTTATAGAGTGCAGGGGATAGAGTGTAGAGTGTGAGGTATAGAGTGTAGGGTATAGAGTGTATGGTATAGAGTGTATGGTATAGATTGTAGGGTATAGAGTGTAGGGTATAGAGTGTAGAGTGTAGGGTATAGAGTGTAGAGTGTAGGGTATAGAGTGTATGGTATAGAGTGTATGGTATAGATTGTAGGGTATAGAGTGTAGGGTATAGAGTGTAGAGTGTAGAGTATAGAGTGTAGAGTGTAGGGTATAGAGTGTAGGGTATAGAGTGTAGAGTGTAGGGTATAGAGTGTAGAGTATAGAGTGTAGAGTGTATGGTATAGAGTGCAGGGGATAGAGTGTAGAGTGTAGGGTATAGAGTGTAGGGTATAGAGTGTAGAGTGTAGGGTATAGAGTGTAGGGTTTAGAGAGTAGGGTATAGAGTGATGAGTGTAGGGTATAGAGTGTAGAGTGTAGGGTATAGAGTGTAGGGTATAGAGTGTAGGGTATAGAGTGTAGAGTGTAGGGTATAGAGTGTAGGGTATAGAGTGTATGGTATAGAGTGTATGGTATAGATTGTAGGGTATAGAGTGTAGGGTATAGAGTGTAGAGTGTAGGGTATAGAGTGTAGGGTATAGAGTGTAGAGTGTAGGGTATAGAGTGTAGGGTATAGAGTGTAGAGTGTATGGTATAGAGTGCAGGGGATATAGTGTAGAGTGTGAGTTATAGAGTGTAGGGTACAGAGTGTATGGTATAGAGTGTAGGGTATAGAGTGTAGGGTACAGAGTGTAGTGTATAGAGTGTAGAGTGTAGGGTATAGAGTGTAGGTTGTAGAGTGTATGGTATAGAGTGTATGGTATAGATTGTAGGGTATAGAGTGTAGGGTATAGAGTGTAGAGTGTACGGTATAGAGTGTAGAGTGTAGGGTATAGAGTGTAGGGTATAGAGTGTAGAGTGTAGGATATAGAGTGTAGGGTATAGAGTGTAGAGTGTGTGTTATAGAGTGCAGGGGATAGAGTGTAGAGTGTGAGGTATAGAGTGTAGGGTATAGAGTGTATGGTATAGAGTGTATGGTATAGATTGTAGGGCATAGAGTGTAGGGTGTAGAGTGTAGAGTGTAGGGTATAGAGTGTAGAGTGTAGGGTATAGAGTGTATGGTATAGAGTGTATGGTATAGATTGTAGGGTATAGAGTGTAGGGTATAGAGTGTAGAGTGTAGGGTATCGAGTGTAGAGTGTAGGGTATAGAGTGTAGGGTATAGAGTGTAGAGTGTAGGGTATAGAGTGTAGAGTATAGAGTGTAGAGTGTATGGTATAGAGTGCAGGGGATAGAGTGTAGAGTGTAGGGTATAGAGTGTATGGTATAGAGTGTAGGGTATAGAGTGTAGAGTGTAGGGTATAGAGTGTAGGGTATAGAGTGTAGGGTATAGAGTGTAGAGTGTAGGGATTAGAGTGTAGGGTATAGAGTGTAGGGTATATAGTGTAGAATGTACGGTATAGAGTGTATTGTATAGAGTATAGAGTGTAGGGTATAGAGTATAGAGTGTAGGGTATAGAGTGTAAGGTATAGAGTGTAAAGTGTAGAGTGTATGGTATAGAGTGTAGAGTGTAGGGTATAGAGTGTAGGGTATAGAGTGTATGGAATAGAGTGTAGGGTATAGAGTGTTGAGTGTAGGGTATAGAGTGTAGGGTATAGAGCGTAGGGTGTAGGGTATAGAGTGTAGAGTGTGTGTTATAGAGTGCAGGGGATAGAGTGTAGAGTGTGAGGTATAGAGTGTAGGGTATAGAGTGTATGGTATAGAGTGTATGGTATAGATTGTAGGGCATAGAGTGTAGGGTGTAGAGTGTAGAGTGTAGGGTATAGAGTGTAGAGTGTAGGGTATAGAGTGTATGGTATAGAGTGTATGGTATAGATTGTAGGGTATAGAGTGTAGGGTATAGAGTGTAGAGTGTAGGGTATCGAGTGTAGAGTGTAGGGTATAGAGTGTAGGGTATAGAGTGTAGAGTGTAGGGTAAAGAGTGTAGAGTATAGAGTGTAGAGTGTATGGTATAGAGTGCAGGGGATAGAGTGTAGAGTGTAGGGTATAGAGTGTATGGTATGGAGTGTAGGGTATAGAGTGTAGAGTGTAGGGTATAGAGTGTAGGGTATAGAGTGTAGGGTATAGAGTGTAGAGTGTAGGGATTAGAGTGTAGGGTATAGAGTGTAGGGTATATAGTGTAGAATGTATGGTATAGAGTGTATTGTATAGAGTATAGAGTGTAGGGTATAGAGTATAGAGTGTAGGGTATAGAGTGTAAGGTATAGAGTGTAAAGTGTAGAGTGTATGGTATAGAGTGTAGAGTGTAGGGTATAGAGTGTAGGGTATAGAGTGTATGGAATAGAGTGTAGGGTATAGAGTGTTGAGTGTAGGGTATAGAGTGTAGGGTATAGAGCGTAGGGTGTAGGGTATAGAGTGTAGGGTATAGAGTGTAGGGTATAGAGTTTAGAGTGTAGGGTACAGGGTGTATGGTATAGAGTGTAGGGTGTATGGTATAGAGTGCAGGGGATAGAGTGTAGAGTGGGAGGTATAGAGTGTAGGGTATAGAGTGTATGGTATAGAGTTTATGGTATAGATTGTAATGTATAGAGTGTAGGGTATAGAGTGTAGAGTATAGAGTGTAGAGTGTATGGTATAGAGTGCAGGGGATAGAGTGTAGAGTGTAGGGTATAGAGTGTAGGGTATAGAGTGTAGAGTGTAGGGTATAGAGTGTAGGGTTTAGAGAGTAGGGTATAGAGTGATGAGTGTAGGGTATAGAGTGTAGAGTGTAGGGTATAGAGTGTAGGGTATAGAGTGTAGGGTATAGAGTGTAGAGTGTAGGGTATAGAGTGTAGGGTATAGAGTGTATGGTATAGAGTGTATGGTATAGATTGTAGGGTATAGAGTGTAGGGTATAGAGTGTAGAGTGTAGGGTATAGAGTGTAGGGTATAGAGTGTAGAGTGTAGGGTATAGAGTGTAGGGTATAGAGTGTAGAGTGTATGGTATAGAGTGCAGGGGATATAGTGTAGAGTGTGAGTTATAGAGTGTAGGGTACAGAGTGTATGGTATAGAGTGTAGGGTATAGAGTGTAGGGTACAGAGTGTAGTGTATAGAGTGTAGAGTGTAGGGTATAGAGTGTAGGTTGTAGAGTGTATGGTATAGAGTGTATGGTATAGATTGTAGGGTATAGAGTGTAGGGTATAGAGTGTAGAGTGTACGGTATAGAGTGTAGAGTGTAGGGTATAGAGTGTAGGGTATAGAGTGTAGAGTGTAGGATATAGAGTGTAGGGTATAGAGTGTAGAGTGTGTGTTATAGAGTGCAGGGGATAGAGTGTAGAGTGTGAGGTATAGAGTGTAGGGTATAGAGTGTATGGTATAGAGTGTATGGTATAGATTGTAGGGCATAGAGTGTAGGGTGTAGAGTGTAGAGTGTAGGGTATAGAGTGTAGAGTGTAGGGTATAGAGTGTATGGTATAGAGTGTATGGTATAGATTGTAGGGTATAGAGTGTAGGGTATAGAGTGTAGAGTGTAGGGTATCGAGTGTAGAGTGTAGGGTATAGAGTGTAGGGTATAGAGTGTAGAGTGTAGGGTATAGAGTGTAGAGTATAGAGTGTAGAGTGTATGGTATAGAGTGCAGGGGATAGAGTGTAGAGTGTAGGGTATAGAGTGTATGGTATAGAGTGTAGGGTATAGAGTGTAGAGTGTAGGGTATAGAGTGTAGGGTATAGAGTGTAGGGTATAGAGTGTAGAGTGTAGGGATTAGAGTGTAGGGTATAGAGTGTAGGGTATATAGTGTAGAATGTACGGTATAGAGTGTATTGTATAGAGTATAGAGTGTAGGGTATAGAGTATAGAGTGTAGGGTATAGAGTGTAAGGTATAGAGTGTAAAGTGTAGAGTGTATGGTATAGAGTGTAGAGTGTAGGGTATAGAGTGTAGGGTATAGAGTGTATGGAATAGAGTGTAGGGTATAGAGTGTTGAGTGTAGGGTATAGAGTGTAGGGTATAGAGCGTAGGGTGTAGGGTATAGAGTGTAGAGTGTGTGTTATAGAGTGCAGGGGATAGAGTGTAGAGTGTGAGGTATAGAGTGTAGGGTATAGAGTGTATGGTATAGAGTGTATGGTATAGATTGTAGGGCATAGAGTGTAGGGTGTAGAGTGTAGAGTGTAGGGTATAGAGTGTAGAGTGTAGGGTATAGAGTGTATGGTATAGAGTGTATGGTATAGATTGTAGGGTATAGAGTGTAGGGTATAGAGTGTAGAGTGTAGGGTATCGAGTGTAGAGTGTAGGGTATAGAGTGTAGGGTATAGAGTGTAGAGTGTAGGGTAAAGAGTGTAGAGTATAGAGTGTAGAGTGTATGGTATAGAGTGCAGGGGATAGAGTGTAGAGTGTAGGGTATAGAGTGTATGGTATGGAGTGTAGGGTATAGAGTGTAGAGTGTAGGGTATAGAGTGTAGGGTATAGAGTGTAGGGTATAGAGTGTAGAGTGTAGGGATTAGAGTGTAGGGTATAGAGTGTAGGGTATATAGTGTAGAATGTACGGTATAGAGTGTATTGTATAGAGTATAGAGTGTAGGGTATAGAGTATAGAGTGTAGGGTATAGAGTGTAAGGTATAGAGTGTAAAGTGTAGAGTGTATGGTATAGAGTGTAGAGTGTAGGGTATAGAGTGTAGGGTATAGAGTGTATGGAATAGAGTGTAGGGTATAGAGTGTTGAGTGTAGGGTATAGAGTGTAGGGTATAGAGCGTAGGGTGTAGGGTATAGAGTGTAGGGTATAGAGTGTAGGGTATAGAGTTTAGAGTGTAGGGTACAGGGTGTATGGTATAGAGTGTAGGGTGTATGGTATAGAGTGCAGGGGATAGAGTGTAGAGTGGGAGGTATAGAGTGTAGGGTATAGAGTGTATGGTATAGAGTTTATGGTATAGATTGTAATGTATAGAGTGTAGGGTATAGAGTGTAGAGTGTAGGGTATAGAGTGTAGAGTGTAGGGTATAGAGTGTAGGGTATAGAGGGTATGATATAGAGTGTATGGTATAGAGTGTATGGTATAGAGTGTACGGTATAGAGTGTAGGGTATAGAGTGTAGAGTGTAGGGTATAGAGTGTAGGGTATAGAGTGTAGGGTATAGAGTGTAGGGTATAGAGTGTAGGGTGAAGAGTTTAGGGTATAGAGTGTAGCGTGTAGGGTATAGAGTGTATGGTATAGAGTGTAGAGTGTAGGGTATAGAGTGTATGGTATAGAGTGTAGGGTGTAGAATGTATGTTATAGAGTGTAGGGTATAGAGTGTATGGTATGGAGATTAGAGTGTAGGGCATATAGTGTATGGTATAGAGTGTATGGTATAGAGTGTAGGGTATAGAGTGTAGAGTGTAGGGTATAGAGTGTATGGTATAGAGTGTAGGGTATAGAGTGTAGAGTGTAGGGTATAGAGTGTAGGGTATAGAGTGTAGGATATAGCGTGTAGGGTATAGAGTGTAGGGTATAGATTGTAGGGTATAGAGTGTAGGGTATAAAGTGTAGAGTGTAGGGTATAGAGTGAATGGTATAGAGTGTAGAGTGTATGGTATAGAGTGTATGGTATAGAGTGTAGGGTGTAGAATATATGTTATAGAGTGTAGGGTATAGAGTGTATGGTATGGAGATTAGAGTGTAGGGCATAGAGTGTAGGGTATAGAGTGTATGGTATAGAGTGTAGGGTATAGAGTGTAGAGTGTAGGGTATAGAGTGTAGGGTATAGAGTGTAGGATATAGAGTGTATGGTATAGAGTGTAGGTTATAGAGTATAGAGTGTAGGGTATAGAGTGTAGGGTATAGAGTGTATTGTAAAGAGTGTAAGGTATAGATTGTAAGGTATAGAGTGTATAGCGTAGAGTATAGAGTGTAGGGTATAGAGTGTATGGTGTAGAGTGTAGGGTATAGAGTGCATAGTGTAGGGTATAGAGTGTAGGGTATAGAGTGTAGAGTGTGGGGTATAGAGTGTATGGTATAGAGTGTATGGTGTAGAGTGTATGGTATAGAGTGTAGGGTATAGAGTGTATGGAATAGAGTGTAGGGTATAGAGTGTAGATTGTAGGGTATAGAGTGTAGGGTGTAGAGTGTAGGGTATAGAGTGTAGGGTATAGATTGTAGGGTATAGAGTGCAGAGTGTAGGGTATAGAGTGTAGGGTATAGAGTGTATGGTATAGAGTGTAGAGTGTAGGGTATAGAGTGTATAGTGTAGGGTATAGAGTGTAGGGTATAGAGTGTATGGTATAGAGTGTAGGGAATAGAGTGTAGAGTGTATGGTATAGAGTGTAGGGTATAGAGTGTAGAGTGTAGGGTATAGAGTGTAGGGTATAGAGTGTAGGGTATAGAGTGTAGGGTGTAGAGTGTAGGGTATAGAGTGTAGGGTATAGAGTGTAGGGTATAGAGTGTAGAGTGTAGGGATTAGAGTGCAGGGTATAGAGTGTAGGGTATAGAGTGTAGAATGCACGGTATAGAGTGTAGGGTATAGAGTATAGAGTGTAGGGTATAGAGTGTAAAGTGTAGAGTGTAGGGTATAGAGTGTAGAGTGTAGGGTATAGAGTGTAGGGTATAGAGTGTATGGAATAGAGTGTAGGGTATAGAGTGTAGAGTTTAGGGTATAGAGTGTAGGGTATAGAGCGTAGGGTGTAGGGTATAGAGTGTAGGGTATAGAGTTTAGGGTATAGAGTGTAGAGTGTAGGGTATAGAGTGTATGGTATAGAGTGTAGGGTGTAGAGTGTAGGGTATAGAGTGTAGAGTGTAGGGTACAGAGTGTAGAGTGTAGGGTATAGAGTGTAGGGTGTAGAGTGTAGAGTGTAGGGTATAGAAAGTAGGGTATAGAGTGTAAAGTGTATGGTATAGAGTGTAGGGGATAGAGTGTATGGTATAGAGTGTATGGTATAGAGTGTAGGGTAGAGAATGTAGGGTATAGAGTGTAGAGTGTAGGGTATATATTGTAGGGTGTAGAGTGTAGGGTATAGAGTGTAGAGTGTATGGTATAGAGTGTAGGGGATAGAGGGTATAGAGTGTATGGTATAGAGTGTATGGTATAGATTGTAGGGTATAGAGTGTAGGGTATCGAGTGTAGAGTGTAGGGTATAGAGTGTAGAGTGTAGGGTATAGAGTGTAGGGTAGAGTGTAGGGTATAGAGTGTAGGGTATAGAGTGTAGAGTGTTGAGTGTAGGGTATAGGGTGTAGGGTATAGAGTGTAGGGTGTAGAGTGTAGGGTATAGAGTGTAGGGTATAGAGTGTAGGGTATAGAGTGTAGGGTATAGCGTGTAGGGTATAGAGTGAAGGGTATAGAGTGTAGGGTATAGAGTGTAGGGTATAAAGTGTAGAGTGTAGGGTGTAGAGTGTAGAGTGTAGGGTATAGAGTGGAGGGTATATAGTGTAGGGTGTAGAGTGTAGGGTATAGAGTGTAGAGTGTATGGTATAGAGTGTAGGGGATAGAGTGTATGGTATAGAGTGTATGGTATAGAGTGTATGGTATAGATTGTAGGGTATAGAGTGTAGGGTATCGAGTGTAGAGTGTAGGGTGTAGAGTGTAGGGTATAGAGTGTAGGGTATAGAGTGTAGGGTATAGAGTGTAGAGTGTTGAGTGTAGGGTATAGAGTGTAGGGTATAGGGTGTAGGGTATAGAGTGTAGGGTGTAGAGTGTAGGGTATAGAGTGTAGGGTATAGAGTGTAGGGTATAGAGTGTAGGGTATAGCGTGTAGGGTATAGAGTGAAGGGTATAGACTGTAGGGTATAGAGTGTAGGGTATAAAGTGTAGAGTGTAGGGTGTAGAGTGTAGAGTGTAGGGTATAGAGTGGAGGGTATAGAGTGTAGGGTATAGAGTGTAGGGTATAAAGTGTAGAGTGTAGGGTATAGAGTGTAGGGTATAGAGTGTAGAGTGTAGGGTATAGAGTGTAGGGTATAGAGTGTAGGGTATAGAGTGTATGGTATAGAGTGTAGGGTATAGAGTGTAGGGTATAAAGTGTAGAGTGTAGGGTATAGAGTGTAGGGTATAGAGTGTAGGGTATAGAGTGTAGGGTATAGAGTGTAGAGTGTAGGGTATAGAGTGTAGGGTATAGAGTGTAGGGTATAGAGTGTAGGGTATAAAGTGTAGAGTGTAGGGTATAGAGTGTAGGGTATAGAGTGTAGGGTATAGAGTGTAGGGTATAGAGTGTATGGTATAGAGTGTAGGGTATAGAGTGTAGAGTGTAGGGTATAGAGTGTAGGGTATACTGTGTAGAGTGTAGGGTATAGAGTGTAAGGTATAGAGGGTAGTGCATAGAGTGTATGGTGTAGAGTGTAGGGTATAGAGTGTAGGGTATAGAGTGTATGGTATAGAGTTTAGGGTATAGAGTGTAGGGTATAGAGTGTAAGCTATAAAGTGTAGGGTTGTAGCGTGTAGGGTATGGAGTGTAGGGTATAGAGTGTAGGGTATAGAGTGTAGGGTATAGAGTGTAGAGTGTAGGGTATAGAGTGTAGGGTATAGAGTGTAGAGTGTAGGGTGTAGAGTGTAGGGTTTAGAGAGTAGGGTATAGAGTGTAGAGTGTAGGGTATAGAGTGTAGAGTGTAGGGTATAGAGTGTAGGGTATAGAGTGTAGAGTGTAGGGTAAAGAGTGTAGGGTTTAGAGAGTTGGGTAAAGAGTGTAGAGTGTAGGGTATAGAGTATAGAGTGTAGGGTATTGAGTGTAGGGTATAGAGTGTAGAGTGTAGGGTATAGAGTGTAGGGTATAGAGTGTAGAGTGTAGGGTTTAGAGTGTAGTGTATAGATTGTAGGGTATAGAGTGTAGATTGTAGGGTATAGAGTGTAGGGTATAGAGTGTATGGTATAGAGTGTAGAGAGTAGGGTATAGAGTGTATAGTGTAGGGTATAGAGTGTAGGGTATAGAGTGTATGGTATAGAGTGTAGGGAATAGAGTGTAGGCTATAGAGTGTATGATATAGAGTGTAGGGTATAGAGAGTATGGTATAGAGTGTAGGGTATAGAGTGTAGGGTATATTGTGTAGGGTATAGAGTGTATGGTATAGAGTGTATGGTATAGATTGTAGGGTATAGAGTGTAGGGTATAGAGTGTAGAGTGTAGGGTATAGAGTGTAGAGTGTAGGGTATAGAGTGTAGGGTATAGAGTGTAGGGTATAGAGTGTAGAGTGTAGGATATAGAGTGTAGGGTATAGAGTGTAGAGTGTGTGTTATAGAGTGCAGGGGATAGAGTGTAGAGTGTGAGGTATAGAGTGTAGGGTATAGAGTGTATGGTATAGAGTGTATGGTATAGATTGTAGGGTATAGAGTGTAGGGTATAGAGTGTAGAGTGTAGGGTATAGAGTGTAGAGTGTAGGGTATAGAGTGTATGGTATAGAGTGTATGGTATAGATTGTAGGGTATAGAGTGTAGGGTATAGAGTGTAGAGTGTAGAGTATAGAGTGTAGAGTGTAGGGTATAGAGTGTAGGGTATAGAGTGTAGAGTGTAGGGTATAGAGTGTAGAGTATAGAGTGTAGAGTGTATGGTGTAGAGTGCAGGGGATAGAGTGTAGAGTGTAGGGTATAGAGTGTAGGGTATAGAGTGTAGAGTGTAGGGTATAGAGTGTAGGGTTTAGAGAGTAGGGTATAGAGTGTAGAGTGTAGGGTATAGAGTGTAGAGTGTAGGGTATAGAGTGTAGGGTATAGAGTGTAGGGTATAGAGTGTAGAGTGTAGGGTATAGAGTGTAGGGTATAGAGTGTATGGTATAGAGTGTTTGGTATAGATTGTAGGGTATAGAGTGTAGGGTATAGAGTGTAGAGTGTAGGGTATAGAGTGTAGGGTATAGAGTGTAGAGTGTAGGGTATAGAGTGTAGGGTATAGAGTGTAGAGTGTATGGTATAGAGTGCAGGGGATATAGTGTAGAGTGTGAGTTATAGAGTGTAGGGTACAGAGTGTATGGTATAGAGTGTAGGGTATAGAGTGTAGGGTACAGAGTGTACTGTATAGAGTGTAGAGTGTAGGGTATAGAGTGTAGGTTGTAGAGTGTATGGTATAGAGTGTATGGTATAGATTGTAGGGTATAGAGTGTAGGGTATAGAGTGTAGAGTGTAGGGTATAGAGTGTAGAGTGTAGGGTATAGAGTGTAGGGTATAGAGTGTAGAGTGTAGGATATAGAGTGTAGGGTATAGAGTGTAGAGTGTGTGTTATAGAGTGCAGGGGATAGAGTGTAGAGTGTGAGGTATAGAGTGTAGGGTATAGAGTGTATGGTATAGAGTGTGTGGTATAGATTGTAGGGCATAGAGTGTAGGGTGTAGAGTGTAGAGTGTAGGGTATAGAGTGTAGAGTGTAGGGTATAGAGTGTATGGTATAGAGTGTATGGTATAGATTGTAGGGTATAGAGTGTAGGGTATAGAGTGTAGAGTGTAGGGTATCGAGTGTAGAGTGTAGGGTATAGAGTGTAGGGTATAGAGTGTAGAGTGTAGGGTATAGAGTGTAGTGTTTAGAGAGTTGGGTATAGAGTGTAGAGTGTAGGGTATAGAGTATAGAGTGTAGGGTATAGAGTGTAGGGTATAGAGTGTAGAGTGTAGGGTATAAAGTGTAGAGAGTAGGGTGTAGAGTGTAGGGTATAGAGTGTAGGTTATAGAGTGTAGGGTATAGATTGTAGATTGTAGGATGTAGATTGTAGGTTATAGAGTGTAGAGTGTAGGGTATAAAGTGTAGAGAGTAGGGTATAGAGTGTAGGGTATAGAGTGTAGGTTATAGAGTGTAGGGTATAGAGTGTAGGGTATAGAGTGTAGGGTATAGAGTGTAAGGTATTGAGTGTACGGTATAAAGTGTATGTTATAGAGTGTAGGGTATAGAGTGTAGAGTGTAGGGTATAGAGTGTAGGGTATAGAGTTTAGGGTATAGAGTGTATGGTATAGAGTGTAGGGTATAGAGTGTAGAGTGTAGGGTATAGAGTGTAGGGTTTAGAGTGTAGGGTATAGAGTGTAGGGTATAGATTGTAGGGTATAGAGTGTAGAGTGTAGGGTATAGAGTGTAGGGTATAGAGTGTATGGTATAGAGTGTAGGGTATAGAGTGTAGAGTGTAGGGTATAGAGTGTAGGGTATACTGTGTAGAGTGTAGGGTATAGAGTGTAAGGTATAGAGGGTAGTGCATAGAGTGTATGGTGTAGAGTGTAGGGTATAGAGTGTAGGGTATAGAGTGTATGGTATAGAGTTTAGGGTATAGAGTGTAGGGTATAGAGTGTAAGCTATAAAGTGTAGGGTGTAGCGTGTAGGGTATGGAGTGTAGGGTATAGAGTGTAGGGTATAGAGTGTAGGGTATAGAGTGTAGAGTGTAGGGTATAGAGTGTAGGGTATAGAGTGTAGAGTGTAGGGTATAGAGTGTAGGGTTTAGAGAGTAGGGTATAGAGTGTAGAGTGTAGGGTATAGAGTGTAGAGTGTAGGGTATAGAGTGTTGGGTATAGAGTGTAGAGTGTAGGGTTTAGAGAGTTGGGTATAGAGTGTAGAGTGTAGGGTATAGAGTATAGAGTGTAGGGTATAGAGTGTAGGGTATAGAGTGTAGAGTGTAGGGTATAGAGTGTAGGGTATAGAGTGTAGAGTGTAGGGTTTAGAGTGTAGTGTATAGATTGTAGGGTATAGAGTGTAGATTGTAGGGTATAGAGTGTAGGGTATAGAGTGTATGGTATAGAGTGTAGAGAGTAGGGTATAGAGTGTATAGTGTAGGGTATAGAGTGTAGGGTATAGAGTGTATGGTATAGAGTGTAGGGAATAGAGTGTAGGCTATAGAGTGTATGATATAGAGTGTAGGGTATAGAGAGTATGGTATAGAGTGTAGGGTATAGAGTGTAGGGTATAGAGTGTAGAGTGTAGGGTATAAAGTGTAGAGAGTAGGGTGTAGAGTGTAGGGTATAGAGTGTAGGTTATAGAGTGTAGGGTATAGATTGTAGATTGTAGGATGTAGATTGTAGGTTATAGAGTGTAGAGTGTAGGGTATAAAGTGTAGAGAGTAGGGTATAGAGTGTAGGGTATAGAGTGTAGGTTATAGAGTGTAGGGTATAGAGTGTAGGGTATAGAGTGTAGGGTATAGAGTGTAAGGTATTGAGTGTACGGTATAAAGTGTATGTTATAGAGTGTAGGGTATAGAGTGTAGAGTGTAGGGTATAGAGTGTAGGGTATAGAGTTTAGGGTATAGAGTGTATGGTATAGAGTGTAGGGTATAGAGTGTAGAGTGTAGGGTATAGAGTGTAGGGTTTAGAGTGTAGGGTATAGAGTGTAGGGTATAGATTGTAGGGTATAGAGTGTAGAGTGTAGGGTATAGAGTGTAGGGTATAGAGTGTATGGTATAGAGTGTAGGGTATAGAGTGTAGAGTGTAGGGTATAGAGTGTAGGGTATACTGTGTAGAGTGTAGGGTATAGAGTGTAAGGTATAGAGGGTAGTGCATAGAGTGTATGGTGTAGAGTGTAGGGTATAGAGTGTAGGGTATAGAGTGTATGGTATAGAGTTTAGGGTATAGAGTGTAGGGTATAGAGTGTAAGCTATAAAGTGTAGGGTGTAGCGTGTAGGGTATGGAGTGTAGGGTATAGAGTGTAGGGTATAGAGTGTAGGGTATAGAGTGTAGAGTGTAGGGTATAGAGTGTAGGGTATAGAGTGTAGAGTGTAGGGTATAGAGTGTAGGGTTTAGAGAGTAGGGTATAGAGTGTAGAGTGTAGGGTATAGAGTGTAGAGTGTAGGGTATAGAGTGTAGGGTATAGAGTGTAGAGTGTAGGGTTTAGAGAGTTGGGTATAGAGTGTAGAGTGTAGGGTATAGAGTATAGAGTGTAGGGTATAGAGTGTAGGGTATAGAGTATAGAGTGTAGGGTATAGAGTGTAGGGTATAGAGTGTAGAGTGTAGGGTTTAGAGTGTAGTGTATAGATTGTAGGGTATAGAGTGTAGATTGTAGGGTATAGAGTGTAGGGTATAGAGTGTATGGTATAGAGTGTAGAGAGTAGGGTATAGAGTGTATAGTGTAGGGTATAGAGTGTAGGGTATAGAGTGTATGGTATAGAGTGTAGGGAATAGAGTGTAGGCTATAGAGTGTATGATATAGAGTGTAGGGTATAGAGAGTATGGTATAGAGTGTAGGGTATAGAGTGTAGGGTATATTGTGTAGGGTATAGAGTGTATGGTATAGAGTGTATGGTATAGATTGTAGGGTATAGAGTGTAGGGTATAGAGTGTAGAGTGTAGGGTATAGAGTGTAGAGTGTAGGGTATAGAGTGTAGGGTATAGAGTGTAGAGTGTAGGGTATAGATTGTAGGGTATAGAGTGTAGACTGTATGGTATAGAGTGCAGGGGATAGAGTGTAGAGTGTGAGGTATAGAGTGTAGGGTATAGAGTGTATGGTATAGCGTGTATGGTATAGATTGTAGGGTATAGAGTGTAGGGTATAGAGTGTAGAGTGTAGGTTATAGAGTGTAGAGTGTAGGGTATAGAGTGTAGGGTATAGAGTGTAGGGTATAGATTGTAGGGTATAGAGTGTAGGGTATAGAGTGTAGAGTGTAGGGTATAAAGTGTAGAGTGTAGGGTATAGAGTGTAGGGTATAGAGTGTAGAGTGTAGGGTATAGAGTGTAGGGTATAGAGTGTAGAGTGTATGGTATAGAGTGCAGGGGATATAGTGTAGAGTGTGAGGTATAGAGTGTAGGGTACAGAGTGTATGGTATAGAGTGTAGGGTATAGAGTGTATGGTACAGAGTGTAGCGTATAGAGTGTAGAGTGTAGGGTATAGAGTGTAGGTTGTAGAGTGTATGGTATAGAGTGTATGGTATAGATTGTAGGGTATAGAGTGTAGGGTATAGAGTGTAGAGTGTAGGGTATAGAGTGTAGAGTGTAGGGTATAGAGTGTAGGGTATAGAGTGTAGAGTGTAGGATATAGAGTGTAGGGTATAGAGTGTAGAGTGTGTGTTATAGAGTGCAGGGGATAGAGTGTAGAGTGTGAGGTATAGAGTGTAGGGTATAGAGTGTATGGTATAGAGTGTATGGTATAGATTGTAGGGTATAGAGTGTAGGGTATAGAGTGTAGAGTGTAGGGTATAGAGTGTAGGGTTTAGAGTGTAGGGTATAGAGTGTAGGGTATAGATTGTAGGGTATAGAGTGTAGAGTGTAGGGTATAGAGTGTAGGGTATAGAGTGTATGGTATAGAGTGTAGGGTATAGAGTGTAGAGTGTAGGGTATAGAGTGTAGGGTATACTGTGTAGAGTGTAGGGTATAGAGTGTAAGGTATAGAGGGTAGTGCATAGAGTGTATGGTGTAGAGTGTAGGGTATAGAGTGTAGGGTATAGAGTGTATGGTATAGAGTTTAGGGTATAGAGTGTAGGGTATAGAGTGTAAGCTATAAAGTGTAGGGTGTAGCGTGTAGGGTATGGAGTGTAGGGTATAGAGTGTAGGGTATAGAGTGTAGGGTATAGAGTGTAGAGTGTAGGGTATAGAGTGTAGGGTATAGAGTGTAGAGTGTAGGGTATAGAGTGTAGGGTTTAGAGAGTAGGGTATAGAGTGTAGAGTGTAGGGTATAGAGTGTAGAGTGTAGGGTATAGAGTGTAGGGTATAGAGTGTAGAGTGTAGGGTTTAGAGAGTTGGGTATAGAGTGTAGAGTGTAAGGTATAGAGTATAGAGTGTAGGGTATAGAGTGTAGGGTATAGAGTGTAGAGTGTAGGGTATAGAGTGTAGGGTATAGAGTGTAGAGTGTAGGGTTTAGAGTGTAGTGTATAGATTGTAGGGTATAGAGTGTAGATTGTAGGGTATAGAGTGTAGGGTATAGAGTGTATGGTATAGAGTGTAGAGAGTAGGGTATAGAGTGTATAGTGTAGGGTATAGAGTGTAGGGTATAGAGTGTATGGTATAGAGTGTAGGGAATAGAGTGTAGGCTATAGAGTGTATGATATAGAGTGTAGGGTATAGAGAGTATGGTATAGAGTGTAGGGTATAGAGTGTAGGGTATATTGTGTAGGGTATAGAGTGTATGGTATAGATTGTAGGGTATAGAGTGTAGGGTGTAGAGTGTAGAGTGTAGGGTATAGAGTGTAGAGTGTAGGGTATAGAGTGTAGGGTATAGAGTGTAGAGTGTAGGGTATAGATTGTAGGGTATAGAGTGTAGACTGTATGGTATAGAGTGCAGGGGATAGAGTGTAGAGTGTGAGGTATAGAGTGTAGGGTATAGAGTGTATGGTATAGCGTGTATGGTATAGATTGTAGGGTATAGAGTGTAGGGTATAGAGTGTAGAGTGTAGGGTATAGAGTGTAGAGTGTAGGGTATAGAGTGTAGGGTATAGAGTGAAGGGTATAGATTGTAGGGTATAGAGTGTAGGGTATAGAGTGTAGAGTGTAGGGTATAAAGTGTAGAGTGTAGGGTATAGAGTGTAGGGTATAGAGTGTAGAGTGTAGGGTATAGAGTGTATGGTATAGAGTGTAGAGTGTATGGTATAGAGTGCAGGGGATATAGTGTAGAGTGTGAGGTATAGAGTGTAGGGTACAGAGTGTATGGTATAGAGTGTAGGGTATAGAGTGTATGGTACAGAGTGTAGCGTATAGAGTGTAGAGTGTAGGGTATAGAGTGTAGGTTGTAGAGTGTATGGTATAGAGTGTATGGTATAGATTGTAGGGTATAGAGTGTAGGGTATAGAGTGTAGAGTGTAGGGTATAGAGTGTAGAGTGTAGGGTATAGAGTGTAGGGTATAGAGTGTAGAGTGTAGGATATAGAGTGTAGGGTATAGAGTGTAGAGTGTGTGTTATAGAGTGCAGGGGATAGAGTGTAGAGTGTGAGGTATAGAGTGTAGGGTATAGAGTGTATGGTATAGAGTGTATGGTATAGATTGTAGGGTATAGAGTGTAGGGTATAGAGTGTAGAGTGTAGGGTATAGAGTGTAGAGTGTAGGGTATAGAGTGTATGGTATAGAGTGTATGGTATAGATTGTAGGGTATAGAGTGTAGGGTATAGAGTGTAGAGTGTAGAGTATAGAGTGTAGAGTGTAGGGTATAGAGTGTAGGGTATAGAGTGTAGAGTGTAGGGTATAGAGTGTAGAGTATAGAGTGTAGAGTGTATGGTATAGAGTGCAGGGGATAGAGTGTAGAGTGTAGGGTATAGAGTGTAGGGTATAGAGTGTAGGGTATAGAGTGTAGGGTTTAGAGAGTAGGGTATAGAGTGTATAGTGTAGGGTATAGAGTGTAGGGTATAGAGTGTATGGTATAGAGTGTAGGGAATAGAGTGTAGGCTATAGAGTGTATGATATAGAGTGTAGGGTATAGAGTGTATGGTATAGAGTGTAGGGTATAGATTGTAGGGTATAGAGTGTAGGGTATAGAGTGTATGGTATAGAGTGTATGGTATAGATTGTAGGGTATAGAGTGTAGGGTATAGAGTGTAGAGTGTAGGGTATAGAGTGTAGAGTGTAGGGTATAGAGTGTAGGGTATAGAGTGTAGAGTGTAGGGTATAGAGTGTAGGGTATAGAGTGTAGAGTGTAGGGTATAGAGTGTAGGGTATAGAGTGTAGAGTGTATGGTATAGAGTGCAGGGGATAGAGTGTAGAGTGTGAGATATAGAGTGTAGGGTATAGAGTGTATGGTATAGCGTGTATGGTATAGATTGTAGGGTATAGAGTGTAGGGTATACAGTGTAGAGTGTAGGGTATAGAGTGTATGGTATAGATTGTAGGGTATAGAGTGTAGGGTATAGAGTGTAGAGTGTAGGGTATAGAGTGTAGAGTGTAGGGTATAGAGTGTAGGGTATAGAGTGTAGAGTGTAGGGTATAGAGTGTAGGGTATAGAGTGTAGAGTGTATGGTATAGAGTGCAGGGGATAGAGTGTAGAGTGTGAGATATAGAGTGTAGGGTATAGAGTGTATGGTATAGCGTGTATGGTATAGATTGTAGGGTATAGAGTGTAGGGTATACAGTGTAGAGTGTAGGGTATAGAGTGTAGAGTGTAGGGTATAGAGTGTAGGGTATAGAGTGTAGGGTATAGAGTGTAGAGTGTAGGGTATAGAGTGTAGGGTATAGAGTGTATGGTATAGAGTGTATGGTATAGATTGTAGGGTATAGAGTGTAGGGTATAGAGTGTAGAGTGTAGGGTATAGAGTGTAGAGTGTAGGGTATAGAGTGTAGGGTATAGAATGTAGAGTGTAGGGTATAGAGTGTAGGGTATAGAGTGTAGAGTGTATGGTATAGAGTGCAGGGGATATAGTGTAGAGTGTGAGGTATAGAGTGTAGGGTACAGAGTGTATGGTATAGAGTGTAGGGTATAGAGTGTAGGGTACAGAGTGTAGTGTATAGAGTGTAGAGTGTAGGGTATAGAGTGTAGGTTGTAGAGTGTATGGTATAGAGTGTATGGTATAGATTGTAGGGTATAGAGTGTAGGGTATAGAGTGTAGAGTGTAGGGTATAGAGTGTAGAGTGTAGGGTATAGAGTGTAGAGTGTAGGATATAGAGTGTAGGGTATAGAGTGTAGAGTGTGTGTTATAGAGTGCAGGGGATAGAGTGTAAAGTGTGAGGTATAGAGTGTAGGGTATAGAGTGTATGGTATAGAGTGTATGGTATAGATTGTAGGGTATAGAGTGTAGGGTATAGAGTGTAGAGTGTATTGTATAGAGTGTAGAGTGTAGGGTATAGAGTGTATGGTATAGAGTGTATGGTATAGATTGTAGGGTATAGAGTGTAGGGTATAGAGTGTAGAGTGTAGGGTATAGAGTGTAGAGTGTAGGGTATAGAGTGTAGGGTATAGAGTGTAGGGTATAGAGTGTAGAGTATAGAGTGTAGAGTGTATGGTATAGAGTGCAGGGGATAGAGTGTAGAGTGTAGGGTATAGAGTGTAGGGTATAGAGTGTAGAGTGTAGGGTATAGAGTGTAGGGTTTAGAGAGTAGGGTATAGAGTGTAGAGTGTAGGGTATAGAGTGTAGAGTGTAGGGTATAGAGTGTAGGGTATAGAGTGTAGAGTGTAGGGTATAGAGTGTAGTGTTTAGATAGTTGGGTATAGAGTGTAGAGTGTAGGGTATAGAGTATAGAGTGTAGGGTATAGAGTGTAGGGTATAGAGTGTAGAGTGTAGGGTATAAAGTGTAGAGAGTAGGGTGTAGAGTGTAGGGTATAGAGTGTAGGTTATAGAGTGTAGGGTATAGATTGTAGATTGTAGGGTGTAGATTGTAGGTTATAGAGTGTAGAGTGTAGGGTATAAAGTGTAGAGAGTAGGGTATAGAGTGTAGGTTATAGAGTGTAGGGTATAGAGTGTAGGGTGTAGAGTGTAGGGTATAGAGTGTAAGGTATAGAGTGTACGGTATAAAGTGTATGTTATAGAGTGTAGGGTATAGAGTGTAGAGTGTAGGGTATAGAGTGTAGGGTATAGAGTGTAGGGTATAGAGTGTATGGTATAGAGTGTAGGGTATAGAGTGTAGAGTGTAGGGTACAAAGTGTAGGGTTTAGAGTGTAGGGTATAGAGTGTAGGGTATAGATTGTAGGGTATAGAGTGTAGAGTGTAGGGTATAGAGTGTAGGGTATAGAGTGTAGAGTGTAGGGTATAGAGTGTATATTGTAGGGTAAAAAGTGTAGGGTATAGAGAGTATGGTATAGAGTGTAGGGAATAGAGTGTAGAGTGTAGGGAATAGAGTGTAGAGTGTAGGGTATAGAGTGTAGGGTATAGAGTGTAGAGTGTAGGGTATAAAGTGTAGAGAGTAGGGTAAAGAGTGTAGGGTGTAGAGTGTAGGTTATAGAGTGTAGGGTATAGAGTGTAGAGTGTAGGGTGTAGAGTGTAGGGTATAGAGTGTAAGGTATAGAGTGTAGGGTATAAAGTGTTTGGTATAGAGTGTAGGGTATAGATTGTAGGGTATAGAGTGTAGATTGTAGGGTATAGAGTCTATGGTATAGAGTGTAGAGTGTAGGGTATAGAGTGTATAGTGTAGGGTAAAGAGTGTAGGGTATAGAGTGTATGGTATAGAGTGTAGGGAATAGAGTGTAGAGTGTAGGGTATAGAGTGTATGGTATAGAGTGTAGGGTATAGAGTGTAGAGTGTAGGGTATAGAGTGTAGGGTATAGAGTGTAGGGTATAGAGTGTAGAGTGTAGGGATTAGAGTGTAGGGTATAGAGTGTAGGGTATATAGTGTAGAATGTACGGTATAGAGTGTATTGTATAGAGTATAGAGTGTAGGGTATAGAGTATAGAGTGTAGGGTATAGAGTGTAAGGTATAGAGTGTAAAGTGTAGAGTGTATGGTATAGAGTGTAGAGTGTAGGGTATAGAGTGTAGGGTATAGAGTGTATGGAATAGAGTGTAGGGTATAGAGTGTTGAGTGTAGGGTATAGAGTGTAGGGTATAGAGCGTAGGGTGTAGGGTATAGAGTGTAGGGTATAGAGTGTAGGGTATAGAGTTTAGAGTGTAGGGTACAGGGTGTATGGTATAGAGTGTAGGGTGTATGGTATAGAGTGCAGGGGATAGAGTGTAGAGTGTGAGGTATAGAGTGTAGGGTATAGAGTGTATGGTATAGAGTTTATGGTATAGATTGTAATGTATAGAGTGTAGGGTATAGAGTGTAGAGTGTAGGGTATAGAGTGTAGAGTGTAGGGTATAGAGTGTAGGGTATAGATGGTATGATATAGAGTGTATGGTATAGAGTGTATGGTATAGAGTGTACGGTATAGAGTGTAGGGTATAGAGTGTAGAGTGTAGGGTATAGAGTGTAGGGTATAGAGTGTAGGGTATAGAGTGTAGGGTATAGAGTGTAGGGTGTAGAGTTTAGGGTATAGAGTGTAGCGTGTAGGGTATAGAGTGTATGGTATAGAGTGTAGAGTGTAGGGTATAGAGTGTATGGTATAGAGTGTAGAGTGTAGGGTATAGAGTGTATGGTATAGAGTGTAGGGTGTAGAATGTATGTTATAGAGTGTAGGGTATAGAGTGTATGGTATGGAGATTAGAGTGTAGGGCATATAGTGTATGGTATAGAGTGTATGGTATAGAGTGTAGGGTATAGAGTGTAGAGTGTAGGGTATAGAGTGTATGGTATAGAGTGTAGGGTATAGAGTGTAGAGTGTAGGGTATAGAGTGTAGGGTATAGAGTGTAGGATATAGCGTGTAGGGTATAGAGTGTAGGGTATAGATTTTAGGGTATAGAGTGTAGGGTATAAAGTGTAGAGTGTAGGGTATAGAGTGAATGATATAGAGTGTAGAGTGTATGGTATAGAGTGTATGGTATAGAGTGTAGGGTGTAGAATGTATGTTATAGAGTGTAGGGTATAGAGTGTATGGTATGGAGATTAGAGTGTAGGGCATAGAGTGTAGGGTATAGAGTGTATGGTATAGAGTGTAGGGTATAGAGTGTAGAGTGTAGGGTATAGAGTGTAGGGTATAGAGTGTAGGATATAGAGTGTATGGTATAGAGTGTAGGTTATAGAGTGTAGAGTGTAGGGTATAGAGTGTAGGGTATAGAGTGTATTGTAAAGAGTGTAAGGTATAGATTGTAAGGTATAGAGTGTATAGCGTAGAGTATAGAGTGTAGGGTATAGAGTGTATGGTGTAGAGTGTAGGGTATAGAGTGTATAGTGTAGGGTATAGAGTGTAGGGTATAGAGTGTAGAGTGTGGGGTATAGAGTGTATGGTATAGAGTGTATGGTGTAGAGTGTATGGTATAGAGTGTAGGGTATAGAGTGTATGGAATAGAGTGTAGGGTATAGAGTGTAGATTGTAGGGTATAGAGTGTAGGGTGTAGAGTGTAGGGTATAGAGTGTAGGGTATAGATTGTAGGGTATAGAGTGCAGAGTGTAGGGTATAGAGTGTAGGGTATAGAGTGTATGGTATAGAGTGTAGAGTGTAGGGTATAGAGTGTATAGTGTAGGGTATAGAGTGTAGGGTATAGAGTGTATGGTATAGAGTGTAGGGAATAGAGTGTAGAGTGTATGGTATAGAGTGTAGGGTATAGAGTGTAGAGTGTAGGGTATAGAGTGTAGGGTATAGAGTGTAGGGTATAGAGTGTAGGGTGTAGAGTGTAGGGTATAGAGTGTAGGGTATAGAGTGTAGAGTGTAGGGATTAGAGTGCAGGGTATAGAGTGTAGGGTATAGAGTGTAGAATGCACGGTATAGAGTGTAGGGTATAGAGTATAGAGTGTAGGGTATAGAGTGTAAAGTGTAGAGTGTAGGGTATAGAGTGTAGAGTGTAGGGTATAGAGTGTAGGGTATAGAGTGTATGGAATAGAGTGTAGGGTATAGAGTGTAGAGTTTAGGGTATAGAGTGTAGGGTATAGAGCGTAGGGTGTAGGGTATAGAGTGTAGGGTATAGAGTGTAGGGTATAGAGTGTAGAGTGTAGGGTATAGAGTGTATGGTATAGAGTGTAGGGTGTAGAGTGTAGGGTATAGAGTGTAGAGTGTAGGGTACAGAGTGTAGAGTGTAGGGTATAGAGTGTAGGGTGTAGAGTGTAGGGTATAGAAAGTAGGGTATAGAGTGTAAAGTGTATGGTATAGAGTGTAGGGGATAGAGTGTATGGTATAGAGTGTATGGTATAGAGTGTAGGGTAGAGAATGTAGGGTATAGAGTGTAGAGTGTAGGGTATATAGTGTAGGGTGTAGAGTGTAGGGTATAGAGTGTAGAGTGTATGGTATAGAGTGTAGGGGATAGAGGGTATAGAGTGTATGGTATAGAGTGTATGGTATAGATTGTAGGGTATAGAGTGTAGGGTATCGAGTGTAGAGTGTAGGGTATAGAGTGTAGAGTGTAGGGTATAGAGTGTAGGGTAGAGTGTAGGGTATAGAGTGTAGGGTATAGAGTGTAGAGTGTTGAGTGAAGGGTATAGGGTGTAGGGTATAGAGTGTATGGTGTAGAGTGTAGGGTATAGAGTGTAGGGTATAGAGTGTAGGGTATAGAGTGTAGGGTATAGCGTGTAGGGTATAGAGTGAAGGGTATAGAGTGTTGGGTATAGAGTGTAGGGTATAAAGTGTAGAGTGTAGGGTGTAGAGTGTAGAGTGTAGGGTATAGAGTGGAGGGTATAGAGTGTAGGGTATAGAGTGTAGGGTATAAAGTGTAGAGTGTAGGGTATAGAGTGTAGGGTATAGAGTGTAGAGTGTAGGATATAGAGTGTAGGGTATAGAGTGTAGGGTATAGAGTGTATGGTATAGAGTGTAGGGTATAGAGTGTAGGGTATAAAGTGTAGAGTGTAGGGTATAGAGTGTAGGGTACAGAGTGTAGGGTATAGAGTGTAGGGTATAGAGTGTAGGGTATAGAGTGTAGAGTGTAGGGTATAGAGTGTAGGGTATAGAGTGTAGGGTATAAAGTGTAGAGTGTAGGGTATAGAGTGTAGGGTATAGAGTGTAGGGTATAGAGTGTAGAGTGTAGGGTATAGAGTGTAGGGTATAGAGTGTATGGTATAGAGTGTAGGGTATAGAGTGTAGAGTGTAGGGTATAGAGTGTAGGGTATACTGTGTAGAGTGTAGGGTATAGAGTGTAAGGTATAGAGGGTAGTGCATAGAGTGTATGGTGTAGAGTGTAGGGTATAGAGTGTAGGGTATAGAGTGTAGGGTATAGAGTGTATGGTATAGAGTTTAGGGTATAGAGTGTAGGGTATAGAGTGTAAGCTATAAAGTGTAGGGTGTAGCGTGTAGAGTATGTAGTGTAGGGTATAGAGTGTAGGGTATAGAGTGTAGGGTATAGAGTGTAGAGTGTAGGGTATAGAGTGTAGGGTATAGAGTGTAGAGTGTAGGGTATAGAGTGTAGGGTTTAGAGAGTAGGGTATAGAGTGTAGAGTGTAGGGTATAGAGTGTAGAGTGTAGGGTATAGAGTGTAGGGTATAGAGTGTAGAGTGTAGGGTATAGAGTGTAGGGTTTAGAGAGTTGGGTATAGAGTGTAGAATGTAGGGTATAGAGTATAGAGTGTAGGGTATAGAGTGTAGGGTATAGAGTGTAGAGTGTAGGGTATAGAGTGTAGGGTATAGAGTGTAGAGTGTAGGGTTTAGAGTGTAGTGTATAGATTGTAGGGTATAGAGTGTAGATTGTAGGGTATAGAGTGTAGGGTATAGAGTGTATGGTATAGAGTGTAGAGAGTAGGGTATAGAGTGTATAGTGTAGGGTATAGAGTGTAGGGTATAGAGTGTATGGTATAGAGTGTAGGGAATAGAGTGTAGGCTATAGAGTGTATGATATAGAGTGTAGGGTATAGAGAGTATGGTATAGAGTGTAGGGTATAGAGTGTAGAGTATATTGTGTAGGGTATAGAGTGTATGGTATAGAGTGTATGGTATAGATTGTAGGGTATAGAGTGTAGGGTATAGAGTGTAGAGTGTAGGGTATAGAGTGTAGAGTGTAGGGTATAGAGTGTAGGGTATAGAGTGTAGAGTGTAGGGTATAGAGTGTAGGGTATAGAGTGTAGACTGTATGGTATAGAGTGCAGGGGATAGAGTGTAGAGTGTGAGGTATAGAGTGTAGGGTATAGAGTGTATGGTATAGCGTGTATGGTATAGATTGTAGGGTATAGAGTGTAGGGTATAGAGTGTAGAGTGTAGGGTATAGAGTGTAGAGTGTAGGGTATAGAGTGTAGGGTATAGAGTGTAGGGTATAGATTGTAGGGTATAGAGTGTAGGGTATAGAGTGTAGAGTGTAGGGTATAGAGTGTAGAGTGTAGGGTATAGAGTGTAGGGTATAGAGTGTAGAGTGTAGGGTATAGAGTGTAGGGTATAGAGTGTAGAGTGTATGGTATAGAGTGCAGGGGATATAGTGTAGAGTGTGAGGTATAGAGTGTAGGGTACAGAGAGTATGGTATAGAGTGTAGGGTATAGAGTGTATGGTACAGAGTGTAGCGTATAGAGTGTAGAGTGTAGGGTATAGAGTGTAGGTTGTAGAGTGTATGGTATAGAGTGTATGGTATAGATTGTAGGGTATAGAGTGTAGGGTATAGAGTGTAGAGTGTAGGGTATAGAGTGTAGAGTGTAGGGTATAGAGTGTAGAGTGTAGGGTATAGAGTGTAGGGTATAGAGTGTAGAGTGTAGGATATAGAGTGTAGGGTATAGAGTGTAGAGTGTGTGTTATAGAGTGCAGGGGATAGAGTGTAGAGTGTGAGGTATAGAGTGTAGGGTATAGAGTGTATGGTATAGAGTGTATGGTATAGATTGTAGGGTATAGAGTGTAGGGTATAGAGTGTAGAGTGTAGGGTATAGAGTGTAGAGTGTAGGGTATAGAGTGTATGGTATAGAGTGTATGGTATAGATTGTAGGGTATAGAGTGTAGGGTATAGAGTGTAGAGTGTAGAGTATAGAGTGTAGAGTGTAGGGTATAGAGTGTAGGGTATAGAGTGTAGAGTGTAGGGTATAGAGTGTAGAGTATAGAGTGTAGAGTGTATGGTATAGAGTGCAGGGGATAGAGTGTAGAGTGTAGGGTATAGAGTGTAGGGTATAGAGTGTAGAGTGTAGGGTATAGAGTGTAGGGTTTAGAGAGTAGGGTATAGAGTGTAGAGTGTAGGGTATAGAGTGTAGAGTGTAGGGTATAGAGTGTAGGGTATAGAGTGTAGGGTATAGAGTGTAGAGTGTAGGGTATAGAGTGTAGGGTATAGAGTGTATGGTATAGAGTGTATGGTATAGATTGTAGGGTATAGAGTGTAGGGTATAGAGTGTAGAGTGTAGGGTATAGAGTGTAGGGTATAGAGTGTAGAGTGTAGGGTATAGAGTGTAGGGTATAGAGTGTAGAGTGTATGGTATAGAGTGCAGGGGATATAGTGTAGAGTGTGAGTTATAGAGTGTAGGGTACAGAGTGTATGGTATAGAGTGTAGGGTATAGAGTGTAGGGTACAGAGTGTAGTGTATAGAGTGTAGAGTGTAGGGTATAGAGTGTAGGTTGTAGAGTGTATGGTATAGAGTGTATGGTATAGATTGTAGGGTATAGAGTGTAGGGTATAGAGTGTAGAGTGTAGGGTATAGAGTGTAGAGTGTAGGGTATAGAGTGTAGGGTATAGAGTGTAGAGTGTAGGATATAGAGTGTAGGGTATAGAGTGTAGAGTGTGTGTTATAGAGTGCAGGGGATAGAGTGTAGAGTGTGAGGTATAGAGTGTAGGGTATAGAGTGTATGGTATAGAGTGTATGGTATAGATTGTAGGGCATAGAGTGTAGGGTGTAGAGTGTAGAGTGTAGGGTATAGAGTGTAGAGTGTAGGGTATAGAGTGTATGGTATAGAGTGTATGGTATAGATTGTAGGGTATAGAGTGTAGGGTATAGAGTGTAGAGTGTAGGGTATCGAGTGTAGAGTGTAGGGTATAGAGTGTAGGGTATAGAGTGTAGAGTGTAGGGTATAGAGTGTAGAGTATAGAGTGTAGAGTGTATGGTATAGAGTGCAGGGGATAGAGTGTAGAGTGTAGGGTATAGAGTGTATGGTATAGAGTGTAGGGTATAGAGTGTAGAGTGTAGGGTATAGAGTGTAGGGTATAGAGTGTAGGGTATAGAGTGTAGAGTGTAGGGATTAGAGTGTAGGGTATAGAGTGTAGGGTATATAGTGTAGAATGTACGGTATAGAGTGTATTGTATAGAGTATAGAGTGTAGGGTATAGAGTATAGAGTGTAGGGTATAGAGTGTAAGGTATAGAGTGTAAAGTGTAGAGTGTATGGTATAGAGTGTAGAGTGTAGGGTATAGAGTGTAGGGTATAGAGTGTATGGAATAGAGTGTAGGGTATAGAGTGTTGAGTGTAGGGTATAGAGTGTAGGGTATAGAGCGTAGGGTGTAGGGTATAGAGTGTAGGGTATAGAGTGTAGGGTATAGAGTTTAGAGTGTAGGGTACAGGGTGTATGGTATAGAGTGTAGGGTGTATGGTATAGAGTGCAGGGGATAGAGTGTAGAGTGTGAGGTATAGAGTGTAGGGTATAGAGTGTATGGTATAGAGTTTATGGTATAGATTGTAATGTATAGAGTGTAGGGTATAGAGTGTAGAGTGTAGGGTATAGAGTGTAGAGTGTAGGGTATAGAGTGTAGGGTATAGATGGTATGATATAGAGTGTATGGTATAGAGTGTATGGTATAGAGTGTACGGTATAGAGTGTAGGGTATAGAGTGTAGAGTGTAGGGTATAGAGTGTAGGGTATAGAGTGTAGGGTATAGAGTGTAGGGTATAGAGTGTAGGGTGTAGAGTTTAGGGTATAGAGTGTAGCGTGTAGGGTATAGAGTGTATGGTATAGAGTGTAGAGTGTAGGGTATAGAGTGTATGGTATAGAGTGTAGGGTGTAGAATGTATGTTATAGAGTGTAGGGTATAGAGTGTATGGTATGGAGATTAGAGTGTAGGGCATATAGTGTATGGTATAGAGTGTATGGTATAGAGTGTAGGGTATAGAGTGTAGAGTGTAGGGTATAGAGTGTATGGTATAGAGTGTAGGGTATAGAGTGTAGAGTGTAGGGTATAGAGTGTAGGGTATAGAGTGTAGGATATAGCGTGTAGGGTATAGAGTGTAGGGTATAGATTGTAGGGTATAGAGTGTAGGGTATAAAGTGTAGAGTGTAGGGTATAGAGTGAATGGTATAGAGTGTAGAGTGTATGGTATAGAGTGTATGGTATAGAGTGTAGGGTGTAGAATGTATGTTATAGAGTGTAGGGTATAGAGTGTATGGTATGGAGATTAGAGTGTAGGGCATAGAGTGTAGGGTATAGAGTGTATGGTATAGAGTGTAGGGTATAGAGTGTAGGTTATAGAGTGTAGAGTGTAGGGTATAGAGTGTAGGGTATAGAGTGTATTGTAAAGAGTGTAAGGTATAGATTGTAAGGTATAGAGTGTATAGCGTAGAGTATAGAGTGTAGGGTATAGAGTGTATGGTGTAGAGTGTAGGGTATAGAGTGTATAGTGTAGGGTATAGAGTGTAGGGTATAGAGTGTAGAGTGTGGGGTATAGAGTGTATGGTATAGAGTGTATGGTGTAGAGTGTATGGTATAGAGTGTAGGGTATAGAGTGTATGGAATAGAGTGTAGGGTATAGAGTGTAGATTGTAGGGTATAGAGTGTAGGGTGTAGAGTGTAGGGTATAGAGTGTAGGGTATAGATTGTAGGGTATAGAGTGCAGAGTGTAGGGTATAGAGTGTAGGGTATAGAGTGTATGGTATAGAGTGTAGAGTGTAGGGTATAGAGTGTATAGTGTAGGGTATAGAGTGTAGGGTATAGAGTGTATGGTATAGAGTGTAGGGAATAGAGTGTAGAGTGTATGGTATAGAGTGTAGGGTATAGAGTGTAGAGTGTAGGGTATAGAGTGTAGGGTATAGAGTGTAGGGTATAGAGTGTAGGGTGTAGAGTGTAGGGTATAGAGTGTAGGGTATAGAGTGTAGGGTATAGAGTGTAGAGTGTAGGGATTAGAGTGCAGGGTATAGAGTGTAGGGTATAGAGTGTAGAATGCACGGTATAGAGTGTAGGGTATAGAGTATAGAGTGTAGGGTATAGAGTGTAAAGTGTAGAGTGTAGGGTATAGAGTGTAGAGTGTAGGGTATAGAGTGTAGGGTATAGAGTGTATGGAATAGAGTGTAGGGTATAGAGTGTAGAGTTTAGGGTATAGAGTGTAGGGTATAGAGCGTAGGGTGTAGGGTATAGAGTGTAGGGTATAGAGTGTAGGGTATAGAGTGTAGAGTGTAGGGTATAGAGTGTATGGTATAGAGTGTAGGGTGTAGAGTGTAGGGTATAGAGTGTAGAGTGTAGGGTACAGAGTGTAGAGTGTAGGGTATAGAGTGTAGGGTGTAGAGTGTAGGGTATAGAAAGTAAGGTATAGAGTGTAAAGTGTATGGTATAGAGTGTAGGGGATAGAGTGTATGGTATAGAGTGTATGGTATAGAGTGTAGGGTAGAGAATGTAGGGTATAGAGTGTAGAGTGTAGGGTATATAGTGTAGGGTGTAGAGTGTAGGGTATAGAGTGTAGAGTGTATGGTATAGAGTGTAGGGGATAGAGGGTATAGAGTGTATGGTATAGAGTGTATGGTATAGATTGTAGGGTATAGAGTGTAGGGTATCGAGTGTAGAGTGTAGGGTATAGAGTGTAGAGTGTAGGGTATAGAGTGTAGGGTAGAGTGTAGGGTATAGAGTGTAGGGTATAGAGTGTAGAGTGTTGAGTGTAGGGTATAGGGTGTAGGGTATAGAGTGTATGGTGTAGAGTGTAGGGTATAGAGTGTAGGGTATAGAGTGTAGGGTATAGAGTGTAGGATATAGCGTGTAGGGTATAGAGTGAAGGGTATAGAGTGTTGGGTATAGAGTGTAGGGTATAAAGTGTAGAGTGTAGGGTGTAGAGTGTAGAGTGTAGGGTATAGAGTGGAGGGTATAGAGTGTAGGGTATAGAGTGTAGGGTATAAAGTGTAGAGTGTAGGGTATAGAGTGTAGGGTATAGAGTGTAGAGTGTAGGATATAGAGTGTAGGGTATAGAGTGTAGGGTATAGAGTGTATGGTATAGAGTGTAGGGTATAGAGTGTAGGGTATAAAGTGTAGAGTGTAGGGTATAGAGTGTAGGGTATAGAGTGTAGGGTATAGAGTGTAGGGTATAGAGTGTAGGGTATAGAGTGTAGAGTGTAGGGTATAGAGTGTAGGGTATAGAGTGTAGGGTATAGAGTGTAGGGTATAAAGTGTAGAGTGTAGGGTATAGAGTGTAGGGTATAGAGTGTAGGGTATAGAGTGTAGAGTGTAGGGTATAGAGTGTAGGGTATAGAGTGTATGGTATAGAGTGTAGGGTATAGAGTGTAGAGTGTAGGGTATAGAGTGTAGGGTATACTGTGTAGAGTGTAGGGTATAGAGTGTAAGGTATAGAGGGTAGTGCATAGAGTGTATGGTGTAGAGTGTAGGGTATAGAGTGTAGGGTATAGAGTGTAGGGTATAGAGTGTATGGTATAGAGTTTAGGGTATAGAGTGTAGGGTATAGAGTGTAAGCTATAAAGTGTAGGGTGTAGCGTGTAGGGTATGTAGTGTAGGGTATAGAGTGTAGGGTATAGAGTGTAGGGTATAGAGTGTAGAGTGTAGGGTATAGAGTGTAGGGTATAGAGTGTAGAGTGTAGGGTATAGAGTGTAGGGTTTAGAGAGTAGGGTATAGAGTGTAGAGTGTAGGGTATAGAGTGTAGAGTGTAGGGTATAGAGTGTAGGGTATAGAGTGTAGAGTGTAGGGTATAGAGTGTAGGGTTTAGAGAGTTGGGTATAGAGTGTAGAATGTAGGGTATAGAGTATAGAGTGTAGGGTATAGAGTGTAGGGTATAGAGTGTAGAGTGTAGGGTATAGAGTGTAGGGTATAGAGTGTAGAGTGTAGGGTTTAGAGTGTAGTGTATAGATTGTAGGGTATAGAGTGTAGATTGTAGGGTATAGAGTGTAGGGTATAGAGTGTATGGTATAGAGTGTAGAGAGTAGGGTATAGAGTGTATAGTGTAGGGTATAGAGTGTAGGGTATAGAGTGTATGGTATAGAGTGTAGGGAATAGAGTGTAGGCTATAGAGTGTATGATATAGAGTGTAGGGTATAGAGAGTATGGTATAGAGTGTAGGGTATAGAGTGTAGAGTATATTGTGTAGGGTATAGAGTGTATGGTATAGAGTGTATGGTATAGATTGTAGGGTATAGAGTGTAGGGTATAGAGTGTAGAGTGTAGGGTATAGAGTGTAGAGTGTAGGGTATAGAGTGTAGGGTATAGAGTGTAGAGTGTAGGGTATAGAGTGTAGGGTATAGAGTGTAGACTGTATGGTATAGAGTGCAGGGGATAGAGTGTAGAGTGTGAGGTATAGAGTGTAGGGTATAGAGTGTATGGTATAGCGTGTATGGTATAGATTGTAGGGTATAGAGTGTAGGGTATAGAGTGTAGAGTGTAGGGTATAGAGTGTAGAGTGTAGGGTATAGAGTGTAGGGTATAGAGTGTAGGGTATAGATTGTAGGGTATAGAGTGTAGGGTATAGAGTGTAGAGTGTAGGGTATAGAGTGTAGAGTGTAGGGTATAGAGTGTAGGGTATAGAGTGTAGAGTGTAGGGTATAGAATGTAGGGTATAGAGTGTAGAGTGTATGGTATAGAGTGCAGGGGATATAGTGTAGAGTGTGAGGTATAGAGTGTAGGGTACAGAGAGTATGGTATAGAGTGTAGGGTATAGAGTGTATGGTACAGAGTGTAGCGTATAGAGTGTAGAGTGTAGGGTATAGAGTGTAGGTTGTAGAGTGTATGGTATAGAGTGTATGGTATAGATTGTAGGGTATAGAGTGTAGGGTATAGAGTGTAGAGTGTAGGGTATAGAGTGTAGAGTGTAGGGTATAGAGTGTAGAGTGTAGGGTATAGAGTGTAGGGTATAGAGTGTAGAGTGTAGGATATAGAGTGTAGGGTATAGAGTGTAGAGTGTGTGTTATAGAGTGCAGGGGATAGAGTGTAGAGTGTGAGGTATAGAGTGTAGGGTATAGAGTGTATGGTATAGAGTGTATGGTATAGATTGTAGGGTATAGAGTGTAGGGTATAGAGTGTAGAGTGTAGGGTATAGAGTGTAGAGTGTAGGGTATAGAGTGTATGGTATAGAGTGTATGGTATAGATTGTAGGGTATAGAGTGTAGGGTATAGAGTGTAGAGTGTAGAGTATAGAGTGTAGAGTGTAGGGTATAGAGTGTAGGGTATAGAGTGTAGAGTGTAGGGTATAGAGTGTAGAGTATAGAGTGTAGAGTGTATGGTATAGAGTGCAGGGGATAGAGTGTAGAGTGTAGGGTATAGAGTGTAGGGTATAGAGTGTAGAGTGTAGGGTATAGAGTGTAGGGTTTAGAGAGTAGGGTATAGAGTGTAGAGTGTAGGGTATAGAGTGTAGAGTGTAGGGTATAGAGTGTAGGGTATAGAGTGTAGGGTATAGAGTGTAGAGTGTAGGGTATAGAGTGTAGGGTATAGAGTGTATGGTATAGAGTGTATGGTATAGATTGTAGGGTATAGAGTGTAGGGTATAGAGTGTAGAGTGTAGGGTATAGAGTGTAGGGTATAGAGTGTAGAGTGTAGGGTATAGAGTGTAGGGTATAGAGTGTAGAGTGTATGGTATAGAGTGCAGGGGATATAGTGTAGAGTGTGAGTTATAGAGTGTAGGGTACAGAGTGTATGGTATAGAGTGTAGGGTATAGAGTGTAGGGTACAGAGTGTAGTGTATAGAGTGTAGAGTGTAGGGTATAGAGTGTAGGTTGTAGAGTGTATGGTATAGAGTGTATGGTATAGATTGTAGGGTATAGAGTGTAGGGTATAGAGTGTAGAGTGTAGGGTATAGAGTGTAGAGTGTAGGGTATAGAGTGTAGGGTATAGAGTGTAGAGTGTAGGATATAGAGTGTAGGGTATAGAGTGTAGAGTGTGTGTTATAGAGTGCAGGGGATAGAGTGTAGAGTGTGAGGTATAGAGTGTAGGGTATAGAGTGTATGGTATAGAGTGTATGGTATAGATTGTAGGGCATAGAGTGTAGGGTGTAGAGTGTAGAGTGTAGGGTATAGAGTGTAGAGTGTAGGGTATAGAGTGTATGGTATAGAGTGTATGGTATAGATTGTAGGGTATAGAGTGTAGGGTATAGAGTGTAGAGTGTAGGGTATCGAGTGTAGAGTGTAGGGTATAGAGTGTAGGGTATAGAGTGTAGAGTGTAGGGTATAGAGTGTAGAGTATAGAGTGTAGAGTGTATGGTATAGAGTGCAGGGGATAGAGTGTAGAGTGTAGGGTATAGAGTGTATGGTATAGAGTGTAGGGTATAGAGTGTAGAGTGTAGGGTATAGAGTGTAGGGTATAGAGTGTAGGGTATAGAGTGTAGAGTGTAGGGATTAGAGTGTAGGGTATAGAGTGTAGGGTATATAGTGTAGAATGTACGGTATAGAGTGTATTGTATAGAGTATAGAGTGTAGGGTATAGAGTATAGAGTGTAGGGTATAGAGTGTAAGGTATAGAGTGTAAAGTGTAGAGTGTATGGTATAGAGTGTAGAGTGTAGGGTATAGAGTGTAGGGTATAAAGTGTATGGAATAGAGTGTAGGGTATAGAGTGTTGAGTGTAGGGTATAGAGTGTAGGGTATAGAGCGTAGGGTGTAGGGTATAGAGTGTAGGGTATAGAGTGTAGGGTATAGAGTTTAGAGTGTAGGGTACAGGGTGTATGGTATAGAGTGTAGGGTGTATGGTATAGAGTGCAGGGGATAGAGTGTAGAGTGTGAGGTATAGAGTGTAGGGTATAGAGTGTATGGTATAGAGTTTATGGTATAGATTGTAATGTATAGAGTGTAGGGTATAGAGTGTAGAGTGTAGGGTATAGAGTGTAGAGTGTAGGGTATAGAGTGTAGGGTATAGAGGGTATGATATAGAGTGTATGGTATAGAGTGTATGGTATAGAGTGTACGGTATAGAGTGTAGGGTATAGAGTGTAGAGTGTAGGGTATAGAGTGTAGGGTATAGAGTGTAGGGTATAGAGTGTAGGGTATAGAGTGTAGGGTGTAGAGTTTAGGGTATAGGGTGTAGCGTGTAGGGTATAGAGTGTATGGTATAGAGTGTAGAGTGTAGGGTATAGAGTGTATGGTATAGAGTGTAGGGTGTAGAATGTATGTTATAGAGTGTAGGGTATAGAGTGTATGGTATGGAGATTAGAGTGTAGGGCATAAAGTGTATGGTATAGAGTGTATGGTATAGAGTGTAGGGTATAGAGTGTAGAGTGTAGGGTATAGAGTGTATGGTATAGAGTGTAGGGTATAGAGTGTAGAGTGTAGGGTATAGAGTGTAGGGTATAGAGTGTAGGATATAGCGTGTAGGGTATAGAGTGTAGGGTATAGATTGTAGGGTATAGAGTGTAGGGTATAAAGTGTAGAGTGTAGGGTATAGAGTGAATGGTATAGAGTGTAGAGTGTATGGTATAGAGTGTATGGTATAGAGTGTAGGGTGTAGAATGTATGTTATAGAGTGTAGGGTATAGAGTGTATGGTATGGAGATTAGAGTGTAGGGCATAGAGTGTAGGGTATAGAGTGTATGGTATAGAGTGTAGGGTATAGAGTGTAGAGTGTAGGGTATAGAGTGTACGGTATAGAGTGTAGGATATAGAGTGTATGGTATAGAGTGTAGGTTATAGAGTGTAGAGTGTAGGGTATAGAGTGTAGGGTATAGAGTGTATTGTAAAGAGTGTAAGGTATAGATTGTAAGGTATAGAGTGTATAGCGTAGAGTATAGAGTGTAGGGTATAGAGTGTATGGTGTAGAGTGTAGGGTATAGAGTGTATAGTGTAGGGTATAGAGTGTAGGGTATAGAGTGTAGAGTGTGGGGTATAGAGTGTATGGTATAGAGTGTATGGTGTAGAGTGTATGGTATAGAGTGTAGGGTATAGAGTGTATGGAATAGAGTGTAGGGTATAGAGTGTAGATTGTAGGGTATAGAGTGTAGGGTGTAGAGTGTAGGGTATAGAGTGTAGGGTATAGATTGTAGGGTATAGAGTGCAGAGTGTAGGGTATAGAGTGTAGGGTATAGAGTGTATGGTATAGAGTGTAGAGTGTAGGGTATAGAGTGTATAGTGTAGGGTATAGAGTGTAGGGTATAGAGTGTATGGTATAGAGTGTAGGGAATAGAGTGTAGAGTGTATGGTATAGAGTGTAGGGTATAGAGTGTAGAGTGTAGGGTATAGAGTGTAGGGTATAGAGTGTAGGGTATAGAGTGTAGGGTGTAGAGTGTAGGGTATAGAGAGTAGGGTATAGAGTGTAGGGTATAGAGTGTAGAGTGTAGGGATTAGAGTGCAGGGTATAGAGTGTAGGGTATAGAGTGTAGAATGCACGGTATAGAGTGTAGGGTATAGAGTATAGAGTGTAGGGTATAGAGTGTAAAGTGTAGAGTGTAGGGTATAGAGTGTAGAGTGTAGGGTATAGAGTGTAGGGTATAGAGTGTATGGAATAGAGTGTAGGGTATAGAGTGTAGAGTTTAGGGTATAGAGTGTAGGGTATAGAGCGTAGGGTGTAGGGTACAGAGTGTAGGGTATAGAGTGTAGGGTATAGAGTGTAGAGTGTAGGGTATAGAGTGTATGGTATAGAGTGTAGGGTGTAGAGTGTAGGGTATAGAGTGTAGAGTGTAGGGTACAGAGTGTAGAGTGTAGGGTATAGAGTGTAGGGTGTAGAGTGTAGAGTGTAGGGTATAGAAAGTAGGGTATAGAGTGTAAAGTGTATGGTATAGAGTGTAGGGGATAGAGTGTATGGTATAGAGTGTATGGTATAGAGTGTAGGGTAGAGAATGTAGGGTATAGAGTGTAAAGTGTAGGGTATATATTGTAGGGTGTAGAGTGTAGGGTATAGAGTGTAGAGTGTATGGTATAGAGTGTAGGGGATAGAGGGTATAGAGTGTATGGTATAGAGTGTATGGTATAGATTGTAGGGTATAGAGTGTAGGGTATCGAGTGTAGAGTGTAGGGTATAGAGTGTAGAGTGTAGGGTATAGAGTGTAGGGTAGAGTGTAGGGTATAGAGTGTAGGGTATAGAGTGTAGAGTGTTGAGTGTAGGGTATAGGGTGTAGGGTATAGAGTGTAGGGTATAGAGTGTAGGGTATAGAGTGTAGGGTATAGCGTGTAGGGTATAGAGTGAAGGGTATAGAGTGTAGGGTATAGAGTGTAGGGTATAAAGTGTAGAGTGTAGGGTGTAGAGTGTAGAGTGTAGGGTATAGAGTGGAGGGTATAGAGTGTAGGGTATAGAGTGTAGGGTATAAAGTGTAGAGTGTAGGGTATAGAGTGTAGGGTATAGAGTGTAGAGTGTAGGATATAGAGTGTAGGGTATAGAGTGTAGGGTATAGAGTGTATGGTATAGAGTGTAGGGTATAGAGTGTAGGGTATAAAGTGTAGAGTGTAGGGTATAGAGTGTAGGGTATAGAGTGTAGGGTATAGAGTGTAGGGTATAGAGTGTAGGGTATAGAGTGTAGAGTGTAGGGTATAGAGTGTAGGGTATAGAGTGTAGGGTATAGAGTGTAGGGTATAAAGTGTAGAGTGTAGGGTATAGAGTGTAGGGTATAGAGTGTAGGGTATAGAGTGTAGAGTGTAGGGTATAGAGTGTAGGGTATAGAGTGTATGGTATAGAGTGTAGGGTATAGAGTGTAGAGTGTAGGGTATAGAGTGTAGGGTATACTGTGTAGAGTGTAGGGTATAGAGTGTAAGGTATAGAGGGTAGTGCATAGAGTGTATGGTGTAGAGTGTAGGGTATAGAGTGTAGGGTATAGAGTGTAGGGTATAGAGTGTATGGTATAGAGTTTAGGGTATAGAGTGTAGGGTATAGAGTGTAAGCTATAAAGTGTAGGGTGTAGCGTGTAGGGTATGTAGTGTAGGGTATAGAGTGTAGGGTATAGAGTGTAGGGTATAGAGTGTAGAGTGTAGGGTATAGAGTGTAGGGTATAGAGTGTAGAGTGTAGGGTATAGAGTGTAGGGTTTAGAGAGTAGGGTATAGAGTGTAGAGTGTAGGGTATAGAGTGTAGAGTGTAGGGTATAGAGTGTAGGGTATAGAGTGTAGAGTGTAGGGTATAGAGTGTAGGGTTTAGAGAGTTGGGTATAGAGTGTAGAATGTAGGGTATAGAGTATAGAGTGTAGGGTATAGAGTGTAGGGTATAGAGTGTAGAGTGTAGGGTATAGAGTGTAGGGTATAGAGTGTAGAGTGTAGGGTTTAGAGTGTAGTGTATAGATTGTAGGGTATAGAGTGTAGATTGTAGGGTATAGAGTGTAGGGTATAGAGTGTATGGTATAGAGTGTAGAGAGTAGGGTATAGAGTGTATAGTGTAGGGTATAGAGTGTAGGGTATAGAGTGTATGGTATAGAGTGTAGGGAATAGAGTGTAGGCTATAGAGTGTATGATATAGAGTGTAGGGTATAGAGAGTATGGTATAGAGTGTAGGGTATAGATTGTAGAGTATATTGTGTAGGGTATAGAGTGTATGGTATAGAGTGTATGGTATAGATTGTAGGGTATAGAGTGTAGGGTATAGAGTGTAGAGTGTAGGGTATAGAGTGTAGAGTGTAGGGTATAGAGTGTAGGGTATAGAGTGTAGAGTGTAGGGTATAGAGTGTAGGGTATAGAGTGTAGACTGTATGGTATAGAGTGCAGGGGATAGAGTGTAGAGTGTGAGGTATAGAGTGTAGGGTATAGAGTGTATGGTATAGCGTGTATGGTATAGATTGTAGGGTATAGAGTGTAGGGTATAGAGTGTAGAGTGTAGGGTATAGAGTGTAGAGTGTAGGGTATAGAGTGTAGGGTATAGAGTGTAGGGTATAGATTGTAGGGTATAGAGTGTAAGGTATAGAGTGTAGAGTGTAGGGTATAGAGTGTAGAGTGTAGGGTATAGAGTGTAGGGTATAGAGTGTAGAGTGTAGGGTATAGAGTGTAGGGTATAGAGTGTAGAGTGTATGGTATAGAGTGCAGGGGATATAGTGTAGAGTGTGAGGTATAGAGTGTAGGGTACAGAGAGTATGGTATAGAGTGTAGGGTATAGAGTGTATGGTACAGAGTGTAGCGTATAGAGTGTAGAGTGTAGGGTATAGAGTGTAGGTTGTAGAGTGTATGGTATAGAGTGTATGGTATAGATTGTAGGGTATAGAGTGTAGGGTATAGAGTGTAGAGTGTAGGGTATAGAGTGTAGAGTGTAGGGTATAGAGTGTAGAGTGTAGGGTATAGAGTGTAGGGTATAGAGTGTAGAGTGTAGGATATAGAGTGTAGGGTATAGAGTGTAGAGTGTGTGTTATAGAGTGCAGGGGATAGAGTGTAGAGTGTGAGGTATAGAGTGTAGGGTATAGAGTGTATGGTATAGAGTGTATGGTATAGATTGTAGGGTATAGAGTGTAGGGTATAGAGTGTAGAGTGTAGGGTATAGAGTGTAGAGTGTAGGGTATAGAGTGTATGGTATAGAGTGTATGGTATAGATTGTAGGGTATAGAGTGTAGGGTATAGAGTGTAGAGTGTAGAGTATAGAGTGTAGAGTGTAGGGTATAGAGTGTAGGGTATAGAGTGTAGAGTGTAGGGTATAGAGTGTAGAGTATAGAGTGTAGAGTGTATGGTATAGAGTGCAGGGGATAGAGTGTAGAGTGTAGGGTATAGAGTGTAGGGTATAGAGTGTAGAGTGTAGGGTATAGAGTGTAGGGTTTAGAGAGTAGGGTATAGAGTGTAGAGTGTAGGGTATAGAGTGTAGAGTGTAGGGTATAGAGTGTAGGGTATAGAGTGTAGGGTATAGAGTGTAGAGTGTAGGGTATAGAGTGTAGGGTATAGAGTGTATGGTATAGAGTGTATGGTATAGATTGTAGGGTATAGAGTGTAGGGTATAGAGTGTAGAGTGTAGGGTATAGATTGTAGGGTATAGAGTGTAGAGTGTAGGGTATAGAGTGTAGGGTATAGAGTGTAGAGTGTATGGTATAGAGTGCAGGGGATATAGTGTAGAGTGTGAGTTATAGAGTGTAGGGTACAGAGTGTATGGTATAGAGTGTAGGGTATAGAGTGTAGGGTACAGAGTGTAGTGTATAGAGTGTAGATTGTAGGGTATAGAGTGTAGGTTGTAGAGTGTATGGTATAGAGTGTATGGTATAGATTGTAGGGTATAGAGTGTAGGGTATAGAGTGTAGAGTGTAGGGTATAGAGTGTAGAGTGTAGGGTATAGAGTGTAGGGTATAGAGTGTAGAGTGTAGGATATAGAGTGTAGGGTATAGAGTGTAGAGTGTGTGTTATAGAGTGCAGGGGATAGAGTGTAGAGTGTGAGGTATAGAGTGTAGGGTACAGAGTGTATGGTATAGAGTGTATGGTATAGATTGTAGGGCATAGAGTGTAGGGTGTAGAGTGTAGAGTGTAGGGTATAGAGTGTAGAGTGTAGGGTATAGAGTGTATGGTATAGAGTGTATGGTATAGATTGTAGGGTATAGAGTGTAGGGTATAGAGTGTAGAGTGTAGGGTATCGAGTGTAGAGTGTAGGGTATAGAGTGTAGGGTATAGAGTGTAGAGTGTAGGGTATAGAGTGTAGAGTATAGAGTGTAGAGTGTATGGTATAGAGTGCAGGGGATAGAGTGTAGAGTGTAGGGTATAGAGTGTAGGGTATAGAGTGTAGAGTGTAGGGTATAGAGTGTAGGGTTTAGAGAGTATGGTTTAGAGTGTAGAGTGTAGGGTATAGAGTGTAGAGTGTAGGGTATAGAGTGTAGGGTATAGAGTGTAGAGTGTAGGGTATAGAGTGTAGTGTTTAGAGAGTTGGGTATAGAGTGTAGAGTGTAGGGTATAGAGTATAGAGTGTAGGGTATAGAGTGTAGGGTATAGAGTGTAGGGTATAAAGTGTAGAGAGTAGGGTGTAGAGTGTAGGGTATAGAGTGTAGGTTATAGAGTGTAGGGTATAGATTGTAGATTGTAGGATGTAGATTGTAGGTTATAGAGTGTAGAGTGTAGGGTATAAAGTGTAGAGAGTAGGGTATAGAGTGTAGGGTATAGAGTGTAGGTTATAGAGTGTAGGGTATAGAGTGTAGGGTATAGAGTGTAGGGTATAGAGTGTAAGGTATTGAGTGTACGGTATAAAGTGTATGTTATAGAGTGTAGGGTATAGAGTGTAGAGTGTAGGGTATAGAGTGTAGGGTATAGAGTTTAGGGTATAGAGTGTATGGTATAGAGTGTAGGGTATAGAGTGTAGAGTGTAGGGTATAGAGTGTAGGGTTTAGAGTGTAGGGTATAGAGTGTAAGGTATAGATTGTAGGGTATAGAGTGTAGAGTGTAGGGTATAGAGTGTAGGGTATAGAGTGTATGGTATAGAGTGTAGGGTATAGAGTGTAGAGTGTAGGGTATAGAGTGTAGGGTATACTGTGTAGAGTGTAGGGTATAGAGTGTAAGGTATAGAGGGTAGTGCATAGAGTGTATGGTGTAGAGTGTAGGGTATAGAGTGTAGGGTATAGAGTGTAGGGTATAGAGTGTATGGTATAGAGTTTAGGGTATAGAGTGTAGGGTATAGAGTGTAAGCTAAAAAGTGTAGGGTGTAGCGTGTAGGGTATGGAGTGTAGGGTATAGAGTGTAGGGTATAGAGTGTAGGGTATAGAGTGTAGAGTGTAGGGTATAGAGTGTAGGGTATAGAGTGTAGAGTGTAGGGTATAGAGTGTAGGGTTTAGAGAGTAGGGTATAGAGTGTAGAGTGTAGGGTATAGAGTGTAGAGTGTAGGGTATAGAGTGTAGGGTATAGAGTGTAGAGTGTAGGGTATAGAGTGTAGGGTTTAGAGAGTTGGGTATAGAGTGTAGAGTGTAGGGTATAGAGTATAGAGTGTAGGGTATAGAGTGTAGGGTATAGAGTGTAGAGTGTAGGGTATAGAGTGTAGGGTATAGAGTGTAGAGTGTAGGGTTTAGAGTGTAGTGTATAGATTGTAGGGTATAGAGTGTAGATTGTAGGGTATAGAGTGTAGGGTATAGAGTGTATGGTATAGAGTGTAGAGAGTAGGGTATAGAGTGTATAGTGTAGGGTATAGAGTGTAGGGTATAGAGTGTATGGTATAGAGTGTAGGGAATAGAGTGTAGGCTATAGAGTGTATGATATAGAGTGTAGGGTATAGAGAGTATGGTATAGAGTGTAGGGTATAGAGTGTAGGGTATATTGTGTAGGGTATAGAGTGTATGGTATAGAGTGTATGGTATAGATTGTAGGGTATAGAGTGTAGGGTATAGAGTGTAGAGTGTAGGGTATAGAGTGTAGAGTGTAGGGTATAGAGTGTAGGGTATAGAGTGTAGAGTGTAGGGTATAGAGTGTAGGGTATAGAGTGTAGACTGTATGGTATAGAGTGCAGGGGATAGAGTGTAGAGTGTGAGGTATAGAGTGTAGGGTATAGAGTGTATGGTATAGCGTGTATGGTATAGATTGTAGGGTATAGAGTGTAGGGTATAGAGTGTAGAGTGTAGGGTATAGAGTGTAGAGTGTAGGGTATAGAGTGTAGGGTATAGAGTGTAGGGTATAGACTGTAGGGTATAGAGTGTAGGGTATAGAGTGTAGAGTGTAGGGTATAGAGTGTAGAGTGTAGGGTATAGAGTGTAGGGTATAGAGTGTAGAGTGTAGGGTATAGAGTGTAGGGTATAGAGTGTAGAGTGTATGGTATAGAGTGCAGGGGATATAGTGTAGAGTGTGAGGTATAGAGTGTAGGGTACAGAGTGTATGGTATAGAGTGTAGGGTATAGAGTGTATGGTACAGAGTGTAGCGTATAGAGTGTAGAGTGTAGGGTATAGAGTGTAGGTTGTAGAGTGTATGGTATAGAGTGTATGGTATAGATTGTAGGGTATAGAGTGTAGGGTATAGAGTGTAGAGTGTAGGGTATAGAGTGTAGAGTGTAGGGTATAGAGTGTAGGGTATAGAGTGTAGAGTGTAGGATATAGAGTGTAGGGTATAGAGTGTAGAGTGTGTGTTATAGAGTGCAGGGGATAGAGTGTAGAGTGTGAGGTATAGAGTGTAGGGTATAGAGTGTATGGTATAGAGTGTATGGTATAGAATGTAGGGTATAGAGTGTAGGGTATAGAGTGTAGAGTGTACGGTATAGAGTGTAGAGTGTAGGGTATAGAGTGTATGGTATAGAGTGTATGGTATAGATTGTAGGGTATAGAGTGTAGGGTATAGAGTGTAGAGTGTAGAGTATAGAGTGTAGAGTGTAGGGTATAGAGTGTAGGGTATAGAGTGTAGAGTGTACGGTATAGAGTGTAGAGTATAGAGTGTAGAGTGTATGGTATAGAGTGCAGGGGATAGAGTGTAGAGTGTAGGGTATAGAGTGTAGGGTATAGAGTGTAGAGTGTAGGGTATAGAGTGTAGGGTTTAGAGAGTAGGGTATAGAGTGTAGAGTGTAGGGTATAGAGTGTAGAGTGTAGGGTATAGAGTGTAGGGTATAGAGTGTAGGGTATAGAGTGTAGAATGTAGGGTATAGAGTGTAGGGTATAGAGTGTATGGTATAGAGTGTATGTAATAGATTGTAGGGTATAGAGTGTAGGGTATAGAGTGTAGAGTGTAGGGTATAGAGTGTAGGGTATAGAGTGTAGAGTGTAGGGTATATAGTGTAGGGTATAGAGTGTAGAGTGTATGGTATAGAGTGCAGGGGATATAGTGTAGAGTGTGAGGTATAGAGTGTAGGGTACAGAGTGTATGGTATAGAGTGTAGGGTACAGAGTGTAGTGTATAGAGTGTAGAGTGTAGGGTATAGAGTGTAGGTTGTAGAGTGTATGGTATAGAGTGTATGGTATAGATTGTAGGGTATAGAGTGTAGGGTATAGAGTGTAGAGTGTAGGGTATAGAGTGTAGAGTGTAGGGTATAGAGTGTAGGGTATAGAGTGTAGAGTGTAGGATATAGAGTGTAGGGTATAGAGTGTAGAGTGTGTGTTATAGAGTGCAGGGGATAGAGTGTATAGTGTGAGGTATAGAGTGTAGGGTATAGAGTGTATGGTATAGAGTGTATGGTATAGATTGTAGGGCATAGAGTGTAGGGTGTAGAGTGTAGAGTGTAGGGTATAGAGTGTAGAGTGTAGGGTATAGAGTGTATGGTATAGAGTGTATGGTATAGATTGTAGGGTATAGAGTGTAGGGTATAGAGTGTAGAGTGTAGGGTATAGAGTGTAGAGTGTAGGGTATAGAGTGTAGGGTATAGAGTGTAGAGTGTAGGGTATAGAGTGTAGAGTATAGAGTGTAGAGTGTATGGTATAGAGTGCAGGGGATAGAGTGTAGAGTGTAGGGTATAGAGTGTAGAGTGTAGGGTATAGAGTGTAGGGTTTAGAGAGTAGGGTTTAGAGTGTAGAGTGTGGGGTATAGAGTGTAGAGTGTAGGGTATAGAGTGTAGGGTATAGAGTGTAGAGTGTAGGGTATAGAGTGTAGTGTTTAGAGAGTTGGGTATAGAGTGTAGAGTGTAGGGTATAGAGTATAGAGTGTAGGGTATAGAGTGTAGGGTATAGAGTGTAGAGTGTAGGGTATAAAGTGTAGAGAGTAGGGTGTAGAGTGTAGGGTATAGAGTGTAGGTTATAGAGTGTAGGGTATAGATTGTAGATTGTAGGATGTAGATTGTAGGTTATAGAGTGTAGAGTGTAGGGTATAAAGTGTAGAGAGTAGGGTATAGAGTGTAGGGTATAGAGTGTAGGTTATAGAGTGTAGGGTATAGAGTGTAGGGTATAGAGTGTAGGGTATAGAGTGTAAGGTATTGAGTGTACGGTATAAAGTGTATGTTATAGAGTGTAGGGTATAGAGTGTAGAGTGTAGGGTATAGAGTGTAGGGTATAGAGTGTATGGTATAGAGTGTATGGTATAGAGTGTAGGGTATAGAGTGTAGAGTGTAGGGTATAGAGTGTAGGGTTTAGAGTGTAGGGTATAGAGTGTAGGGTATAGATTGTAGGGTATAGAGTGTAGAGTGTAGGGTATAGAGTGTATATTGTAGGGTAAAAAGTGTAGGGTATAGAGAGTATGGTATAGAGTGTAGGGAAAAGAGTGTAGAGTGTAGGGAATAGAATGTAGAGTGTAGGGTACAGAGTGTAGGGTATAGAGTGTAGAGTGTAGGGTATAAAGTGTAGAGAGTAGGGTAAAGAGTGTAGGGTATAGAGTGTAGGTTATAGAGTGTAGGGTATAGAGTGTAGAGTGTAGGGTGTAGAGTGTAGGGTATAGAGTGTAAGGTATAGAGTGTAGGGTATAAAGTGTAGGGTATAGAGTGTAGGGTATAGATTGTAGGGTATAGAGTTTAGAGTGTAGGGTACAGGGTGTATGGTATAGAGTGTAGGGTGTATGGTATAGAGTGCAGGGGATAGAGTGTAGAGTGTGAGGTATAGAGTGTAGGGTATAGAGTGTATGGTATAGAGTGTATGGTATAGATTGTAATGTATAGAGTGTAGGGTATAGAGTGTAGAGTGTAGGGTATAGAGTGTAGAGTGTAGGGTATAGAGTGTAGGGTATAGAGGGTATGATATAGAGTGTATGGTATAGAGTGTATGGTATAGAGTGTACGGTATAGAGTGTAGGGTATAGAGTGTAGAGTGTAGGGTATAGAGTGTAGGGTATAGAGTGTAGGGTATAGATTGTAGGGTATAGAGTGTAGGGTGTAGAGTTTAGGGTATAGAGTGTAGCGTGTAGGGTATAGAGTGTAGAGTGTAGGGTATAGAGTGTATGGTATAGAGTGTAGGGTGTAGAATGTATGTTATAGAGTGTAGGGTATAGAGTGTATGGTATGGAGATTAGAGTGTAGGGCATATAGTGTATGGTATAGAGTGTATGGTATAGAGTGTAGGGTATAGAGTGTAGAGTGTAGGGTATAGAGTGTATGGTATAGAGTGTAGGGTATAGAGTGTAGAGTGTAGGGTATAGAGTGTAGCGTATAGAGTGTAGGGTATAGCGTGTAGGGTATAAAGTGTAGGGTATAGATTGTAGGGTATAGAGTGTAGGGTATAAAGTGTAGAGTGTAGGGTATAGAGTGAATGGTATAGAGTGTAGAGTGTATGGTATAGAGTGTAGGGTATAGAGTGTAGGGTGTAGAATGTATGTTATAGAGTGTAGGGTATAGAGTGTATGGTATGGAGATTAGAGTGTAGGGCATAGAGTGTAGGGTATAGAGTGTATGGTATAGAGTGTAGGGTATAGAGTGTAGAGTGTAGGGTATAGAGTGTAGAGTGTACGGTATAGAGTGTAGGGTATAGAGTGTAGGATATAGAGTGTATGGTATAGAGTTTAGGTTATAGAGTGTAGAGTGTAGGGTATAGAGTGTATTGTAAAGAGTGTAAGGTATAGATTGTAAGGTATAGAGTGTATAGCGTAGAGTATAGAGTGTAGGGTATAGAGTGTATGGTGTAGAGTGAAGGGTATAGAGTGTATAGTGTAGGGTATAGAGTGTAGGGTATAGAGTGTAGAGTGTGGGGTATAGAGTGTATGGTATAGAGTGTAGGGTATAGAGTGTAGATTGTAGGGTATAGAGTGTAGGGTGTAGAGTGTAGGGTATAGAGTGTAGGGTATAGATTGTAGGGTATAGAGTGTAGAGTGTAGGGTATAGAGTGTAGGGTATAGAGTGTATGGTATAGAGTGTAGAGTGTAGGGTATAGAGTGTATAGTGTAGGGTATAGAGTGTAGGGTATAGAGTGTATGGTATAGAGTGTAGGGAATAGAGTGTAGAGTGTATGGTATAGAGTGTAGGGTATAGAGTGTAGAATGTAGGGTATAGAGTGTAGGGTATAGAGTGTAGGGTATAGAGTGTAGGGTGTAGAGTGTAGGGTATAGAGTGTAGGGTATAGAGTGTAGAGTATTGAGTGTAGAGTGTAGGGATTAGAGTGTAGGGTATAGAGTGTAGGGTATAGAGTGTAGAATGTACGGTATAGAGTGTAGGGTATAGAGTATAGAGTGTAGGGTATAGAGTGTAAAGTGTAGAGTGTAGGGTATAGAGTGTAGAGTGTAGGGTATAGAGTGTAGGGTATAGAGTGTATGGAATAGAGTGTAGGGTATAGAGTGTAGAGTGTAGGGTATAGAGTGTAGGGTATAGAGCGTAGGGTGTAGGGTATAGAGTGTAGAGTATAGAGTGTAGGGTATAGAGTGTAGAGTGTTGGGTATAGAGTGTATGGTATAGAGTGTAGGGTGTAGAGTGTAGGGTATAGAGTGTAGAGTGTAGGGTATAGAGTGTAGAGTGTAGGGTATAGAGTGTAGGGTATAGAGTGTAGAGTGTAGGGTATAGAAAGTAGGGTATAGAGTGTAAAGTGTATGGTATAGAGTGTAGGGGATAGAGTGTATGGTATAGAGTGTATGGTATAGAGTGTAGGGTAGAGAATGTAGGGTATAGAGTGTAGAGTGTAGGGTATATAGTGTAGGGTGTAGAGTGTAGGGTATAGAGTGTAGAGTGTATGGTATAGAGTGTAGGGGATAGAGTGTATGGTATAGAGTGTATGGTATAGAGTGTATGGTATAGATTGTAGGGTATAGAGTGTAGGGTATCGAGTGTAGAGTGTAGGGTATAGAGTGTAGAGTGTAGGGTATAGAGTGTAGGGTATAGAGTGTAGGGTATAGAGTGTAGAGTGTTGAGTGTAGGGTATAGAGTGTAGGGTATAGGGTGTAGGGTATAGAGTGTAGGGTGTAGAGTGTAGGGTATAGTGTGTAGGGTATAGAGTGTAGGGTATAGAGTGTAGGGTATAGCGTGTAGGGTATATAGTGAAGGGTATACAGTGTAGGGTATAGAGTGTAGGGTATAAAGTGTAGAGTGTAGGGTGTAGAGTGTAGAGTGTAGGGTATAGAGTGGAGGGTATAGAGTGTAGGGTATAAAGTGTAGAGTGTAGGGTATAGAGTGTAGGTTATAGAGTGTAGGGTATAGAGTGTAGAGTGTAGGGTATAGAGTGTAGGGTATAGAGTGTATGGTATAGAGTGTAGGGTATAGAGTGTAGGGTATAAAGTGTAGAGTGTAGGGTATAGAGTGTAGGGTATAGAGTGTAGGGTATAGAGTGTAGGGTATAGAGTGTAGGGTATAGAGTGTAGAGTGTAGGGTATAGAGTGTAGGGTATAGAGTGTAGGGTATAGAGTGTAGGGTATAAAGTGTAGAGTGTAGGGTATAGAGTGTAGGGTATAGAGTGTAGGGTATAGAGTTTAGAGTGTAGGGTATAGAGTGTAGGGTATAGAGTGTATGGTATAGAGTGTAGGGTATAGAGTGTAGAGTGTAGGGTATAGAGTGTAGGGTATACTGTGTAGAGTGTAGGGTATAGAGTGTAAGGTATAGAGGGTAGGGTATAGAGTGTATGGTGTAGAGTGTAGGGTATAGTGTGTAGGGTATAGAGTGTAGGGTATAGAGTGTATGGTATAGAAATTAGGGTATAGAGTGTAGGGTATAGAGTGTAAGCTATAAAGTGTAGGGTGTAGAGTGTAGGGTATAGAGTGTAGGGTATAGAGTGTAGGGTACAGAGTGTAGGGTATAGAGTGTAGAGTATAGGGTATAGAGTGTAGGGTATAGAGTGTAGAGTGTAGGGTATAGAGTGTAGGGTTTAGAGAGTAGGGTATAGAGTGTAGAGTGTAGGGTATAGAGTGTAGAGTGTAGGGTATAGAGTGTAGTGTATAGAGTGTAGAGTGTAGGGTATAGAGTGTAGGGTTTAGAGAGTTGGGTATAGAGTGTAGAGTGTAGGGTATAGAGTATAGAGTGTAGGGTATAGAGTGTAGAGTGTAGGGTATAGAGTGTAGAGTGTAGGGTATAGAGTGTAGTGTATAGATTGTAGGGTATAGAGTGTAGATTGTAGGGTATAGAGTGTAGGGTATGGAGTGTATGGTATAGAGTGTAGAGAGTAGGGTATAGAGTGTATAGTGTAGGGTATAGAGTGTAGGGTATAGAGTGTATGGTATAGAGTGTAGGGAATAGAGTGTAGGCTATAGAGTGTATGATATAGAGTGTAGGGTATAGAGTGTATGGTATAGAGTGTAGGGTATGGAGTGTAGGGTATAGAGTGTAGGGTATAGAGTGTATGGTATAGAGTGTATGGTATAGATTGTAGGGTATAGAGTGTAGGGTATAGAGTGTAGAGTGTAGGGTATAGAGTGTAGAGTGTAGGGTATAGAGTGTAGGGTATAGAGTGTAGGGTATAGAGTGTAGGGTATAGAGTGTAGAGTGTATGGTATAGAGTGCAGGGGATAGAGTGTAGAGTGTGAGGTATAGAGTGTAGGGTATAGAGTGTATGGTATAGCGTGTATGGTATAGATTGTAGGGTATAGAGTGTAGGGTATAGAGTGTAGAGTGTAGGGTATAGAGTGTAGAGTGTAGGGTATAGAGTGTAGGGTATAGAGTGTATGGTATAGAGTGTATGGTATAGATTGTAGGGTATAGAGTGTAGGGTATAGAGTGTAGAGTGTAGGGTACAGAGTGTAGGGTATAGAGTGTAGAGTGTAGGGTATAGAGTGTAGGGTATAGAGTGTAGAGTGTATGGTATAGAGTGCAGGGGATATAGTGTAGAGTGTGAGGTATAGAGTGTAGGGTACAGAGTGTATGGTATAGAGTGTAGGGTATAGAGTGTAGGGTACAGAGTGTAGAGTGTAGGGTATAGAGTGTAGAGTGTAGGGTATAGAGTGTAGGGTATAGAGTGTAGAGTGTAGGATATAGAGTGTAGGGTATAGAGTGTAGAGTGTGTGTTATAGAGTGCAGGGGATAGAGTGTAGAGTGTGAGGTATAGAGTGTATGGTATAGAGTGTATGGTATAGAGTGTATGGTATAGATTGTAGGGTATAGAGTGTAGGGTATAGAGTGTAGAGTGTAGGGTATAGAGTGTAGAGTGTAGGGTACAGAGTGTATGGTATAGAGTGTATGGTATAGATTGTAGGGTATAGAGTGTAGGGTATAGAGTGTAGAGTGTAGGGTATAGAGTGTAGAGTGTAGGGTATAGAGTGTAGGGTATAGAGTGTAGGGTATAGAGTGTAGAGTGTAGGGTATAGAGTGTAGGGTATAGAGTGTATGGTATAGAGTGTATGGTATAGATTGTAGGGTATAGAGTGTAGGGTATAGAGTGTAGAGTGTAGGGTATAGAGTGTAAAGTGTAGGGTATAGAGTGTAGGGTATAGAGTGTAGAGTGTAGGATATAGAGTGTAGGGTATAGAGTGTAGAGTGTATGGTATAGAGTGCAGGGGATATAGTGTAGAGTGTGAGGTATAGAGTGTAGGGTACAGAGTGTATGGTATAGAGTGTAGGGTATAGAGTGTAGGGTACAGAGTGTAGGGTATAGAGTGTAGAGTGTAGGGTATAGAGTGTAGGGTATAGAGTGTATGGTATAGATTGTAGGGTATAGTAGGGTATAGAGTGTAGAGTGTGGGGTATAGAGTGTAGAGTGTAGGGTATAGAGTGTATGGTATAGAGTGTATGGTATAGATTGTAGGGTATAGTAGGGTATAGAGTGTAGAGTGTGGGGTATAGAGTGTAGAGTGTAGGGTATAGAGTGTATGGTATAGAGTGTATGGTATAGATTGTAGGGTATAGAGTGTAGGGTAAAGAGTGTAGAGTGTAGGGTATAGAGTGTAGAGTGTAGGGTATAGAGTGTAGAGTATAGAGTGTAGAGTGTATGGTATAGAGTGCAGGGGATAGAGTGTAGAGTGTATGGTATAGAGTGCAGGGGATAGAGTGTAGAGTGTAGGGTATAGAGTGTAGGGTATAGAGTGTAGAGTGTAGGGTATAGAGTGTAGGGTTTAGAGAGTAGGGTATAGAGTGTAGAGTGTAGGGTATAGAGTGTAGAGTGTAGGGTATAGAGTGTAGGGTATATTGTGTAGAGTGTAGGGTATAGAGTGTAGTGTTTAGAGAGTTGGGTATAGAGTGTAGAGTGTAGGTTATAGAGTATAGAGTGTAGGGTATAGAGTGTAGGGTATAGAGTGTAGAGTGTAGGGTATAAAGTGTAGAGAGTAGGGTGCAGAGTGTAGGGTATAGAGGGTAGGTTATAGAGTGTAGGGTATAGATTGTAGATTGTAGGGTGTAGAGTGTAGGGTATAGAGTGTAAGGTATAGAGTGTAGGGTATAAAGTGTATGTTATAGAGTGTAGGGTATAGAGTGTAGAGTGTAGGGTATAGAGTGTACGGTATAGAGTGTAGGGTATAGAGTGTTTGGTACAGAGTGTAGGGTAAAGAGTGTAGAGTGTAGGGTATAGAGTGTAGGGTATAGAGTGTAGGGTAAAGAGTGTATGGTATAGAGTGTAGAGTGTAGGGTATAGAGTGTATAGTGTAGGGTGTAGAGTGTAGGGTATAGAGTGTATGGTATAGAGTGTAGGGAATAGAGTGTAGGCTATAGAGTGTATGATATAGAGTGTAGGGTATAGAGTGTATGGTATAGAGTGTAGGGTATAGAGTGTAGGGTATAGAGTGTATGGTATAGAGTGTATGGTATAGATTGTAGGGTATAGAGTGTAGGGTATAGAGTGTAGAGTGTAGGGTATAGAGTGTAGGGTATAGAGTGTAGAGTGTAGGGTATAGAGTGTAGGGTATAGAGTGTAGAGTGTATGGTATAAAGTGCAGGGGATAGAGTGTAGAGTGTGAGGTATAGAGTGTAGGGTATAGAGTGTATGGTATAGAGTGTATGGTATAGATTGTAGGGTATAGAGTGTAGGGTATAGAGTGTAGAGTGTAGGGTATAGAGTGTAGAGTGTAGGGTATAGAGTGTAGGGTGTAGAGTGTAGGGTATAGAGTGTAGAGTGTAGGGTATAGAGTGTAGGGTATAGAGTGTATGGTATAGAGTGTATGGTATAGATTGTAGGGTACAGAGTGTAGGGTATAGAGTGTAGAGTGTAGGGTATTCAAGCTTCAGGAGGCTAATTTGCATATTCCAGGTGCCTTCTGGGAGAAGCGAAGTCTCCCTAAGCTAGAAGATCGTTGGGTACAGCCGGGACCAGCTGCTTCGAAAGCATCACCAAACCAGGGATTCAAGCTTCAGGAGGCTAATTTGCATATTCCAGGTGCCTTCTGGGAGAAGCGAAGTCTCCCTAAGCTAGAAGATCGTTGGGTACAGCCGGGACCAGCTGCTTCGAAAGCATCACCAAACCAGGGATTCAAGCTTCAGGAGGCTAATTTGCATATTCCAGGTGCCTTCTGGGAGAAGCGAAGTCTCCCTAAGCTAGAAGATCGTTGGGTACAGCCGGGACCAGCTGCTTCGAAAGCATCACCAAACCAGGGATTCAAGCTTCAGGAGGCTAATTTGCATATTCCAGGTGCCTTCTGGGAGAAGCGAAGTCTCCCTAAGCTAGAAGATCGTTGGGTACAGCCGGGACCAGCTGCTTCGAAAGCATCACCAAACCAGGGATTCAAGCTTCAGGAGGCTAATTTGCATATTCCAGGTGCCTTCTGGGAGAAGCGAAGTCTCCCTAAGCTAGAAGATCGTTGGGTACAGCCGGGACCAGCTGCTTCGAAAGCATCACCAAACCAAAACAGAATTTTTGCCTGTAGGACATTATTGCAAGAGAGCTTGGCTGAGTAGATTACACAAGTAGGAAAACACACAGCAAGTCAGCAGGATCTAGGAGCAACATGGCAGATGTGACAACCTACATGGTGAGCTGTAGCATGTGCTACATGTTCACAGATCGACCAGAAGAAGAATCCAATTTCACCTGTCAGAAGTGTAGACTAGTGGCCCTTTTAGAAGAAAAGGTGCGGGGTCTGGAAGAAAGAATAGCAACTTTGAAACTCATCAAAGAGAATGAAGACTTTCTAGACAGAACAGAAGCATCTCTACTGGTCACAGAAGGTGCAAAAAGTGTCAGGAAACCTCCAAAAGCAGATGAGTGGAAGCATGTGACCAAAAGAAGCAAGAAGACCATGGAGAAATCACCAACCACACAACTGAAGAACCGATATCAAATCTTTGTAGAGGATGAAGATGGCACACCTAAGGATGAAGCAATACCAGCAAGCAAAAAAGAAAAGGGCACACAGCAACAAGTGACAGCAAAAAGTACAGCCAAGAAGCAACGAAGAGTGGTGGTGGTGGGAGACTCACTACTGAGAGGCACAGAAGCAGCCATCTGCAGACCGGACATAACTGCAAGAGAAGTATGCTGCCTTCCAGGTGCGATGATCAAGGATGTGACCGATAGGATACCAAAGCTCTTCAGCTCCAAGGACGTCCACCCATTTCTTCTGATACATGTTGGCACCAATGACACGGCAAGGAAGGACCTACCGACAATCTGCAAGGACTTTGAAGAGTTGGGGAAGAAAGTATAGGAACTGGATGCACAGGTAGTTTTTTCTTCTATCCTTCCAGTAGATGGGCATGGCACCAGGAGATGGAACAGGATCCTTGATGCAAACAACTGGCTAAGACGATGGTGCAGACAACAAGGATTTGGATTCCTGGACCACGGTGTGAATTACTGGTATGATGGACTCCTCGCCAGAGACGGACTACACCTCAACAAACCTGGGAAACACACATTCGCCAGAAGACTCGCTACACTCATCAGGAGGGCGTTAAACTAGAAGAAGAGGGGACGGGAAGAAAAACATTAGACTCGAACAAAGACGACCCAGGAAAACATACTCAGAAGGGAGGTAAGAACATTTCTAAAACAATCCACAGTGAGGAGATTGGAACAAAACAAAATCCTCTAAACTGCATGCTCGCAAACGCCAGAAGCCTGACAAACAAGATGGAAGAACTAGAAGCAGAAATATCTACAGGTAACTTTGACATAGTGGGAATAACCGAGACATGGTTAGATGAAAGCTATGACTGGGCAGTTAACTTACAGGGTTACAGTCTGTTTAGAAAGGATCGTAAAAATCGGAGAGGAGGAGGGGTTTGTCTCTATGTAAAGTCTTGTCTAAAGTCCACTTTAAGGGAGGATATTAGCGAAGGGAATGAGGATGTCGAGTCCATATGGGTTGAAATTCATGGAGGGAAAAATGGTAACAAAATTCTCATTGGGGTCTGTTACAAACCCCCAAATATAACAGAAAGCATGGAAAGTCTACTTCTAAAGCAGATAGATGAAGCTGCAACCCATAATGAGGTCCTGGTTATGGGGGACTTTAACTACCCGGATATTAACTGGGAAACAGAAACCTGTGAAACCCATAAAGGCAACAGGTTTCTGCTAATAACCAAGAAAAATTATCTTTCACAATTGGTGCAGAATCCAACCAGAGGAGCAGCACTTTTAGACCTAATACTATCTAATAGACCTGACAGAATAACAAATCTGCAGGTGGTTGGGCATTTAGGAAATAGCGACCAAAATATTGTGCAGTTTCACCTGTCTTTCACTAGGGGGACTTGTCAGGGAGTCACAAAAACATTGAATTTTAGGAAGGCAAAGTTTGAACAGCTTAGAGATGCCCTTAATCTGGTAGACTGGGACAATATCCTCAGAAATGAGAGAGTGTGTGTAGAGGGTAGGGTATAGAGTGTAGGGTATAATGTGTAGAGTGTAGTGTATAGAGTGTAGGGTATAGAGTGTATGGTATAGAGTGTAGGGAATAGAGTGTAGAGTGTAGGGTATAGAATGTAGGGTATAGAGTGTAGAGTGTAGGGTATAGAGTGTAGGGTATAGACTGTAGGGTATAGAGTGTAGAGTGTAGGGTATAGAGTGTAGAGTGTAGGGATTAGAGTGTAGGGTATAAAGTGTGGGGTATAGAGTGTAGAATGTACGGTATAGAGTGTAGGGTATAGAGTATAGAGTGTAGGGTATAGAGTGTAGGGTATAGAGTGTAAAGTGTAGAGTGTAGGGTATAGAGTGTAGAGTGTAGGGTATAAAGTGTAGGGTATAGAGTGTATGGAATAGAGTGTAGGGTATAGAGTTTAGAGTGTAGGGTATAGAGTGTGAGGTATAGAGCGTAGGGTGTAGGGTATAGAGTGTAGGGTATATTGTGTAAGGTATAAAGTGAAGGGTGTAGAATGTAGGGGATAGATTGTAGGGTATAGAGTGTAGGGTATAGAGGGTAGGGTATAGAGTGTATGATGTAGAGTGTAGAGTGTAGGGTATAGAGTGTAGGGTATAGAGTGCATGGTATAGAGTGTAGGGTATAGAGTGTAAGGTGTAAAGTGTAGGGTGTAGAGTGTAGGGTATAGAGTGTAGTGTATAGAGTGTAGGGTATAGAGTGTAGGGTATAGAGTGTAGGGTATAGAGTGTAGAGTGTAGGGTATAGAGTGTAAGGTATATCGTGTAGGGTTTAGAGAGTAGGGTATAGAGTGTAGAGTGTAGGGTATAGAGTGTAGAGTGTAGGGTATAGAGTGTAGGGTATAGAGTGTAGAGTGTAGGGTATAGGGTGTAAGGTATAAAGTGTATGTTATAGAGTGTAGAGTGTAGGGTATAGAGTGTATAGTGTAGGGTATTGAGTGTAGGGTATAGAGTGTATGGTATAGAGTGTAGGGAATAGAGTGTAGAGTGTAGGGTATAGAGTGTATGGTATAGAGTGTAGGGTATAGAGTGTAGAGTGTAATGTATAGAGTGTAGGGTATAGAGTGTAGGGTATAGAGTGTAGGGTATAGAGTGTAGAGTGTAGGGTATAGAGTGTAGGGTATAGAGTGTAGGGTATAGAGTGTAGGGTATAGAGTGTAGAGGGTAGGGTATAGAGTGTAGGGTATAATGTGTAGAGTGTAGTGTATAGAGTGTAGGGTATAGAGTGTATGGTATAGAGTGTAGGGAATAGAGTGTAAAGTGTAGGGTATAGAATGTAGGGTATAGAGTGTAGAGTGTAGGGTATAGAGTGTAGGGTATAGAGTGTAGGGTATAGAGTGTAGAGTGTAGGGTATAGAGTGTAGAGTGTAGGGATTAGAGTGTAGGGTATAAAGTGTGGGGTATAGAGTGTAGAATGTACGGTATAGAGTGTAGGGTATAGAGTATAGAGTGTAGGGTATAGAGTGTAGGGTATAGAGTGTAAAGTGTAGAGTGTAGGGTATAGAGTGTAGAGTGTAGGGTATAAAGTGTAGGGTATAGAGTGTATGGAATAGAGTGTAGGGTATAGAGTTTAGAGTGTAGGGTATAGAGTGTGAGGTATAGAGCGTAGGGTGTAGGGTATAGAGTGTAGGGTATATTGTGTAAGGTATAAAGTGAAGGGTGTAGAATGTAGGGGATAGATTGTAGGGTATAGAGTGTAGGGTATAGAGGGTAGGGTATAGAGTGTATGATGTAGAGTGTAGAGTGTAGGGTATAGAGTGTAGGGTATAGAGTGCATGGTATAGAGTGTAGGGTATAGAGTGTAAGGTATAAAGTGTAGGGTGTAGAGTGTAGGGTATAGAGTGTAGTGTATAGAGTGTAGGGTATAGAGTGTAGGGTATAGAGTGTAGGGTATAGAGTGTAGAGTGTAGGGTATAGAGTGTAAGGTATATCGTGTAGGGTTTAGAGAGTAGGGTATAGAGTGTAGAGTGTAGGGTATAGAGTGTAGAGTGTAGGGTATAGAGTGTAGGGTATAGAGTGTAGAGTGTAGGGTATAGAGTGTAGGGTTTAGAGAGTAGGGTATAGAGTGCAGAGTGTGGGGTAGAGAGTGTAGAGTGTAGGGTATAGAGTGTAGGGTATAGAGTGTAGAGTGTAGGGTATAAAGTGTAGAGAGTAGGGTATAGAGTGTAGGGTATAGATTGCAGGTTATAGAGTGTAGGGTATAGAGTGTAGAGTTTTGGGTGTAGAGTGTAGGGTATAGAGTGTATGTTATAGAGTGTAGGGTATAGAGTGCAGAGTGTAGGGTATAGTGTGTAGGGTATAGAGTGTAGGGTATAGAGTGTATGGTATAGAGTGTAGGGTATAGAGTGTTGAGTGTAGGGTATAGAGTGTAGGGTATAGAGTGTAGGGTATAGATTGTAGGGTATAGAGTGTAGAGTATAGGGTATAGAGTGTAGGGTATAGAGTGTATGGTATAGAGTGTAGAGTGTAGGGTATAGAGTGTATAGTGTAGGGTATAGAGTGTATGGTATAGAGTGTAGGGAATGGAGTGTAGAGTGTAGAGTATAGAGTGTATGGTATAGAGTGTAGGGTATAGAGTGTAGAGTGTAGGGTATAGAGTGTAGGGTATAGAGTGTAGGATATAGAGTGTAGAGTGTAGGGTATAGGGTGTAGGGTATAGAGTGTAGGGTATAGAGTGTAGGATATAGAGTGTAGAGTGTGGGGTATAGAGCGTAGGGTATAGAGTGTAGGGTATAGAGTGTAGAGTGTAGGGATTAGAGTGTAGGGTATAGAGTGTAGGGTATAGAGTGTAGAATGTACGGTATAGAGTGTAGGGTATAGAGTATAGAGTGTAGGGTATAGAGTATAGGGTATAGTGTGTTAAGTGTATAGTGTAGGGTATAGAGTGTAGATTGTAGGGTATAGAGTGTAGGGTATAGAGTGTATGGAATAGAGTGTAAGGTATAGAGTTTAGAGTGCAGAGTGTAGAGTGTAGGGCATAGAGTGTAGAGTATAGGGTATAGAGTGTAGGGTATAGAGTGTATGGAATAGAGTGTGGAGTGTAGAGTGTAGGGTATAGAGTGTATGGAATAGAGTGTAGAGTGTAGGGTATAGAGTGTAGGGTATAGAGTGTAGAGTGTAGGGATTAGAGTGTATGGTATAGAGTGTAGGGTGTAGAGTGTATGCTATAGAGTGTGGGGTATAGAGTGTAGAGTGTAGGGTATAGCGTGTATGGTATAGAGTGTAGGGTGTGGAGTGTATGGTATAGAGTGTAGAGTATAGAGTGTATGGTATAGAGTGTAGAGTGTAGGGTATAAAGTGTAGGGCATAGAGTGTAGAGTGTAGAGTGTAGGGTATAGAGTGTAGGGTATAGAGTGTATGGTATAGAGTGTAGAGTGTAGGGTATAGAGTGTAGGGTATAGAGTGTAGGATATAGAGTGTAGAGTGTAGGGTATAGAGCGTAGGGTATAGAGTGTAGGGTATAGAGTGTAGAGTGTAGGGATTAGAATGTAGGGTATAGAGTGTAGGGTATAGAGTGTAGAATGTACGGTATAGAGTGTAGGGTATAGAGTATAGAGTGTAGGGTATAGAGTATGGGGTATAGTGTGTTAAGTGTATAGTGTAGGGTATAGAGTGTAGAGTGTAGGGTATAGAGTGCAGGGTATAGAGTGTATGGAATAGAGTGTAAGGTATAGAGTTTAGAGTGCAGAGTGTAGAGTGTAGGGTATAGAGTGTAGAGTATAGGGTATAGAGTGTAGGGTATAGAGTGTATGGAATAGAGTGTGGAGTGTAGAGTGTAGGGTATAGAGTGTAGGGTATAGAGTGTATGGAATAGAGTGTAGAGTGTAGGGTATAGAGTGTAGGGTATAGAGTGTAGAGTGTAGGGATTAGAGTGTATGGTATAGAGTGTAGGGTGTAGAGTGTATGCTATAGAGTGTGGGGTATAGAGTGTAGAGTGTAGGGTATAGCGTGTATGGTATAGAGTGTAGGGTGTGGAGTGTATGGTATAGAGTGTAGAGTATAGAGTGTATGGTATAGAGTGTAGAGTGTAGGGTATAAAGTGTAGGGCATAGAGTGTAGAGTGTAGAGTGTAGGGTATAGAGTGTAGAGTGTAGGGTATAGAGTGTATGGTATAGAGTGTAGAGTGTAGGGTATAAAGTGTAGAGCATAGAGTGTAGAGTGTAGAGTGTAGGGTATAGAGTGTAGAGTGTAGGGTATACAGTGTAGGTCATAGAGTGTAGGGTATAGAGTGTAGAGTATAGAGTGTAGAGTGTAGGGTATAGAGTGTACGGTATAGAGTGTATGGTATAGAGTGTATGGTATATAGTGTAGGGTATAGAGTGTTTGTTATAGAGTGTAGGGTATAGAGTGTAGTGTGTAGGGTATAGATTGTAGACTGCAGAGTGTAGAGTATAGAGTGCAAGGTATAGAGTGTAGTGTATAGAGTGTATGTTATAGAGTGTAGGGTATAGAGTGTAGAGTGTAGGGTATAGAGTAGGGTATAGAGTGTAGGGTATAGATTGTAGGGTATAGAGTGTAGAGTGTAGGGTATAGAGTGTAGGGTATAGAATGTATGGTATAGAGTGTAGAGTGTAGGGTATAGACTGTAGGGTATAGAGTGTATGGTATAGAGTGTATGGTATAGAGTGTAGGGTATAGAGTGTAGAGTGTAGGGTATAGAGAGTAGGGTATAGAGTGTAGGGTATAGAGTGTAGGGTATAGATTGTAGGGTATAGAGTGTAGAGTGTAGGGTATAGGGTGTAAGGTATAGAGTGTATGTTATAGAGTGTAGAGTGTAGGGTATAGAGTGTATAGTGTAGGGTATTGAGTGTAGGGTATAGAGTGTATGGTATAGAGTGTAGGGAATAGAGTGTAGAGTGTAGGGTATAGAGTGTATGGTATAGAGTGTAGGGTATAGAGTGTAGAGTGTAATGTATAGAGTGTAGGGTATAGAGTGTAGGGTATAGAGTGTAGGGTATAGAGTGTAGAGTGTAGGGTATAGAGTGTAGGGTATAGAGTGTAGGGTATAGAGTGTAGGGTATAGAGTGTAGGGTATAGAGTGTAGAGTGTAGGGATTAGAGTGTACGGTATAGAGTGTAGGGTATAGAGTGTAGAATGTCCGGTATAGAGTGTAGGGTATAGAGTATAGAGTGTAGGGTATAGAGTGTAGGGTATAGAGTGTAAAGTGTAGAGTGTAGGGTATAGAATGTAGAGTGTAGGGTATAGAGTGTAGGGTATAGAGTGTATGGAATAGAGTGTAGGGTATAGAGTGTAGAGTGTAAGGTATAGAGTGTAGGGTATAGAGCGTAGGGTGTAGGGGATAGAGTGTAGGGTATAGAGTGTAGGGTATAGAGTGTAGAGTGTAGGGTATAAAGTGTAGAGAGAAGGGTATAGAGTGTAGGGTATAGATTGTAGGTTATAGAGTGTAGGGTATAGAGTGTAGAGTTTTGGGTGTAGAGTGTAGGGTATAGAGTGTATGTTATAGAGTGTAGGGTATAGAGTGCAGAGTGTAGGGTATAGTGTGTAGGGTATAGAGTGTAGGGTATAGAGTGTATGGTATAGAGTGTAGGGTATAGAGTGTTGAGTGTAGGGTATAGAGTGTAGGGTATAGAGTGTAGGGTATAGATTGTAGGGTATAGAGTGTAGAGTATAGGGTATAGAGTGTAGGGTATAGAGTGTATGGTATAGAGTGTAGAGTGTAGGGTATAGAGTGTATAGTGTAGGGTATAGAGTGTATGGTATAGAGTGTAGGGAATGGAGTGTAGAGTGTAGGGTATAGAGTGTAGGGTATAGAGTGTAGGATATAGAGTGTAGAGTGTAGGGTATAGAGTGTAGGGTATAGAGTGTAGGGTATAGAGTGTAGGATATAGAGTGTAGAGTGTAGGGTATAGAGCGTAGGGTATAGAGTGTAGGGTATAGAGTGTAGAGTGTAGGGATTAGAGTGTAGGGTATAGAGTGTAGGGTATAGAGTGTAGAATGTACGGTATAGAGTGTAGGGGTATAGAGTATAGGGTATAGTGTGTATAGTGTAGGGTATAGAGTGTAGATTGTAGGGTATAGAGTGTAGGGTATAGAGTGTATGGAATAGAGTGTAAGGTATAGAGTTTAGAGTGCAGAGTGTAGAGTGTAGGGCATAGAGTGTAGAGTATAGGGTATAGAGTGTAGGGTATAGAGTGTATGGAATAGAGTGTGGAGTGTAGAGTGTAGGGTATAGAGTGTATGGAATAGAGTGTAGAGTGTAGGGTATAGAGTGTAGGGTATAGAGTGTAGAGTGTAGGGATTAGAGTGTATGGTATAGAGTGTAGGGTGTAGAGTGTATGCTATAGAGTGTGGGGTATAGAGTGTAGAGTGTAGGGTATAGCGTGTATGGTATAGAGTGTAGGGTGTGGAGTGTATGGTATAGAGTGTAGAGTATAGAGTGTATGGTATAGAGTGTAGAGTGTAGGGTATAAAGTGTAGGGCATAGAGTGTAGAGTGTAGAGTGTAGGGTATAGAGTGTAGAGTGTAGGGTATAGAGTGTATGGTATAGAGTGTAGAGTGTAGGGTATAGAGTGTAGGGTATAGAGTGTAGGGTATAGAGTGTAGGATATAGAGTGTAGAGTGTAGGGTATAGAGCGTAGGGCATAGAGTGTAGGGTATAGAGTGTAGAGTGTAGGGATTAGACTGTAGGGTATAGAGTGTAGGGTATAGAGTGTAGAATGTACGGTATAGAGTGTAGGGTATAGAGTATAGAGTGTAGGGTATAGAGTATAGGGTATAGTGTGTTAAGTGTATAGTGTAGGGTATAGAGTGTAGAGTGTAGGGTATAGAGTGCAGGGTATAGAGTGTATGGAATAGAGTGTAAGGTATAGAGTTTAGAGTGCAGAGTGTAGAGTGTAGGGTATAGAGTGTAGAGTATAGGGTATAGAGTGTAGGGTATAGAGTGTATGGAATAGAGTGTGGAGTGTAGAGTATAGAGTGTAGGGTATAGAGTGTAGAGTGTAGGGATTACAGTGTATGGTATAGAGTGTAGGGTGTAGAGTGTATGCTATAGAGTGTGGGGTATAGAGTGTAGAGTGTAGGGTATAGCGTGTATGGTATAGAGTGTAGGGTGTGGAGTGTATGGTATAGAATGTAGAGTATAGAGTGTATGGTATAGAGTGTAGAGTGTAGGGTATAAAGTGTAGGGCATAGAGTGTAGAGTGTAGGGTATAGAGTGTAGAGTGTAGGGTATAGAGTGTATGGTATAGAGTGTAGAGTGTAGGGTATAAAGTGTAGAGCATAGAGTGTAGAGTGTAGAGTGTAGGGTATAGAGTGTAGAGTGTAGGGTATACAGTGTAGGGCATAGAGTGTAGGGTATAGAGTGTAGAGTATAGAGTGTAGAGTGTAGGGTATAGAGTGTACGGTATAGAGTGTATGGTATAGAGTGTATGGTATATAGTGTAGGGTATAGAGTGTTTGTTATAGAGTGTAGGGTATACAGTGTAGCGTGTAGGGTATAGATTGTAGACTGCAGAGTGTAGAGTATAGAGTGCAAGGTATAGAGTGTAGTGTATAGAGTGTATGTTATAGAGTGTAGGGTATAGAGTGTAGAGTGTAGGGTATAGAGTAGGGTATAGAGTGTAGGGTATAGATTGTAGGGTATAGAGTGTAGAGTGTAGGGTATAGAGTGTAGGGTATAGAATGTATGGTATAGAGTGTAGAGTGTAGGGTATAGACTGTAGGGTATAGAGTGTATGGTATAGAGTGTATGGTATAGAGTGTAGGGTATAGAGTGTAGAGTGTAGGGTATAGAGAGTAGGGTATAGAGTGTAGGGTATAGAGTGTAGGGTATAGATTGTAGGGTATAGAGTGTAGAGTGTAGGGTATAGGGTGTAAGGTATAGAGTGTATGTTATAGAGTGTAGAGTGTAGGGTATAGAGTGTATAGTGTAGGGTATTGAGTGTAGGGTATAGAGTGTATGGTATAGAGTGTAGGGAATAGAGTGTAGAGTGTAGGGTATAGAGTGTATGGTATAGAGTGTAGGGTATAGAGTGTAGAGTGTAATGTATAGAGTGTAGGGTATAGAGTGTAGGGTATAGAGTGTAGGGTATAGAGTGTAGAGTGTAGGGTATAGAGTGTAGGGTATAGAGTGTAGGGTATAGAGTGTAGGGTATAGAGTGTAGGGTATAGAGTGTAGAGTGTAGGGATTAGAGTGTAGGGTATAGAGTGTAGGGTATAGAGTGTAGAATGTCCGGTATAGAGTGTAGGGTATAGAGTATAGAGTGTAGGGTATAGAGTGTAGGGTATAGAGTGTAAAGTGTAGAGTGTAGGGTATAGAATGTAGAGTGTAGGGTATAGAGTGTAGGGTATAGAGTGTATGGAATAGAGTGTAGGGTATAGAGTGTAGAGTGTAAGGTATAGAGTGTAGGGTATAGAGCGTAGGGAGTAGGGGACAGAGTGTAGGGTATAGAGTGTAGGGTATAGAGTGTAGAGTGTAGGGTATAGAGTGTATGGTATAGAGTGTAGGGTGTAGAGTGTAGGGTATAGAGTGTATGGTATACAGTTTAGAGTGTAGAGTGTAGGGTATAGAGTGTAGGGTATAGAGTGTATGGTATAGAGTGTAGGGTATAGAGTGTAGAGTGTAGGGTATAGAGTGTAGGGTATAGAGTGTAGGGTATAGAGTGTAGAGTGTAGGGTATAGACTGTAGGGTATAGAGTGTATGGTATAGAGTGTATGGTATAGAGTGTAGGGTATAGAGTGTAGAGTGTAGGGTATAGAGTGTAGGGTATAGAGTGTAGGGTATAGAGTGTAGAGTGTAGGGTATAGACTGTAGGGTATAGAGTGTATGGTATAGAGTGTATGGTATAGAGTGTAGGGTATAGAGAGTAGAGTGTAGGGTATAGAGTGTAGGGTATAGAGTGTAGGGTATAGAGTGTAGAGTGTAGGGTATAGACTGTAGGGTATAGAGTGTATGGTATAGAGTGTATGGTATAGAGTGTAGGGTATAGAGAGTAGAGTGTAGGGTATAGAGTGTAGGGTATAGGGTGTAGGGTATAGAGTGTAGGGTATAGAGTGTAGAGTGTAGGGTATAGCGTGTAGGGTATAGAGTGTAGGGTATAGAGTGTAGAGTGTAGGGATTAGAGTGTAGGGTATAGAGTGTAGGGTATAGAGTGTAGAATGTACGGTATAGAGTGTAGGGTATAGAGTATAGAGTGTAGGGTATAGAGTGTAGGGTATATAGTGTAAAGTGTAGAGTGTAGGGTATAGAGTGTAGAGTGTAGGGTATAGAGTGTAGGGTATAGAGTGTATGGAATAGAGTGTAGGGTATAGAGTGTAGAGTGTAGGGTATAGAGTGTAGGGTATAGAGTGTAGGGTATAGAGTGTAGGGTATAGATTGTAGGGTATAGAGTGTAGAGTGTAGGGTATAGAGTGTAGGGTATAGAGGGTATGGTATAGAGTGTAGAGTGTAGGGTATAGAGTGTATGGTATAGAGTGTAGGGAATAGAGTGTAGAGTGTAGGGTATAGAATGTATGGTACAGAGTGTAGGGTATAGAGTGTAGAGTGTAGGGTATAGAGTGTTGGGTATAGAGTGTAGGGTGTAGAGTGTAGGGTATAGAGTGTAGGGTATAGAGTGTAGAGTGTAGGGATTAGAGTGTAGGGTATAGAGTGTGGGGTATAGAGTGTAGAATGTACGGTATAGAGTGTAGGGTATAGAGTATAGAGTGTAGGGTGTAGAGTGTAGGGTATAGAGTGTAAAGTGTAGAGTGTAGGGTATAGAGTGTAGAGTGTAGGGTATAGAGTGTAGGGTATAGAGTGTATGGAATAGAGTGTAGGGTATAGAGTTTAGAGTGTAGGGTATAGAGTGTGAGGTATATATTGCGTAGGGTGTAGGGTATAGAGTGTAGGGTATAGAGTGTAAGGTATAAATTGAAGGGTGTAGAGTGTAGGGGACAGATTGTAGGGTATAGAGTGTAGGGTATAGAGGGTAGGGTATAGAGTGTATGATGTAGAGTGTAGAGTGTAGGGTATAGAGTGTAGGGTATAGAGTGTAGGGTATAGAGTGCATGGTATAGAGTGTAGGGTATAGAGTGTAAGGTATAAAGTGTAGGGTGTAGAGTGTAGGGTATAGAGTGTAGGGTATAGAGTGTAGGGTATAGAGTGTAGGGTATAGAGTGTAGGGTATAGAGTGCATGGTATAGAGTGTAGGGTATAGAGTGTAAGGTATAAAGTGTAGGGTGTAGAGTGTAGGGTATAGAGTGTAGGGTATAGAGTGTAAGGTATAGAGTGTAGGGTTTAGAGAGTAGGGTATAGAGTGTAGAGTGTAGGGTATAGAGTGTAGGGTATAGAGTGTAGGGTATAGAGTGTAGGGTATAGAGTGTAGGGTTTAGAGAGTAGGGTATAGAGTGCAGAGTGTGGGGTAGAGAGTGTAGAGTGTAGTGTATAGAGTGTAGGGTATAGAGTGTAGAATGTAGGGTATAAAATGTAGAGAGTAGGGTATAGAGTGTAGGGTATAGAGTGTAGGTTATAGAGTGTAGGGTATAGAGTGTAGAGTTTTGGGTGTAGAGTGTAGGGTATAGAGTGTATGGTATAGAGTGTAGGGTATAGAGTGCAGAGTGTAGGGTATAGTGTGTAGGGTATAGAGTGTAGGGTATAGAGTGTATGGTATAGAGTGTAGGGTATAGAGTGTAGAGTGTAGGGTATAGAGTGTAGGGTATAGAGTGTAGGGTATAGATTGTAGGGTATAGAGTGTAGAGTATAGGGTATAGAGTGTAGGGTATAGAGTGTATGGTATAGAGTGTAGAGTGTAGGGTATAGAGTGTATAGTGTAGGGTATAGAGTGTATGGTATAGAGTATAGGGAATAGAGTGTAGAGTGTAGAGTATAGAGTGTATGGTATAGAGTGTAGGGTATAGAGTGTAGAGTGTAGGGTATAGAGTGTAGGGTATAGAGTGTAGGATATAGAGTGTAGAGTGTAGGTTATAGAGTGTAGGGTATAGAGTGTAGGATATAGAGTGTAGAGTGTAGGGTATAGAGTGTAGGGTATAGAGTGTAGGGTATAGAGGGTATGGTATAGAGTATAGAGTGTAGGGTATAGAGTTTATAGTGTAGGGTATAGAGTGTAGGGTATAGAGTGTATGGTATAGAGTGTAGGGAATAGAGTGTAGAGTGTATGGTATAGAGTGTAGGGTATAGAGTGTAGAGTGTAGGGTATAGAGTGTAGGGTATAGAGTGTAGGGTAGAGAGTGTAGGGTGTAGAGTGTAGGGTATAGAGTGTAGGATATAGAGTGTAGGGTATAGAGTGTAGGGTATAGAGTGTAGAGTGTAGGGATTAGAGTGTAGGGTATAGAGTGTAGGGTATAGAGTGTAGAATGTACGCTATAGAGTGTAGGGTATAGAGTATAGAGTGTATGGTATAGAGTGTAGGGGATAGAGTGTATGGTATAGAGTGTATGGTATAGATTGTAGGGTATAGAGTGTAGGGTATAGAGTGTAGAGTGTAGGGTATAGAGTGTAGGGTATAGAGTGTAGGGTATAGAGTGTAGGGTATAGAGTGTAGAGTGTAGGGTATAGAGTGTAGGGTATAGAGTGTAGGGTATAGAGTTTAGGGTATAGAGTGTAGAGTGTAGGGTATAGAGTGTATGGTATAGAGTGTAGGGTGTAGAGTGTAGGGTATAGAGTGTAAAGTGCAGAGTGTAGGGTATAGAGTGTAGAGTGTATGGTATAGAGTGTAGGGGATAGAGTGTATGGTATAGAGTGTATGGTATAGATTGTAGGGTATAGAGTGTAGGGTATAGAGTGTAGAGTGTAGGGTATAGAGTGTAGGGTATAGAGTGTAGGGTATAGAGTGTAGGGTATAGAGTGTAGAGTGTAGGGTATAGAGTGTAGGGTATAGAGTGTAGGGTATAGAGTTTAGGGTATAGAGTGTAGAGTGTAGGGTATAGAGTGTATGGTATAGAGTGTAGGGTGTAGAGTGTAGGGTATAGAGTGTAGAGTGTACGGTATAGAGTGTAGAGTGTAGGGTATAGAGTGTAGAATGTACGGTATAGAGTGTAGGGTATAGAGTATAGAGTGTAGGGGATAGAGTGTAAAGTGCAGAGTGTAGGGTATAGAGTGTAGAGTGTATGGTATAGAGTGTAGGGGATAGAGTGTATGGTATAGAGTGTATGGTATAGATTGTAGGGTATAGAGTGTAGGGTATAGAGTGTAGAGTGTAGGGTATAGAGTGTAGGGTATAGAGTGTAGGGTATAGAGTGTAGAGTGTAGGGTATAGAGTGTAGGGTATAGAGTGTAGGGTATAGAGTGTAGGGTATAGAGTGTAGAGTGTAGGGAATAGAGTGTATGGTATAGAGTGTAGGGTGTAGAGTGTAGGGTATAGAGTGTAGAGTGTAGGGTATAGAGTGTAGAGTGTGGGGTATAGAGTGTAGGGTATAGAGTGTAGAGTGTAGGGTATAGAAAGTAGGGTATAGGGTGTAAAGTGTATGGTATAGAGTGTAGGGTATAGAGTGTAGGGTATAGAGTGTAGGGTATAGAGTTTAGGGTATAGAGTGTAGAGTGTAGGGTATAGAGTGTATGGTATAGAGTGTAGGGTGTAGAGTGTAGGGTATAGAGTGTAGAGTGTAGGGTATAGAGTGTAGAGTGTAGGGTATAGAAAGTAGGGTATAGGGTGTAAAGTGTATGGTATAGAGTGTAGGGTATAGAGTGTAGGGTATAGAGTGTAGGGTATAGAGTTTAGGGTATAGAGTGTAGAGTGTAGGGTATAGAGTGTATGGTATAGAGTGTAGGGTATAGAGTGTAGGGTATAGAGTGTAGAATGTACGCTATAGAGTGTAGGGTATAGAGTATAGAGTGTAGGGTATAGAGTGTAAAGTGCAGAGTGTAGGGTATAGAGTGTAGAGTGTATGGTATAGAGTGTAGGGGATAGAGTGTATGGTATAGAGTGTATGGTATAGATTGTAGGGTATAGAGTGTAGGGTATAGAGTGTAGAGTGTAGGGTATAGAGTGTAGGGTATAGAGTGTAGGGTATAGAGTGTAGGGTATAGAGTGTAGAGTGTAGGGTATAGAGTGTAGGGTATAGAGTGTAGGGTATAGAGTTTAGGGTATAGAGTGTAGAGTGTAGGGTATAGAGTGTATGGTATAGAGTGTAGGGTGTAGAGTGTAGGGTATAGAGTGTAGAGTGTACGGTATAGAGTGTAGAGTGTAGGGTATAGAGTGTAGAATGTACGGTATAGAGTGTAGGGTATAGAGTATAGAGTGTAGGGGATAGAGTGTAAAGTGCAGAGTGTAGGGTATAGAGTGTAGAGTGTATGGTATAGAGTGTAGGGGATAGAGTGTATGGTATAGAGTGTATGGTATAGATTGTAGGGTATAGAGTGTAGGGTATAGAGTGTAGAGTGTAGGGTATAGAGTGTAGGGTATAGAGTGTAGGGTATAGAGTGTAGAGTGTAGGGTATAGAGTGTAGGGTATAGAGTGTAGGGTATAGAGTGTAGAGTGTAGGGTATAGAGTGTATGGTATAGAGTGTAGGGTGTAGAGTGTAGGGTATAGAGTGTAGAGTGTAGGGTATAGAGTGTAGAGTGTGGGGTATAGAGTGTAGGGTATAGAGTGTAGAGTGTAGGGTATAGAAAGTAGGGTATAGGGTGTAAAGTGTATGGTATAGAGTGTAGGGGATAGAGTGTATGGCATAGAGTGTATGGTATAGAGTGTAGGGTATAGAGTGTAGGGTATAGAGTGTAGAGTGTAGGGTATAGAGTGTAGGGTATAGAGTGTAGGGTATAGAGTGTAGGGTATAGAGTGTAGGGTATAGAGTGTAGGGTATAGAGTGTAGAGTGTAGGGTATAGAGTGTATGGTATAGAGTGTAGGGTGTAGAGTGTAGGGTATAGAGTGTAGAGTGTAGGGTATAGAGTGTAGAGTGTAGGGTATAGAGTGTAGGGTATAGAGTGTAGAGTGTAGGGTATAGAAAGTAGGGTATAGGGTGTAAAGTGTATGGTATAGAGTGTAGGGGATAGAGTGTATGGTATAGAGTGTATGGTATAGAGTGTAGGGTAGAGAGTGTAGGGTATAGAGTGTAGAGTGTAGGGTATATAGTGTAGGGTGTAGAGTGTAGGGTATAGAGTGTAGGGTATAGAGTGTAGAGTGTATGGTATAGAGTGTAGGGGATAGAGTGTAGGGTATAGAGTGTAGAGTGTAGGGTATAGAGTGTAGGGTATAGAGTGTAGGGTATAGAGTGTAGGGTGTAGAGTGTAGGGTATAGAGTGTAGGGTATAGGGTGTAGGGTATAGAGTGTAGGGTGCAGATTGTAGGGTATAGAGTGTAGGGTATAGAGTGTAGTGTATAGAGTGTAGGGTATAGCGTGTAGGGTATAGAGTGTAGGGTATAGAGTGTAGGGTATAGAGTGTAGGGTATAAAGTGTAGAGTGTAGGGTATAGAGTGTAGGGTATAGAGTGTAAAGTGTAGGGTGTAGAGTGTAGAGTGTAGGGTATAGAGTGTTGGGTATAGAGTGTAAAGTGTAGGGTGTAGAGTGTAGAGTGTAGGGTATAGAGTGGAGGGTATAGAGTGTAGGGTATAGAGTGTAGGGTATAGAGTGTAGGGTATAAAGTGTAGAGTGTAGGGTATAGAGTGTAGGGTATAGAGTGTAGGGTATAGAGTGTAGGGTATAGAGTGTAGAGTGTAGAGTGTAGGGTATAGAGTGTAGGGTATAGAGTGTAGGGTATAGAGTGTAGGGTATAGATTGTAGGGTATAAAGTGTAGGGTGTAGGGTATAGAGTGTAGGGTATAGAGTGTAGGGTATAGTGTGTAGAGTGTAGAGTGTAGGGTATAGAGTGTAGGGTATAGAGTGTATGGTATAAAGTGTAGGGTATAGAGTGTAGAGTGTAGGGTATAGAGTGTAGGGTATACTGTGTAGAGTGTAGGGTATAGAGTGTAAGGTATAGAGGGTAGGTTATAGAGTGTATAGTGTAGAGTGTAGGGTATAGAGTGTAGGGTATAGAGTGTAGGGTATAAAGTGTAGAGTGTAGGGTATAGAGTGTAGGGAATAGAGTGTAGGGTATACTGTGTAGAGTGTAGGGTATAGAGTGTAAGGTATAGAGGGTAAGGTACAGAGTGTATGGTGTAGAGTGTAGGGTATAGAGTGTAGGGTATAGAGTGTAGTGTATAAAGTGTAGAGTGTAGGGTATAGAGTGTAGGGTATAGAGTGTATGGTATAGAGTGTAGGGTATAGAGTGTAGAGTGTAAGGTATAGAGTGTAGGGTATACTGTGTAGAGTGTAGGGTATAGAGTGTAAGGTATAGAGGGTAGGGTATAGAGTGTATGGTGTAGTGTGTAGAGTGTAGAGTGTAGGGTATAGAGTGTAGGGTATAGAGTGTATGGTATAAAGTGTAGGGTATAGAGTGTAGAGTGTAGGGTATAGAGTGTAGGGTATACTGTGTAGAGTGTATGGTATAGAGTGTAAGGTATAGAGGGTAGGGTATAGAGTGTATAGTGTAGAGTGTAGGGTATAGAGTGTAGGGTATAGAGTGTAGGGTATAAAGTGTAGAGTGTAGGGTATAGAGTGTAGGGTATAGAGTGTAGGGTATACTGTGTAGAGTGTAGGGTATAGAGTGTAAGGTATAGAGGGTAGGGTATAGAGTGTATGGTGTAGAGTGTAGGGTATAGAGTGTAGGGTATAGAGTGTAGAGTGTAGGGTATAGAGTGTAGGGTATAGAGTGTAGGGTATAGAGTGTAGGGTATAGAGTGTAAGGTGTAGAGTGTAGGGTATAGCGTGTAGGGTATAGAGTGTAGGGTATAGAGTGTAGGGTATAAAGTGTAGAGTGTAGGGTATAGAGTGTAGGGTGTAGAGTGTAGGGTATAGAGTGTAGGGTATAGAGTGTAGTGTATAGAGTGTAGGGTATAGCGTGTAGGGTATAGAGTGTAGGGTATAGAGTGTAGGGTATAGAGTGTAGGGTATAAAGTGTAGAGTGTAGGGTATAGAGTGTAGGGTATAGAGTGTAAAGTGTAGGGTGTAGAGTGTAGAGTGTAGGGTATAGAGTGTAGGGTATAGAGTGTAAAGTGTAGGGTGTAGAGTGTAGGGTATAGAGTGGAGGGTATAGAGTGTAGGGTATAGAGTGTAGGGTATAGAGTGTAGGGTATAAAGTGTAGAGTGTAGGGTATAGAGTGTAGGGTATAGAGTGTAGGGTATAGAGTGTAGGGTATAGAGTGTAGAGTGTAGGGTGTAGAGTGTAGGGTATAGAGTGTAGGGTATAGAGTGTAGGGTATAGAGTGTAGGGTATAGAGTGTAGGATATAAAGTGTAGGGTGTAGGGTATAGAGTGTAGGGTATAGAGTGTAGAGTGTAGGGTATAGAGTGTATGGTATAGAGTGTAGGGTGTAGAGTGTAGGGTATAGAGTGTAGAGTGTAGGGTATAGAGTGTAGAGTGTAGGGTATAGAGTGTAGGGTATAGAGTGTAGAGTGTAGGGTATAGAAAGTAGGGTATAGGGTGTAAAGTGTATGGTATAGAGTGTAGGGGATAGAGTGTATGGTATAGAGTGTATGGTATAGAGTGTAGGGTAGAGAGTGTAGGGTATAGAGTGTAGAGTGTAGGGTATATAGTGTAGGGTGTAGAGTGTAGGGTATAGAGTGTAGGGTATAGAGTGTAGAGTGTATGGTATAGAGTGTAGGGGATAGAGTGTATGGTATAGAGTGTATGGTGTAGAGTGTATGGTATAGATTGTAGGGTATAGAGTGTAGGGTATAGAGTGTAGAGTGTAGGGTATAGAGTGTAGGGTATAGAGTGTAGGGTATAGAGTGTAGGGTGTAGAGTGTAGGGTATAGAGTGTAGGGTATAGGGTGTAGGGTATAGAGTGTAGGGTGTAGAGTGTAGGGTATAGAGTGTAGGGTATAGAGTGTAGTGTATAGAGTGTAGGGTATAGCGTGTAGGGTATAGAGTGTAGGGTATAGAGTGTAGGGTATAGAGTGTAGGGTATAAAGTGTAGAGTGTAGGGTATAGAGTGTAGGGTATAGAGTGTAAAGTGTAGGGTGTAGAGTGTAGAGTGTAGGGTATAGAGTGTAGGGTATAGAGTGTAAAGTGTAGGGTGTAGAGTGTAGAGTGTAGGGTATAGAGTGGAGGGTATAGAGTGTAGGGTATAGAGTGTAGGGTGTAGGGTATAAAGTGTAGAGTGTAGGGTATAGAGTGTAGGGTATAGAGTGTAGGGTATAGAGTGTAGGGTATAGAGTGTAGAGTGTAGAGTGTAGGGTATAGAGTGTAGGGTATAGAGTGTAGGGTATAGAGTGTAGGGTATAGAGTGTAGGGTATAAAGTGTAGGGTGTAGGGTATAGAGTGTAGGGTATAGAGTGTAGGGTATAGTGTGTAGAGTGTAGAGTGTAGGGTATAGAGTGTAGGGTATAGAGTGTATGGTATAAAGTGTAGGGTATAGAGTGTAGAGTGTAGGGTATAGAGTGTAGGGTATACTGTGTAGAGTGTAGGGTATAGAGTGTAAGGTATAGAGGGTAGGGTATAGAGTGTATAGTGTAGAGTGTAGGGTATAGAGTGTAGGGTAAAGAGTGTAGGGTATAAAGTGTAGAGTGTAGGGTATAGAGTGTAGGTTATAGAGTGTAGGGTATACTGTGTAGAGTGTAGGGTATAGAGTGTAAGGTATAGAGGGTAAGGTACAGAGTGTATGGTGTAGAGTGTAGGGTATAGAGTGTAGGGTATAGAGTGTAGTGTATAAAGTGTAGAGTGTAGGGTATAGAGTGTAGGGTATAGAGTGTATGGTATAGAGTGTAGGGTATAGAGTGTAGAGTGTAAGGTATAGAGTGTAGGGTATACTGTGTAGAGTGTAGGGTATAGAGTGTAAGGTATAGAGGGTAGGGTATAGAGTGTATGGTGTAGTGTGTAGAGTGTAGAGTGTAGGGTATAGAGTTTAGGGTATAGAGTGTATGGTATAAAGTGTAGGGTATAGAGTGTAGAGTGTAGGGTATAGAGTGTAGGGTATACTGTGTAGAGTGTAGGGTATAGAGTGTAAGGTATAGAGGGTAGGGTATAGAGTGTATAGTGTAGAGTGTAGGGTATAGAGTGTAGGGTATAGAGTGTAGGGTATAAAGTGTAGAGTGTAGGGTATAGAGTGTAGGGAATAGAGTGTAGGGTATACTGTGTAGAGTGTAGGGTATAGAGTGTAAGGTATAGAGGGTAAGGTACAGAGTGTATGGTGTAGAGTGTAGGGTATAGAGTGTAGGGTATAGAGTGTAGTGTATAAAGTGTAGAGTGTAGGGTATAGAGTGTAGGGTATAGAGTGTATGGTATAGAGTGTAGGGTATAGAGTGTAGAGTGTAAGGTATAGAGTGTAGGGTATACTGTGTAGAGTGTAGGGTATAGAGTGTAAGGTAGAGGGTAGGGTATAGAGTGTATGGTGTAGAGTGTAGGGTATAGAGTGTAGGGTATAGAGTGTAGGGTATAGAGTGTAGAGTGTAGGGTATAGAGTGTAGGGTATAGAGTGTAGGGTATAGAGTGTAAGGTGTAGAGTGTAGGGTATAGCGTGTAGGGTATAGAGTGTAGGGTATAGAGTGTAGGGTATAAAGTGTAGAGTGTAGGGTATAGAGTGTAGGGTGTAGAGTGTAGGGTATAGAGTGTAGGGTATAGAGTGTAGTGTATAGAGTGTAGGGTATAGCGTGTAGGGTATAGAGTGTAGGGTATAGAGTGTAGGGTATAGAGTGTAGGGTATAAAGTGTAGAGTGTAGGGTATAGAGTGTAGGGTATAGAGTGTAAAGTGTAGGGTGTAGAGTGTAGAGTGTAGGGTATAGAGTGTAGGGTATAGAGTGTAAAGTGTAGGGTGTAGAGTGTAGATTGTAGGGTATAGAGTGGAGGGTTTAGAGTGTAGGGTATAGAGTGTAGGGTATAAAGTGTAGAGTGTAGGGTATAGAGTGTAGGGTATAGAGTGTAGGGTATAGAGTGTAGGGTATAGAGTGTAGAGTGTAGGGTGTAGAGTGTAGGGTATAGAGTGTAGGGTATAGAGTGTAGGGTATAGAGTGTAGGGTATAGAGTGTAGGGTATAAAGTGTAGGGTGTAGGGTATAGAGTGTAGGGTATAGAGTGTAGGGTATAGTGTGTAGAGTGTTGAGTGTAGGGTATAGAGTGTAGGGTATAGAGTGTATGGTATAAAGTGTAGGGTATAGAGTGTAGAGTGTAGGGTATAGAGTGTAGGGTATACTGTGTAGAGTGTAGGGTATAGAGTGTAAGGTATAGAGGGTAGGGTATAGAGTGTATAGTGTAGAGTGTAGGGTATAGAGTGTAGGGTATAGAGTGTAGGGTATAAAGTGTAGAGTGTAGGGTATAGAGTGTAGGGAATAGAGTGTAGGGTATACTGTGTAGAGTGTAGGGTATAGAGTGTAAGGTATAGAGGGTAAAGTACAGAGTGTATGGTGTAGAGTGTAGGGTATAGAGTGTAAGGTATAGAGGGTAGGGTATAGAGTGTATGGTGTAGAGTGTAGGGTATAGAGTGTAGGGTATAGAGTGTAGGGTATAAAGTGTAGAATGTAGGGTATAGAGTGTAGGGTATAGAGTGTAGGGTATACTGTATAGAGTGTAGGGTATAGAGTGTAAGGTATAGAGGGTAGGGTATAGAGTGTATGGTGTAGAGTGTAGGGTATAGAGTGTAGGGTATAGAGTGTAGGGTATAGAGTTTAGAGTGTAGGGTATAGAGTGTAGGGTATAGAGTGTAGGGTATAGAGTGTAAGGTGTAGAGTGTAGGGTATAGCGTGTAGGGTATAGAGTGTAGGGTATAGAGTGTAGGGTATAAAGTGTAGAGTGTAGGGTATAGAGTGTAGGGTATAGAGTGTAGGGTATAGAGTGTAGGGTATAGCGTGTAGGGTATAGAGTGTAGGGTATAGAGTGTAGGGTATAAAGTGTAGAGTGTAGGGTATAGAGTGTAGGGTATAGAGTGTAGGGTATAGAGTGAAAAGTGTAGAATGTTGGGTGTAGAGTGTAGGGTATAGAGTGTAGGGTATAGAGTGTAGGGTGTAGAGTGTAGGGTATAGAGTGTAGGGTATAGAGTGTAGGGTATAGAGTGTAGGGTATAGCGTGTAGGGTATAGAGTGTAGGGTATAGAGTGTAGGGTATAAAGTGTAGAGTGTAGGGTATAGAGTGTAGGGTATAGAGTGTAGGGTATAGAGTGTAAAGTGTAGAGTGTAGGGTGTAGAGTGTAGGGTATAGAGTGTAGGGTATAGAGTGTAGGGTATAGAGTGTAGGTTATAAAGTGTAGAGAGTAGGGTATAGAGTGTAGGGTATAGAGTGTAGGGTATAGAGTGTAGAGTGTAGGGTATAGAGTGTAGGGTATAGAGTGTATGGTATAGAGTGTAGGGTATAGAGTGTAGAGGGTAGGGTATAGAGTGTAGGGTATAATGTGTAGAGTGTAGTGTATAGAGTGTAGGGTATAGAGTGTATGGTATAGAGTGTAGGGAATAGAGTGTAAGGTATAGAGGGTAGGGTATAGAGTGTATGGTGTAGAGTGTAGGGTATAGAGTGTAGGGTATAGAGTGTAGGGTATAGAGTTTAGAGTGTAGGGTATAGAGTGTAGGGTATAGAGTGTAGGGTATAGAGTGTAGGGTATAGAGTGTAAGGTGTAGAGTGTAGGGTATAGCGTGTAGGGTATAGAGTGTAGGGTATAGAGTGTAGGGTATAAAGTGTAGAGTGTAGGGTATAGAGTGTAGGGTATAGAGTGTAGGGTATAGAGTGTAGGGTATAGCGTGTAGGGTATAGAGTGTAGGGTATAGAGTGTAGGGTATAAAGTGTAGAATGTAGGGTATAGAGTGTAGGGTATAGAGTGTAGGGTATAGAGTGAAAAGTGTAGAATGTTGGGTGTAGAGTGTAGGGTATAGAGTGTAGGGTATAGAGTGTAGGGTGTAGAGTGTAGGGTATAGAGTGTAGGGTATAGAGTGTAGGGTATAGAGTGTAGGGTATAGCGTGTAGGGTATAGAGTGTAGGGTATAGAGTGTAGGGTATAAAGTGTAGAGTGTAGGGTATAGAGTGTAGGGTATAGAGTGTAGGGTATAGAGTGTAAAGTGTAGAGTGTAGGGTGTAGAGTGTAGGGTATAGAGTGTAGGGTATAGAGTGTAGGGTATAGAGTGTAGGTTATAAAGTGTAGAGAGTAGGGTATAGAGTGTAGGGTATAGAGTGTAGGGTATAGAGTGTAGAGTGTAGGGTATAGAGTGTAGGGTATAGAGTGTATGGTATAGAGTGTAGGGTATAGAGTGTAGAGGGTAGGGTATAGAGTGTAGGGTATAATGTGTAGAGTGTAGTGTATAGAGTGTAGGTTATAGAGTGTATGGTATAGAGTGTAGGGAATAGAGTGTAGAGTGTAGGGTATAGAATGTAGGGTATAGAGGGTAGAGTGTAGGGTATAGAGTGTAGGGTATAGAATGTAGGGTATAGAGTGTAGAGTGTAGGGTATAGAGTGTAGGGTATAGAGTGTAGGGTATAGAGTGTAGGGTATAGAGTGTAGGTTATAAAGTGTAGAGAGTAGGGTATAGAGTGTAGGGTATAGAGTGTAGGGTATAGAGTGTAGAGTGTAGGGTATAGAGTGTAGGGTATAGAGTGTATGGTATAGAGTGTAGAATATAGAGTGTAGGGTATAAAGTGTAGGGTGTAGGGTATAGAGTGTAGGGTATAGAGTGTAGGGTATAGTGTGTAGAGTGTAGAGTGTAGGGTATAGAGTGTAGGGTATAGAGTGTATGGTATAAAGTGTAGGGTATAGAGTGTAGAGTGTAGGGTATAGAGTGTAGGGTATACTGTGTAGAGTGTAGGGTATAGAGTGTAAGGTATAGAGGGTAGGGTATAGAGTGTATAGTGTAGTGTGTAGGGTATAGAGTGTAGGGTATAGAGTGTAGGGTATAAAGTGTAGAGTGTAGGGTATAGAGTGTAGGGAATAGAGTGTAGGGTATACTGTGTAGAGTGTAGGGTATAGAGTGTAAGGTATAGAGGGTAAGGTACAGAGTGTATGGTGTAGAGTGTAGGGTATAGAGTGTAAGGTATAGAGGGTAGGGTATAGAGTGTATGGTGTAGAGTGTAGGGTATAGAGTGTAGGGTATAGAGTGTAGGGTATAAAGTGTAGAATGTAGGGTACAGAGTGTAGGGTATAGAGTGTAGGGTATACTGTGTAGAGTGTAGGGTATAGAGTGTAAGGTATAGAGGGTAGGGTATAGAGTGTATGGTGTAGAGTGTAGGGTATAGAGTGTAGGGTATAGAGTGTAGGGTATAGAGTTTAGAGTGTAGGGTATAGAGTGTAGGGTATAGAGTGTAGGGTATAGAGTGTAAGGTGTAGAGTGTAGGGTATAGCGTGTAGGGTATAGAGTGTAGGGTATAGAGTGTAGGGTATAAAGTGTAGAGTGTAGGGTATAGAGTGTAGGGTATAGAGTGTAGGGTATAGAGTGTAGGGTGTAGAGTGTAGGGTATAGAGTGTAGGGTATAGAGTGTAGGGTATAGAGTGTAGGGTATAGCGTGTAGGGTATAGAGTGTAGGGTATAGAGTGTAGGGTATAAAGTGTAGAGTGTAGGGTATAGAGTGTAGGGTATAGAGTGTAGGGTATAGAGTGAAAAGTGTAGAATGTAGGGTGTAGAGTGTAGGGTATAGAGTGTAGGGTATAGAGTGTAGGGTGTAGAGTGTAGGGTATAGAGTGTAGGGTATAGAGTGTAGGGTATAGAGTGTAGGGTATAGCGTGTAGGGTATAGAGTGTAGGGTATAGAGTGTAGGGTATAAAGTGTAGAGTGTAGGGTATAGAGTGTAGGGTATAGAGTGTAGGGTATAGAGTGTAAAGTGTAGAGTGTAGGGTGTAGAGTGTAGGGTATAGAGTGTAGGGTATAGAGTGTAGGGTATAGAGTGTAGGTTATAAAGTGTAGAGAGTAGGGTATAGAGTGTAGGGTATAGAGTGTAGGGTATAGAGTGTAGAGTGTAGGGTATAGAGTGTAGGGTATAGAGTGTATGGTATAGAGTGTAGGGTATAGAGTGTAGAGGGTAGGGTATAGAGTGTAGGGTATAATGTGTAGAGTGTAGTGTATAGAGTGTAGGGTATAGAGTGTATGGTATAGAGTGTAGGGAATAGAGTGTAGAGTGTAGGGTATAGAATGTAGGGTATAGAGTGTAGAGTGTAGGGTATAGAGTGTAGGGTATAGAATGTAGGGTATAGAGTGTAGAGTGTAGGGTATAGAGTGTAGGGTATAGAGTGTAGGGTATAGAGTGTAGGGTATAGAGTGTAGGTTATAAAGTGTAGAGAGTAGGGTATAGAGTGTAGGGTATAGAGTGTAGGGTATAGAGTGTAGAGTGTAGGGTATAGAGTGTAGGGTATAGAGTGTATGGTATAGAGTGTAGGGTATAGAGTGTAGAGGGTAGGGTATAGAGTGTAGGGTATAATGTGTAGAGTGTAGTGTATAGAGTGTAGGGTATAGAGTGTATGGAATAGAGTGTAAGGTATAGAGTTTAGAGTGCAGAGTGTAGAGTGTAGGGCATAGAGTGTAGAGTATAGGGTATAGAGTGTAGGGTATAGAGTGTATGGAATAGAGTGTGGAGTGTAGAGTGTAGGGTATAGAGTGTATGGAATAGAGTGTAGAGTGTAGGGTATAGAGTGTAGGGTATATAGTGTAGAGTGTAGGGATTAGAGTGTATGGTATAGAGTGTAGGGTGTAGAGTGTATGCTATAGAGTGTGGGGTATAGAATGTAGAGTGTAGGGTATAGCGTGTATGGTATAGAGTGTAGGGTGTGGAGTGTATGGTATAGAGTGTAGAGTATAGAGTGTATGGTATAGAGTGTAGAGTGTAGGGTATAAAGTGTAGGGCATAGAGTGTAGAGTGTAGAGTGTAGGGTATAGAGTGTAGAGTGTAGGGTATAGAGTGTATGGTATAGAGTGTAGAGTGTAGGGTATAGAGTGTAGGGTATAGAGTGTAGGGTATTGAGTGTAGGATATAGAGTGTAGAGTGTAGGGTATAGAGCGTAGGGTATAGAGTGTAGGGTATAGAGTGTAGAGTGTAGGGATTAGAGTGTAGGGTATAGAGTGTAGGGTATAGAGTGTAGAATGTACGGTATAGAGTGTAGGGTATAGAGTATAGAGTGTAGGGTATAGAGTATAGGGTATAGTGTGTTAAGTGTATAGTGTAGGGTATAGAGTGTAGGGTATAGAGTGCAGGGTATAGAGTGTATGGAATAGAGTGTAAGGTATAGAGTTTAGAGGGCAGAGTGTAGAGTGTAGGGTATAGAGTGTAGAGTATAGGGTATAGAGTGTAGGGTATAGAGTGTATGGAATAGAGTGTGGAGTGTAGAGTGTAGGGTATAGAGTGTAGGGTATAGAGTGTATGGAATAGAGTGTAGAGTGTAGGGTATAGAGTGTAGGGTATAGAGTGTAGAGTGTAGGGATTAGAGTGTATGGTATAGAGTGTAGGGTGTAGAGTGTATGCTATAGAGTGTGGGGTATAGAGTGTAGAGTGTAGGGTATAGCGTGTATGGTATAGAGTGTAGGGTGTGGAGTGTATGGTATAGAGTGTAGAGTATAGAGTGTATGGTATAGAGTGTAGAGTGTAGGGTATAAAGTGTAGGGCATAGAGTGTAGAGTGTAGGGTATAGAGTGTAGAGTGTAGGGTATAGAGTGTATGGTATAGAGTGTAGAGTGTAGGGTATAAAGTGTAGAGCATAGAGTGTAGAGTGTAGAGTGTAGGGTATAGAGTGTAGAGTGTAGGGTATACAGTGTGGGGCATAGAGTGTAGGGTATAGAGTGTAGAGTATAGAGTGTAGAGTGTAGGGTATAGAGTGTACGGTATAGAGTGTATGGTATAGAGTGTATGGTATATAGTGTAGGGTATAGAGTGTTTGTTATAGAGTGTAGGGTATAGAGTGTAGCGTGTAGGGTATAGATTGTAGACTGCAGAGTGTAGAGTATAGAGTGCAAGGTATAGAGTGTAGTGTATAGAGTGTATGTTATAGAGTGTAGGGTATAGAGTGTAGAGTGTAGGGTATAGAGTAGGGTATAGAGTGTAGGGTATAGATTGTAGGGTATAGAGTGTAGAGTGTAGGGTATAGAGTGTAGGGTATAGAGTGTAGGGTATAGAGTGTAGAGTGTAGGGTATAGAGAGTAGGGTATAGAGTGTAGGGTATAGAGTGTAGGGTATAGATTGTAGGGTATAGAGTGTAGAATGTAGGGTATAGGGTGTAAGGTATAGAGTGTATGTTATAGAGTGTAGAGTGTAGGGTATAGAGTGTATAGTGTAGGGTATTGAGTGTAGGGTATAGAGTGTATGGTATAGAGTGTAGGGAATAGAGTGTAGAGTGTAGGGTATAGAGTGTATGGTATAGAGTGTAGGGTATAGAGTGTAGAGTGTAATGTATAGAGTGTAGGGTATAGAGTGTAGGGTATAGAGTGTAGGGTATAGAGTGTAGAGTGTAGGGTATAGAGTGTAGGGTATAGAGTGTAGGGTATAGAGTGTAGAGGGTAGGGTATAGAGTGTAGGGTATAATGTGTAGAGTGTAGTGTATAGAGTGTAGGGTATAGAGTGTATGGTATAGAGTGTAGGGAATAGAGTGTAGAGTGTAGGGTATAGAATGTAGGGTATAGAGTGTAGAGTGTAGGGTATAGAGTGTAGGGTATAGAGTGTAGGGTATAGAGTGTAGAGTGTAGGGTATAGAGTGTAGAGTGTAGGGATTAGAGTGTAGGGTATAAAGTGTGGGGTATAGAGTGTAGAATGTACGGTATAGAGTGTAGGGTATAGAGTATAGAGTGTAGGGTATAGAGTGTAGGGTATAGAGTGTAAAG